>NC_080019.1:201789501-202092531 GCF_030020395.1 Manis pentadactyla | reverse complement strand
TCCTGGGGGAAGAAGCTACAGGGCCTCTCTGACCTTCAGTTTCCTCACCTATCAGAGGCCTATTGTGGGGATTCAATGATAACCACCTATTAGGTGCTCAGTAAATAGTGACTGAAATTGTTATTTTTATTATTATCTTATTGGTGGGGGCAACTGTCTGGAACATGGGGATTAATAGGATGCCAGAGCCCAGAAGAAAATTTGAGAATTATGGACCTATCCCCACACCCACCTTGTAAGTGAGAGATCCAAAACTCAAGGTCACACAGCAACTAGGCAAGGGAGCCAGAAGGCTCACACAGGGATCCGGGCTCCTCAGGCCGCTGAACGCACATGGCTACATGAGCAGTTTCTTGCAGGGCCCCAGGGGGCAGTGTGCAGAGGAAAGAGGGCCTCACGACCAGGATGTGGGTGGAAGAGCGAGAAACTCCCTGGGGCACATACACACACACACACACACACACACACACACACACACACACACACACACACACAGCACCCACAGTGGGAATCCCATATTAGCTCACTCAGTTCTAGGGTTGCGGGATGCAATGTGCAGCCAGTGTGATGGGTGCTGGACAGAGTGGGGAGCACAGATGTGCCATGATGGCTGCCATACGCTCCCAGGTGACTCACCTCAAACCTTCAAGTACAGATTCTGCTCTTTTAAATTATGGAATATTCAAAACACATAGAAGAGTACATAAAATAATATAACACATGCCCATGAGTTCCTCACCCAGCTCCGTTAAGTTCCGTATGCTGCCACTGCCCACCCCCCTCAACACCCCCCCCCCCCCCCGCTCCCCCTTCCTCCTCCTCTCCCCGCCCTTCTTAAGTCATGTTGGGGATAAGGAAGGAGCACTCAGGACCCTGCACTGATTGCATCTCCCCCTCCCTCCCAGGGAAGTCACTCCCTAAACCTGGAGCATTCTCTTCTCATATGTGTTTGCACATATATGTCTGCATCGGTGACACTGCTGGTTTTTGCACGTCACCACAGTTTATACAGGTGGGACTACCCTGTGGGAATCCCTCTGCAGCTCATTCTTCTGACTCAGTACCAAGCAGTGAGGCTGTTCCGCACTGCTCCACAGAGCTCTAATCTGCTCTTTGCCAGTCTCCAACCAGGCTTCAGTAAGCCATTTTCCTGTTGATGGATGGCTGGGCCGTTTCCCACTGTTTGCCCTCAATAATCAGCTGTTCTGGGTGCAAATATTGCTCTAGGCTGGCCTCAGGGTCTGAGAAGTTTGGCTTCCATAGATGATGCCCCCCTGCTTCTGAAGGTGGTGATGCCACTTTGCCACATAGCTGCACACGAGATCATCTGCATTCTCCCAAATGCTGGAGGGCAGACCAAAGCCTCCCTTCTTAAATGAGGAAGCTGAGGTTCAGGGAGGAAAAAGGTCTGAGATCCTAGAGTTGGTGACTGAGGGAACCAGGACTCAAACCCAGTTCTCTCCATGTGTCAGTTATCTATTGCTATGTAATAAACAACCCCAACACTAACACTTGGTAGTTTTTAAAAAGTCAGTTACGTATTTTGCTCATAAGTATTCAATTAGGGTAGGCATTAAGAGGGGAAAGCTTGTCTCTGCTCCAATGTAGTGGCAGCTGGGTCACTTGACTGGGGCCTGGAAGATCCATTTCCAAAATGATGTACATATGGCTGTTTGGCGGAGCTCAGATGGTGCTGAGGGTAGGCTCTTGGTTCTTCTCTGCAGGGCCTCTTCTTGGGCTGCTTGGCTTCCTCAGGGCAGAGTGGCTGGATTCCAAGAGCTAGTATCCCAGAAACTGGCATGGTGTCACTTTAGCCACACTCTATTGGTCAAGTAATGAAGAGGTCCATATTCAAGGGGAAGGAGGGTCTTTGTTATTACACTCTGGGTCTTGATGAAGGAGTGTGAAAGCATTTGACACACTTGACTTCTGCAACAAGCTGTCAGTAATGTCAGGTTCAAGATGCTTTAATAGGCAGTGGATAAATAAGTGGCAAAAGCAGGCATCACAACTAAAGAAAGGTACCTTGTCATCTATGACCATACCACCCTAAAGGCATCCAAATCAACAAGGGCCTGAAGCAGAGGCCTCTTTGTTCAAGGGCCAAATCTGTTGATGTGTTTTATTTGGCATGAAAGGAGAGGTTTCTATGTAAAAATAATTATTAATATTTTTTAATTGGTAGATTTTACTTCAAAAATCCTTATTTCTAAAAATCCCATAAGACTTAGTAACATTGGGCCCCCATTCCCAGATGGCCTCACTAGCTGGGGTGAGAAGTGACCACTCTTATGAATTGCTGGTTTTCTGCAGCCCCTGGTGTTTTGAACTGGCCCTGTGGGACTTTGTATTGGCAAAGCCTGGGCTATTAATCCTAAGACATTAGAAGGGCATTGGAGAACAGTCACTCCATAGGGACTATTACTGAACACAGTTTGGAGCATACAGCTGACAAACAAATGAGGGGTACCAATGTGAAGCCCTTGGAGATGTTCAGCTCTGTGGTGGGTGGGGGTGGTGGGTGGAAGGTGGTGGGAATAATCCTGAAAGGCTTTCCAGAGGAGGTGACATCTGAGCTGAGTCTTGAAAGATGGTAAGGATTTGTGAATATTCAGAAGCTACTGAGTTTTATCTCCAGTTGGACATCTGAACACTGAGCTCAGGAAGCACATAACAGCCAGGAGTTTTCCATGGGTGGCCAATCTCTGCAATCCCAAATCCAATCTCCTCATTCCCGGCGGGGGGACAAGGAAAACTGAGGCTCTAAGTAGAGGTAATTTGAAAGGCACCCAAAGACAACAGATCCTCAAGAGACTGTCCTCAGTAGTGACTATACTGCCTGACATTCCAACATTAGTGCCACCCTGGAGCTGGCAACATTCTGTAGGAAGCACATGTTACTTGCGAGGGAGGACATGTGTTTACATAAATTACTTGTTTGCAGTTTCATATGAGGCAGTATGGACCAACCCATCAGATGAGCTACTATGGAGGAGGAGTTCCGGAGGAGACAGGATGAGTAAGTGTTGATAAAGGGGAAAGAAAGAGCTGCTTTCTTTGGTGAGGGTCTCAGTCGGAACCCAAAATTGGAAGCCCTGAGCATCCTGGGCTAGAGAGAGATCTGAGGCCACGAGGGAAGGAGACACAAAAGCAGAGAGTAAGAAGTAAAAGCCTTCTGGGTTACCAATCAGCAGGGCTTCCTGGGAGTCACTCAGTCTCTCTTTTTGGGCTGTAGTTTCCGCCTCTGCTAAAGAAGAATTCTGAGGCAGACCTTTTCCCACTAGGGTTCTGGTCCTAAATCCAATCTAAAATGACATGATCCCAAGTTCTCATGGATTCTAAGATTATTTTATTGAATATTGTATTTCCATGGTATTTTTGAAAATGCAATCAAAGATACTGTGGTTCAAAGACTCTACTTGTAGGGCTCCAAGAGTTTAAGATTTGATATTCTCCAGGGTTGAAGTTTTTAAATTCAGTCATTCTAAGATTTTATGACTCCATCTAGACGCTATAGCTGGAACCTCATGATTTGCAATGAAATCAATGATTTGTCTATGTGCTACCTCTTCTATGATTTTTCTTTAAATTTAAAATTTAAATTAGATTTTAGAACTTTTTCTTTTAACTTAACCTTATTCTAACCAATAACAGCATCGGTGAAAGCATGAATTTGAAGGACAAACCACTGTTTTTCTAAAAACATACCAAATAAGCTTTGGCAATGCAGATCCTGGCACCCTCCCCAAACCCTCTTAGGCACAATCAGCAATTTGGATGCCACATTTCAGAAGCCACTCAAAGTGCCAACCCCTCATTCCTATAGGGAACGAAGCAAGGAAGCATCCATTTGCAAGTGAGCAGCAGGTCACCCCTTGGGCAGGATTTCTCTAGGCACTGAGAATGTGAAGTCCACCCACCCATGCATCTCTAGGGAAGGCTGTCCAGCCCTGTTCTGGTTGGAGGTCAGAGTTGGGAGCTTGGGTGTCCTCCTGAGCATCCAGTCTGACACTGGAGTGGGCTGGAAGCACAGGGGATTCTATGCAACACCACCATCTAGTGGTCAAAATGCAAGACACCGAGTGAAGGTCCAGAGAGAGGTTGCAGCTCCGGGACTTGGGAAAGTTGCAAATGAGACAAAGGGACAAAGAGCTGAGAAACAAAGCAATCTGCCAGCTAATCAAACACTAAATGGGTAGTATAGGAACAGCTGAAGTGTCTACCTTGGGCAGATTGGTTAAAAAAATTATATAGAATATATATGGAATAGTATGCAGGCATTGCCAGCATGCTGCAGATAAATTATTGATATGGAAAGAGCTCAGTGGAGTGGGAAAAAAAGTACTAATTAAAGCAATTCCACTAAACTTACATAAAATGTGAGTATAAATTCACTTTGGGTGTCCATCTAGAGAGAATGTCTGATACTCCCGTCTTCCTCATGGCAGTCAATGTACCCCATCCACACAGCTGCTCAAGCCAGAAACCTAGAAATCACTTAATCGCTCTCCCCAACCCTAACTTCCCCTCCAATCCACCTGCCTCTCTCCCTCGCTACAGCCACCTACTTGGGCGGAACCAGCATCATCTCTAATTTGGGTGACGACAGTGGCCTCCCAAATTCCAACCCTGTCCCTCTGCCTTCTCCACTCACAGCCAAGAGAGCTGCCCCAAATGTCAGCCAGATCATGCTGTCTCCTCCACCCCCGACTAAAATCCTTCAGCGGCTTTCTACGTCATGTAGAATCAAAGCCAGCCTTCTTGCCATAGCCCCCAGGCTCTACCAGCCTCCTGCCATACCCCTGACCCTCTCTCACTCTGTCTGCTCGCGGAGCTGCTGTCACCTCCTCAAACCCCTGGAGTCTTCATGTGTGCTGGCTCCCTACCCTGAAACACTCCTGGCTCTGCTCCTATCCTGTCTGATTTCTACTCAGGCTTCAGGTCTGGGCACAGTGTTACCTCCCCAGAGAAGCCTCTGTGGGTTATTGGATTTCATCTTTGTATTTTTTTGTTTGGGCAAGAAGTATCATTTTGATATAATGGGAAGAAAGCAATCATATTATATTCATTTTAAAGTAAAATCAAATATATAGACTACTGACACATGGTGAGTTTAAACAAGGGGGAGGTCTGTGTGAGCTGGACAGCCAGAGTAGGTTTCCAGGGGAGGTGAAGATTGGAGGAAGGGAAACATTAAGCCTGGGAAAGGTGCCACATTCCAGAAAGGGAACCATGTGAACAAAGGCATGGAGTTAGGGGCAGCTGGAGATGGCACCTGGTGACTTTGCTTGCCTGGCACATTTAATGCTGCTGCAGACCATTTCCCCTCTCGGGATCCACCCTTTTCGCATTCACAGGCCACGTGTCTCCAGTGAGGCTAATTCTCAATACGGGCATGTGAACTGGCCTGGGCCAATGACAGCCTTTCCTGGGGTTCTGCCTCATCTGTGGAAAAGGTGTGTTGTATTTCCACTGCAGTACCCACACTGGGAGGTTGTATGCTGGATCTTCTTTGCCACTGCAAGGAAAGAGCCTGCCTGAGAATAAAGCCCATTCGGCAGAAACCAGAGCCAGAGCTGGAGAGGATCACACTCCTAATGACAATGTTTGAGCACCTGAAACCATTACTGCCTAGACTTTTTGGATCTGTATACCAGTAAATTCCCCCCTTTTCGAGGGTTGAGCTAGTTTGCCTTATGTTCCTCATTTGTATTCCCCAGATTCCTGACCTCCGCACTAGTCCGGCTGGGACAGAGGCTTGCTGAGGAGTGGGGTGCAGTGAGGGAGACAGCAGAGGCAGCAGAGGCAGCAAGTGTCGCTGCTGTTCCTCGGAGGCAAGGCCGTTTTTCCCAGAGGACTGGGGCATCTAGTGTGGGAATTAGAGTCTGAATCTTTGAGCCAAGACAGAAATCTGAAACGATAGGCCTTCTGCGTTGACTGCCCACAAGCCACAATCTCTCTCATCTATCCAGAAATCCTTTGAAAGGAGACCCAGGGACAGAAATGGCCTGGGGCAGCTCCTGTTCTTGGCTTCCTGGGGCTCTGGAAGAAAACTTTCTAAGTCTTCCCAGACCGCATTGGGAAGGCCAAGAATCCACAAGACAACTGGGCAGGGGATGAAATGGGTGAGGGTGGGGATCATTTGATACTTTTTCCACTGCTTTTTCCCTGTTTGTATGCAGTCCAACTGTTCCCAAGGGTCTTTGGTGCCTGGCAGGGAGATGCTGTGGGAGTGAAGGAGGGAGACACGGGCCTGCTGGTTCTAGCCCAAATTTGGTTCCTCCTAAGAGCTGCATGAAGGCATGACACATGGGGACCCTCAAGGACCCTGGAGAGTCAGTACTTGTGTCATGTGTCCCTTCCATGATGCCTAACATAGTGCCTGGCACAGGGTTGTGTAAAAGTGACTAATGTCCATTCAGAAAACAGATCCCAATCCCTCACTGACAGTGAACAGAAGCTTGCAAGGACTAGATGGGCGATCACAAGTGTCACAACTTGCTTCTTTGGGAGTACCTCACACTCCTGGCCCTCCTGCAGTCATCTCATCAGCTCCCACTAGGGCACAACACCCTCTGAAACCTCTGGCCTGAGACCAGCCACAAACTACTTCCCTGCAACTGAGCTGCAGCTTTAGATGCAAGTTAAAATCAACAATGTACAAAAATATTTGTTAAAATTCAATGCCCATTCATGATAAAAACTCTTAGAAAAAGAGTGTAAAAGAAACTTCTTTGATCTGTTAAAGTGTATCTATTACACACACACACACACACACACACACACACAGAGCTAACGTCATCATTAGTGGTGAAATATTGAATGCTTTTCTCTGAAGGATAGAACAAGAAATGGACGTCTATCACTAACATTTCTATCCGACATTGTATGGTAGGTTTAGGACCAGTCATTTCAATAAAGCAAGAAATAAAAATAAAATGATTACAAAATAAAAATAAAACTGCTGCTTCCACCAATTAAGGATTGGAAAGGAAACATACAAACTGTCATTATTTCAGATGATAATATTGTGCATGGAAAAATCCAGAATAATCTACAACTATTGGAATGAGTAAATTTAACAAAGTTGCTAGATCCAAACATGCAAAAATCAACTGAATTTCTATACACTAGCAACAATTAGAAAATAAAAATCTTTAAAGGTTAGTTATAGTAACATCCAAAATCATCAAATATTTATGAATAAATGTAATGAAAGAGCAAGATCTCTATGCTAAAAACTACAAAACATTGCAGAGAAACTAAAGAAGACCTAAATAAATTGAGGAGTATACCATGTTCATTGATTGGCCAACTTAATATTAGTAAGATGTCAATTGTCCCCAAATATATTTGTATATTTAATGTAAACCCAACCAATATCCCAGCAGATATTTTTGAGCAAAATGGCATTACTGATTTAAAAATTTATATGGATACCCAAAGGATCTGGAATAGGAAAGGCCAATATCAAAAGAGAACAAAGCTGAAGGACTTAGACTACCAGATGTCATGAGTTTTTATAAATCCACAGGTGATAAGATAATGTGGTACAGCATAATCATAGTCAAATAAAAAATAAGGAGCCTAGAAAGAGACCAATAAGTATTCAATCAGCTGATTTACAGCAAAAATGCACTACAGTTTATTTGGGGAAAGAAGTCCTGTTTATTAAATAGTATTAGCTTAACTGGATGTCCATATGAGGAAAAAAATAAACCAACCTCATACCATACACAAATATCAGTTTGAGATGGATCATAGATATACAGTCAAATGATAAATCAAGAAAATAATAGAAGAATATCTTCATGATCTTGGGGTAGGCAAAAATTGTATGAACAATGCAATACCACACAGCAAGTTACAAGAAAAAATTGGCTGCTAAACACAATATAGAATAATTTCACAGGCAATATATTGAACTGAAGAAGTCAGGCACAGAAGAGTAGACACTATATAGTTCCATTTGGGTGAAGTCCAAAACCAGACACAACTAGTCTATGATGAAGAAGTCGGAAGAGTAGATGAACTGATCTGGAGGGAACTGCTGGGGAGCTGAAGTGCCCAATGTCTTGACTTGGAGGTGGTTACATGCAGGTGTGTACATGCAGAAATCAGTCAAGCTCTATGACTAAGATCTGTGTGCTTTACTGAATATCATACCTTGATAAAGAAAATCAGGTAAAAAAACATAAGAAGTCCTAAGCCTTCATAATGACTCACATTTATAAAGAACTTATTATGTTTCAGGCCCAGGACTTTAAATGTAGTAGCTCATTCACTCCACACACTGACACACACATACCAACACACATACATGTAACACATGGGCACACCACCACACACACACACAACATACACTCCAGCACAACCGCTGCAACACACACACACACACACATGCACACAGAAAACCCAATACAATGTATACTAACAAACACATGCACATGGCAGCACACACGCTCACACCAGTCAGGCACAGCAGAGAGGAGTAAGAACCATGGGAGAGTTTCAGAGTCCTGTTGTCTAATTCTTTGTGCTTCAGTCTTCCCATCTTTGAAGTGGGTGTGTTCACATATGCATACCAGTTAGCACAGGACCAGGTGCCCCCAAAGTTCTCTGAATGTACGGATTGGCCACTGCAGCCGCCCTGTTGAGGGAAGACACATTTGCCGAGTACAGAGGCACTGTGGGGAAACAGGCAGATGGTGGGATATAGCACATGGCGCCTGGGAGAAGTCTGGGGCAGACATTGCTGTAAGTATTTGCATTGCTTATTTCAGCTTGCAAATCCCTTTCAAGCTTGCTATTTCTTCCTTTCTGCAGCCTAGTGGGGACCATCACGCTAATTCCACCTGTTGAGAGACCACAGCTCACTGTTGGGGAGAGGAGATGAAAACTGTGTATCAGTTCATGTCCTCTGTTTTTGAAAAGCCAGGAAAACTGATTTCTTTCAGAGGACTGGCAGGTTTGGAGCTCGGAGAGGCCTGGAATCACCAAGTTGGAAGAGGCACAGCTGGATGAGGAACCTGAAGCACAGCAATGGTAAGTGCGTGGCCTCATGTGACACAGGGAGTGAGTGGTAGACCAGAATCTGATAAAAAATAAGACTTTAATTACCCCAAGACAGGCTGTTAAGGCAATGGCATGAATTGAAGGTGGAGGTGGGAGAAGTAAAACCAGCTCTGCTTCCTCCCCAGTTCTCCAGAGACCCATCTCCCTATCAGAACCCCCAGAGCAGCTCCTATTAGAACAGATACCAAGTCTTGGCCTCCTTTCTTCTGGAGGGTTGCCAAAGGTGCAAACAAGAACCACACACAAGACTTCCTCCACCCACAGTCAGCACTACATCCCAGACAGAGGGAACGGAAGAGAGCTCAGACCTCATTAGTGTCTCTCCCAGAACCCAGGCAAAACACATTCCTAACGGTCTAGGGCTTTAGATGGGGCTGTCTGGGAACAAAAAGATGGGAAAGTCCCAGATCTCAAGGGCGTGCTGTTAGGCCAGCATCAGTCCTTAGATGGGGCCGCGTTCCTTGTCATTCTGGATACCAGATTTAGGCATGGCCCACATATGGTTAGGGCTGTCCTCAAAGGAAGCTGTCTTGGCAGTGGATGAGAGAAGTTCTAGCAAAATCCAGACTTAGTACCATCCTCTAAGTCTTAAACTGGGCTTCTTGTGTGATGATTTAGTAGTTAATCAACTCAGCTGAGAACATGGGCCTTCTGGCTGCCTGGAAGGAAGGCACAGAAAAAAGGCTCTTGGTTTTGGCCACTTGGTCCAAGTTCAATGATCGCTGGGAAACTGTGCAGGAGACACACACACCATGCCTACCTTTGGGTCTCCCTGGCACACCAGCCCCAACAGGTCTCCCATGCCTTTGCTTTGTTCGCAGTCTTAGCCCTGCACCTCTTTCCCAAGCAAGCCCCACTTCCCAAATGATGCTGGGCCCACCGTGTGATTGACGTTCCCATGTAGGGCCTGTGCTTTGGCTAGCACGCAGGGTACCCTCTGCTGCTTTCTGACCTGGGCTCCCTTATTTCATCACCCTTTCTGTCCTGTATAATAGCACAGCTCCCTGACAGGGGCAGACAGCGTTCCCATCGGTTTTCCTCCAGCCCCACAACCAGAACTTGACAGGAAGGCCCAGGGGCTGTGCAGCTGAAGGGTGTGAGTATCTTAAGGTGCCCTTGAATGCCTCTTGGTAGGAACAGTGAGTTAATGAATCAGCTCTCCCCATTGACCCACGCTTGCTGGGGGCAGGTGTGGTGTGGAAACTTGGAGGATGAACCTGATGCAGCATTCCATGTCCTTGGGGTGAGGTCAACACACAGAGAAGGAATGACCACAGAGTTTGGGGGAGATTTTTAGGGCTGCACAAGGAAGTCAGCACAAGGGAAGCAGGTCTTCACTGGGAACAGACAGAGCTGGGGGTTGGGGAGACTCAAAGATGAGTACGGCATCCAGGTGGCCCTTGCAGGGATGTGGAAGTGAGCACTGAAAATCCAGCAAAAGGCAAATGGCTACCTCACTGGGGCCACAGGCGGTAATCTATGTTCCTTTCCTTCTCTCTCTCTGTGGGTCTCTGTCTCTCTGTCTTGTCTCTCTCATTCTCTTTTCCTCCCTCCCTCTCCCTATTTTTTTTATGTGCATCTGCTTCTTCTTGCCACCAGCTGGCTTCCTGTGCTTATCCTTAGTTTCTGCTCCCCTACAACTCTGCCTGGCTGCACAGGTGTCCAAATCTGTGGATTCCTATCCTAGAGCCCCTTCAGCTACAAGACACCACCTCCAAAGGAACCCAGAGGAACAAGGAACAATTAGCTGTACTCTACCCCAGAGTCCTAAACCCAAGAGAATTAGGACTTCAGTGAGAATCTGATACAATGCTTTAAATATATATATAATTTACATACAGTAAAACATGCAGCTTGATGGCTTTTACATACCTGTACATGCATGTAACTACCAGCCAGATCAAAATAAAAAACATTTCTAGGTCTTCAGAAAGTGCCTCATGTCCCTTTCCAGTCATTTCCCACCTCCCCAAAGGCAACCACTAACCTGAATCCTTCATCATAGTTTTAAGTGATCCTAGAATTCCTTTAAATGGAACCACACAGCATGTAGTCCTTTGAATCTGACTTACACACTCAGCATAACGTCTGTGAAATTCATCTATACTGTTGTATGTATGAGCACTTTGCCCCTTTTATTGCTGAGTAGTAATTCCATTGTATGGATTTGTTATATGGATGTATCTCAAGCAGTTTACTCATTCACCTGCTGATGGATATTTAGATTGTTTCTAGTTTTTAGCTATTATGACTGCAGATGCTATGAACATTTATGTAAAAGTCATTGTGTGCACATGGGTTAATCAACAAAGGGAATATCCTGGAGCAAATAACTGAAAACTCCAGTGATGGTGAGGGCTTCAGATATGGCTTGATCCAGAAGCTCCCAGTCTCATCAGCTTCCACTCTGTTTCTCTACTATGCTTTTAGCTTTACCTTTCTATACACATGAGCCCATTATCAGACTGTCCCCTCCATATCCACTTCAGATCAGTCCTTTTGCCTTTGCTTATCCAATTGGCAAACATGTATGGAGCCAGCTCTGTACCAAGCACTGAAATGTGTGTGGGAAATTGACTGATGAGCAAGATCTGTCCTTGCCTTCATAGAATTTATGATCAAGTGGGAGAGATGGAAAGTTGGACGCATAAGCCCACAAATGGTTATATGTAAGCTAGGAATTCCAATTGAGAAGAGGGATTCTGGAAGAGGAAGGGGAGAGATGTCAGTGACTGTCCTATTTGTGGACAATAGGATAAGGCCACAAAGGTTTTCACTGCTTTCAGCTCTGTGTGTTTCTTTGTGAAATCTCCCTGCTGCTGCCCAGATGAAATCTTCCAGACGTCAGATGTCTACACAGGGGCTGTTTGTTTGCCTCTGTTCACAGAGTTGTTTATGAAGCAAGGCTTGGGAAAAGCATTCCTTGTTCAAATAGATGATTAAAACCCTGCAGGAGAATTCCGTGTCCTTTGGTTGGGGAACTTGATGTTCCACATCAGTGTTGGTCTCTCCTTAAGGACCTTCCACTCATCCAACAGGGCTGGTGGGATGGACTATTTATTGCCCAGATTAAATGTGTCCTCTGGCTATAAAGCTGATGCAAGAACCCTAGGGGATACTTCCAGGAAAAGACCAATTTGTCTCCCAAGGGAAGAGCTCTAAGGATTATGGCCTCTCTCTCCTCTCTCTCTCCTCATTTCAGGATGGAGAGATTCTGGATGAACATGGATATTCTGCCCCAAAGGGTTTTCACTCTTTATAACTATTTTGTTCATGCCTGGTACACACCAGGCATTGCAGGCTCTGGGGACAGCAATGAGCAAGACAGACCCAGCAGAGCTCACAGTCTGGCATAAGAGGTAGATACCCATTGAATCATCACTCATATATTACATATGTAAGTATAAGTCATGAAAATTGACCAGAAGAAAAGCGTAAGGTTTTTAGGTGGGTATATCATGGTGACCTGGTTTAGATTAAGGACTCAGTGACATATGAATTACACAGATCTGAAGGATGAGCACAGGTGACATGGGAAGTGGGGGAAGGCACCAGCATAGCTTGTGCAAAGGCACTGAGAGAAGACAAAGCAGAGCATGTCTAGGGAACTAAGAGAAACCAGTGTGGCCTGAACACAGTGAGAATGGGGAGAGAGGTTTACAGTGGTGGAGGCCAAGCTGCAGTAGGCTTTGTGGAGTCCGAGGAGCCTGATTTATTTTAAGAACCACGAGGCTATGGAAGGTGTGAGGAGGAGGCTGGCATTGTCATGCTTCCTCCCTCAGGCCACCCTTCTCTGGCCCTTCCTGCTCACTGCGTGGCTGTCTAAATTAGCTCTTACCCACCACTCCCAGCTTAGAACCTGTCAACAGTTCTTCCCAGTGGACATGAGGACATGTCTCCCTAGCAGGGGCTTGAGATCTTCATAACTGGTGGAGACTTTGAAAAAGAATCAAGTGAGAGCTCATTGGAGGTAACTGTTTGTTACCTTTCCTTTCCTGTGAATCATATAATGCCATGAGTTCCTTTAGGGCAGAGGCCATGAAGCCACCGTTTCTTATATTCTCAGCAGTGGCCTGGGTATGGACTTTGTTCTCGCTGTCACCATCACTGGCATGGCTTCCATCAACCAAGCTGTGATCGCTGTGCTAAGTATTTTACAAGTTATATTGATTAGCTGCTGCTATGTAATGAAACAGCCTAAAATTAGTTACTTATATCCTTAACCATTTATTTAGCTTACTATTCTGTGGGTTGGTAACAGGCTGGACTCAGTCGGGCAGGTGTTCTGGTGTTGACTGTGGCTTTTCTAATGTGACTGGGGTTAACTGCAGGCAGGTGGGCAGGCTGGCTCCGCCTCTGGGGGTGACTGTCAGTGGGTCAGCGGGGACGACCGTGTCTGTCATCATCCTTCGGGCTAGCTCAGGCTTCTTCATATGGAGGTGTTGAGGTGCCAGGGTGAGAAGGTACACTCACTCAAAGGAAGAAGGTATATTCTGTTGGCCAAATCAAGTTACAAGGCCATCCTGTGTTCACGGGAGAGGAGAGACTCTACCACTTGACAGGAGGCAGGGATGTAGGGGAAAAAATTGGGGCCATTTCTGCAAACAATCCATCTCATAGGAATGGTTTCATTTCATCCTCAAAAGAGCAAAATTGAAGTCCCATTTTACAGATAAGAAGGCTGAGGCCCAGAGAAGATGACCACCTTGCTCAAGAAGCTAATAATTAATTACAGTTTTGACTCAATGGTCAACATGTGTCCCTGACTCACAGGACATACTGCCCACCCCTTGCGCCCACTCACACACTGCAACTAAAGGAAGTGTGCTTCCCATGAGGCCGCGTTGCTGTCGTTGGCACTGTCTTTGTCATCATCATGTTTACTGAACATCTATGACATGCAGGCACTAAGTGCTTTACACATACTAACTCATTTAATTCTCCCCACAGCCCTGTGAGATGTACAATAATGATTCTCCCATGTAATATGGGTCAGGATCAGAAATTTCATGAGAACAGGGACCACTGTACTCATTTTCATATTCTTACAGACAGTTAGTGCAATGGCTGGTACACAGTGCAAACACTCTTACCAAATGTTTGCTGAATGAGTAAACAGAGGCCCAGGGGGAACAGTCATTAGCTCATGGGACTAGGCCCCCAAATCCCCAATCTCCTTCCGAATGGCAGCCTCATTACCTGGACCTCTTGCTGCTTCATCCCCCAAAGTGGCTGAAAAAAGAACAAATATGAGATTCGGGATGTGCTTCATTGTCTTCCAGGAGGTGCCCCAAACAAAGTATCATCCCCAAAACATGTATCTGAGAATATCTGGCACCCACATAGTAGATGGAAAAAGCACTGGGACCAGAGTCCAAGGACTCAAGTGTGTCATTCACCTGATGTATGGCCCTAACATATGACCCACCTGATGTATGATGCAAGACCTAATTTCTTCATCTGAAACACAGGGCTATAAATCCCTGCCATGTGCCAGGGCTGTCGAAGACCAGAGTTGATAATGGATGTTAAACTCTTTCAAGATTGTACCCAGCTCAACTCACAGACCTCTCCAGATTCGCTCAACTCCACTGGCTGTGCCACCACTCCAGCCTCATTTGCTTGCTCAGGGGAGCCCTGGCCCCACCACCAGCTCATCTCCTATGTGCTATGGGCTTCGCCTCCCACAGAGTCCGTATGGGCTTTGGCATGGCCACCGCTTGACCTCCACTGCAGAAACCACATAGCCCAGAGCTCTGGTCCAACTCAACTGGACATACAGAAGTTCCTGTTTCTAGGCTCAGGTGAAGTGCTGTGCTTGGGGCATAGCAGATCTGGCTAGCTTCCCCACCAGCAGCTGTCCAAAGGAGCCATGCAACGTGTTCAGAAGAGTTAAGGCTCCATGGTGTAAATTTGGACGAGATGAAAGATAGGAAGATGGAAAACCATCAGTGGATAAATTCCTCTCCCTTCCTCTCCCATGTACTCCTCTAGGGCATCCAGTTCTTTAAGATCCATGTTGCTTCTTCGGAGACACTGCACGGCTGAGTGACCAACTGTGCTTTCTTATGCAGCCATGACCAGCTCAGCCATGTGCCACCTTGTGCTCGCTTTCTGTCCTTCCTGATTGGCTTCCATTTTCCTGCAATCTGTACCCCACCACGCACCCTGTAATGAAACATCGGTACCTAAACTTTGCCTCCAACTCTGTTGTCTAGGCAACCAAGCCTAACATGAAGACAAGAAATTGAGAGTTGTTAGATCATAACCACTCAAAAACTTATAGGAGGACTGGCTGTTCCTAATGTTGGCAAGAATACAGAGCAAGTAGAACTCTTTGTTCACTGTTGGTGGGAATGTAAAATGGAAGAGCCACTTTGGAAAACAGTTTGGAAGTTTCTTAAAAGGTCAAATATACACCTACCATATGGCCCAATCTTTGCACTCCGAAGTATTTATCCAAGAGAAAAAAAAATACGTCCACACAAAGACTTGTACATGAATGCTTATAGCAGCTTTATTTAAAATAGCCCAAACTGGAAAACAATCAAATGTCACTTAGCTGCTGAAGGCATAGACAAATGGTGGTGTATTCATACAAGGTAATTCTACTCAGCAATAAAAATGAATCAACTATTGATATATACCACATGGGCGAATTTCAAAATAATTATGCTGAGTGAATGAAGACAAAGGAAGAGTCCTACTATTTGATCCCATTTACATAAATTCTAGAACATGTACATTAATCTACAATAGCAGAAAGGTCAGGGTTGCCTGGGAACAGTGTGGAGGAGGGATGGATTGCAAAGAGGCACAAGGAAGTTTTAGGGCTGATGAAAATGTCTGCTATGTTGATTTGGTGATAGTTTCATGGGAATGCCTTAACAAAGATGTAAAAATGAGAGAAAAAAATTGCAAAGAAATCACCAGGCCCATAAGTGAATTCAACCAAATCCTTAGAGAAATGATTGATAACTGCAATGCTATCTAAAGCATTTCAGTATATAGAGAAAAAAGAAAAGCTTCAAAATTTCTTTTATGAAATCAGCATAACTTTGATACTAAAAACCTGGCAAAAATAGCACATTAATGAAGAGCATGCTGTTCTGCACACACTTACAGAGTTATTATTAACTCTGTAAATCAACTACACTGCATCTGACCTAGTTTCAAGATTTTTCTTTGTCTTTGGTTTCTAGAAGTTTAATTACAAAGCGCCTTTGTGTGGATTTCCTTGGGCTTATCCTGTTTGGGAAAATTATCAATCAGGTAAGACTGGAAGAGGAGGTACATTGACTTCTAAGGCTGATGCCAGTGACAGGGCTTATGATCAGTGGGATCCAGAGCCAGGAAGGGGTCGCAGACACCTCAATGTGGCCTCCTTGACAGCTCTCTGGGAACATCTCTCCACACCGTGATCCACACCTGCTCTCCATGCCCACCCCTCCCACCTTAGTTTGTATTTTCATCATCTCATGCCTTTTCTTTAAAAACCTCTACCAGACTCTGAGCCTTCTCTCCCAGCAATGCATCCTCTACAATGTGCAGCAATCTAATTATGGGGCATAGTTGTGATGCAGTTACTCCTCTGCTTACTTCCTTTCATGGGCTCTGCTCTCTCATGGCCCACAGGACAAGGTGCAAACCTGGGTGCACAGCCCACCACCGCAGCCTCATTCTCTACTGTTCCGTCACTTGGCATTACATGTAACATTCTGGCTGATGTTCTGACCATGCCAAAGAACTGCACCACATTGTTTGTGTCTTTGCAATGCCATTCCCTCTGCCTGGATGGTCTTCCCTCCCTCTCATTGGTAGGCAGTGGGTCTGCTCCCCAGGTCTGACTTGTGCCTCCACCGTCCAACCCAGCACAGGACCTGACACCGCAGATACCACTGGAGACTTGTAGGGAGGAAATGCTCCTAAACCTCGCTCTGTGTCTTTTCATTTGTCTGGTCCTGATCTGTACCCTTTATAGTGTAACTGTAATCACAAGTATAGCACTTGCCTGAGGTTTGTGAGCCATCTTAGCAAATTATCAAACCTGAGAGGGCATGAGAACCTCCCAAATTTGTAGCTAGTTGATCAGAATAATGGGTGACCTGGGGACCCCCAAAGTGTGACTGGCATCTGAGGTGAAGGCAGTCTCACTGAGGGCTGTGACCTAACCTGTGGAGTCTGTGATAAGTGTAGGTGGTTACACTTAATGCCAGAATTGCATTAAAATAGGCATTAAAATTTCTAAGTGAAGAAAGTATATAGAAAGTAACCACATATTTATAATAGAATGTCAACTAATAAATATAGAATGATGATTGAAATGAGAAAATAATCTTTTTGCAATGATCACAGTAACAACTGATTCAGGCAAGAATCATCAATGGATGCTAAAACTTGTACGTGAAAATTTCATGAGGTAGAGGATATTTACATAGTCTCACAGTATCACTCCAAAAGTCACCTGCTAATTACAAAGGAGAAAACAGTAACTTTAAAAAGGAGAAACCTGGAAGATATCTGTTTAGCCAGGAGATGGAAGTTAACATTGCCAATAATGGGACAAACTGATGTCAAATGCTTCTTATAAGATGCATGGAGAATGCATAACATCACTTGAGTGGTGTTCCTGTTACAAGGTATTTTCTGAGTTTAATTAGGAGGAAATGTCAGACAAATCCAAACTGAGGGACATTTTGTGAAATACTTGGGCTGTACTCCCTAAAAATGTTGGTCAAGAAAGATACATAAAGTCTTAAGAATTGTTTCAGATTAATGGAAACATGAAAACTAAATACAATGTATGATTCCAGATTGGATACTGGACCCGAAAAAAAAAACCTGCCAAACAAATATTTTTGGGACACTTGGCAATGTTCGTAGATAATATTTATTGTTCCAATGTTGATTGTACTATGATTATGCAATTGAATGTCCTAGTTCTTAGAAAATATGCTCTGATGTATTTAGGGCTAAAGGGGCATCATGTCTGCAATTTACTCTCAAATGGTTAAGAAAAGACAAAATCAAATATAACAATATGCAATATAACATGATATATGATATCACATAAGTAATATATTACATATATAATATATAGTGTGCACTATATAATATATGTATGTGTATACAAAGACAAAAAGAGAAAAAGAAGAAAGGAAATGGGTTTGATTTGCATTTCTCTGATGATTAGCAATGTGGAGCATCTCTTCATGTACCTGTCAGCTATCTGTATGACTTCTTTGGAAAAATGTCTATTCAGGTCCTCTGCACATTTTTTAATTGGGTTATTATTATTATTATTATTTTTGGTGTTCAGTTGTATGAGTCCTTTATATATTTTGGATATTAGCCCTTATCAGAAATGGGGCAACATATAAACAATTGGTGAATCTGAGTAAAGGGATATGGGAGTTTGTATTTTTCTTACAACTTTTTGTTAGTTTGAAATTACTTCAAGATGTAAAACTTAAAATGATTGTATTTTATTTGAATAATAGATGCAAATATATTTAGATGCACATATTCAAAATAAAAGATTGCAAAGACATACACCAACAAGTTAAACAGTCTTCTCTGGTGGTAGGATATAGGTTAACTTTTTCTTTTTCCTTAACATTAGTTGCTCATTTTTGAGAAAGTATAATGACTGTGACCTCCTCATAACAACAACAAAAAAGAAAAATAAAGTTTGGACACATGATATCTGAAACCATATCTGAAGAAAGCACAAATTACTTTTCTCTCTGTTATCCACATTGTGTTCCTGTCTGCAAACTGTGGTTCTCTCTCTCCATGTTCAGGAAACCCTGAGGCAGACAGCAGGCATGCAGTCTGCCCTTCCACACCGCCTCATAGTGCTGCTACAGCAGCCCTTTGTAATGTGGGCACAGACCTCCCGGGCTCAGACAGGAAGCAAGATGTCCCGGGAAGAGACTTGGAGCAAAAGAAGCTGGTGACTTGGAAACACCAGTGGGTGCAAACAAAAAAGCCCTAACAAAAGCCTGCTCTCTCTAGCCAGATGACCAGGAAATGGTCAGCTTACCAAGCCAGAAAACTTTTAGACAATAACTGCCCAACTCCGGGTAAACCCCACAGAAACCCTCTAGGAAAGGGTGAGGGGACCTAGATTTTCATGTGTGTGAGCCTGTACTGAGGCATTCCTGCTGGGGTGGTTTCAGAGAAGGCTAAGTAGGGATCTGGGACTTTCATCTCTTCTGGCCATTAAGGCTTCTCTGTCCCCACTGTGGTAGGGAGCCTGGACTTCCACCTCAATCTGAGAGCAGTAAGGTACCCCTCACACTCCCACTAGGGTGGTATCAGAAGAGGCCTAGTGAAGAGTCAGGATTTTAATGAAGCTACCTGCACAAAGGGTCAGTAGAAACCGTATGGGGAGCTGGTCACTTCAACTGAGAAGTAATGAGGAAACTTTTCCTGTCAATGGGAGCTAAGTGGAAAACCTGAACTTCTATCTCCTACTGTCAGTAATAAGCAGGTGTCCCTCACATTCCCCTGGTGGAAATGGTGTCAAAAAAGCCCCAGCTAAACAGATGTTTTAAATAATACAAAATACCCAGGTTTCAATAGAAAAATCGCTTGTTATGTCAAGAACCAGGATGATTTAAAAATGAATGAATAAGAAACAATCAGTAGATGTGAACACCAAGATGACAGAGATGTTAGAATTATCTGACAAAGATCTTAAAACAGTCATTAAAAATGCTTCAACAAGTAATTATGAATAAACTTGAAATAAATGAAATGCAAACAAATAGAGGATATAAAGAACCAAATGGAAATTTTAGAACTTTAAGTTCTAAATACAATACAATAACATAAATAAAAAGCTCAGAAGATAGACTCACCAGTAAAATGGAGAGGACAGTGGAAAGAATCAGTGAACTGGAAGATGTAACAATAGAAATTACCCATTTGGAACAACAGAGGGAAAATAGGCAGGGAAAAAAGAATACAGCCTTAGGAATCTGTGAAACTATAATAAAAATATAATATTTGTGTCATCAGAGCCCCATAAGGAGAAGAAAAAGAGGTTGGGGTTGAAAAAGCACTAGAAGAAATAATGTGGTATTGTACAGTTTCAAAATTTGTTAAGAGGGTTTATCTCATGTTAAGTGTTCTTATGACAAAACAAACAAGTAAAAAAAAATTAACAAAAATGGGACACAGGGAAATTTTTGAAAGTGATGAATATATTTATTACCTTGATTGTGGTGAGAGTTACACAAATATATACATATGTCCAAACTCACCAAGCTATATATATTAGTTATGTGCAGGATTTTCTTTATATGTCAAATATATCTCAATAAAGTTGGAAGAAATAAAATGAAATAATGGCTGAAAATTTCCCAATTTTGGCAAAAGAAATAAACTTACAGATTTAAGAAGCTTGGCAAATCTTAAATAGGAAAATCCAAAGAAATCCACAATAAGATATATCACAATTAAATTTATGACAACTAAAAATAAAGAAAAAAGCTTGAAAGCTATCAGAGAAAAGCTGCACCTTACCTATAGAGGAAAAGGAATTTGAATGACAGCAGATTTCTCTTCAGAAACCATGGAGGCCTAGTAGAAGTGGCAGAGTATTTTTCAAGTGCTGAAAGAAAATACTGTCAATAAAATATTCTTTAGCAGTGAAGGGGAAATCAAATGGAGGAAAACTAAGAGAATTCATCATCAGCATACCTATCCTAAAAGAATGGATAAAGGGAGTTCTATAAACAGAAAGGAAATGCTAAAAGAATGAACTTTGAAACATCAGGAAAAATATAAAGAAAGAATACAAGATAAAATAAGCAAAAATATGGGTAAATAAAATAGACTTCCTTCTCTTCTTGGGTTTTCTAAACTATGTTTGCTGTTTAAAGCAAAAATTATAACACTAGCTGCTATGGGTCTACATGTATGTAGAAGAAACCATTTAAGACAGTTACATTATAAATAGGTGAGGATAAAGGGACATGAAGGTTACTCAGGTATCTATACTTCAGCTGGTAAAATAATGACATCCATAGATTGATAAATTACGTATGTACAATTTAATACTTAGAGCAACCACTAAAAAATCTACACAAAGAGATGTACTCAGAAACCCTATTGATAAATCAAAATGGAATTCTAAAAAATGCTCAAGTAACCCACAGACAAGCAAGAAAAAACAAACAAGGAAACTGAAGATAGAGAGAATAAACAGAAAATAAAAAATAAAGCAGCAGACCAAAGCCCTATAACATCAACAGTTATATTAAATTTAAATGGCCTTACTATGCCATTAACAGACAGTAATTAGTAGAGTGGATTTAAGAAACATGAACTCTATGCTGTCTACAAGAAACTCACTTCAAAAATAATAATATAGACAGGTTGAAAGTAAAAGGATAAAGAAAAGATACATCATGCAATATTACTTAAACCAAAGCAGGAGTAACTATATTAATATCCAGTAAACTCTAGAGAAAAGGAAATTAACAGGGACAGATTGGGACATTATATAATGATAAAATAATTGATCCATCAAGAAGACATAGCTTAAATGTGTATGAACCAAAGAAGAGATGCAAAATATGTAAAGTGAAAACTGATAAAAACTGAAAACAGAAATAGAAAAAAATCTATACTTATAGTTGGAGACTTCAATGCTCCTTTTTCAACAATTGCTAGAACAACTAAAGAGAAAATCAGCAAAGATATAGAAGAATGCAACACCACCATCAACCAATGCTCCACCACCACCAGCAGAAGACACATTATTTTTGAGTGCCCATGGAACATATATCAAGATAGAATTTATCCTGGGCCATAAAAAAACTCAACAAGTTTAAAAGAATTAAAATCATATAGAATATGTTCTCTGGCCACAGTGGAATCAAACTAGAAAACAGTAACAGAAAAATAACATGAAAATTTCAAAACACTTGGAAACTAAAAAACATACTTCTAAGTAACCCATAGATTAAAGAAGAAATCTCAAGAGAAATAAAAAGTACACTGAACTGAAAGAATGAAAAAATACAACATATCAATGTTTATGGGAAACAGCTACCTCAGCCCTGAGAAATAAATCTGTAGCATTAAATGCCTAGGTTATAAAAGAGGAAAAGTCTCAAATCAATAATCTAAGCTTCCATATCAAGAACTTAGAAAAAGAAGAGCAAATAAAATTAGGAAAGCAAGAATAAGTTAATAAGTAGCAGATATCAAAGAGATTTAAAGTAGAGAAAATGACATCACAGTTCCTGATTTCAAACTATATTACAAAGCAATAGAAAGCAAAACAGTATGGTATTGGCATTAAAAAAAGACACAGCTCAAAGGAACAGAATAGAAAGCCCAGAAATAAACCCATGCATTCATGGTCAATTAATTTACAACAAAGGAGCCCAGAATATACAATAGGGAAAGGACAGTCTCTTCAGTAAATGGTGTTGGGAAAACTGAACAGTCACATGGCACAAGAATGAAACTGGACCCCTTTCTTACACCATACACAAAAACAGCTCAAAACAGATTAAAGAGATGAATATAAGACCTGAAACAATAAAAATCGCAGAAGAAAACATAGGGAGTAAACTCCTTAATATTGATCTTGGCAATGATTTTTTCAGATTTGACACCAAGAACAAAAATAAGCAAATGGGCTACACTGTTGGTAGGAATGTAAACTGGTATAGCCAATAAGGAAAACAGTATGGAGGTTCCTCAAAATACTAAAAACAGAATTACCATATAATCCAGAAATTCCACTTTTGATATATATCTGAAGTAAATGAAATCATTCTCTAATACATATATGTTTTCACATATTCATCTCCCATGTTCATCACATTATCTACAGCAGCCAAGACATGGAAACAACCTAAGTGTCCATTGATGGATGAGTGGATAAAGAAAATGTGTGTGTGTGTATAATTAAGGATTTATTGACAGAATTGACCTGTACTATTTTGATGGCTGGCTACATACTCTGAAACTCATAGGGTCGGCAGTCAGTAAGGGCAAGTTGGAATTCTTGGCCACAACATGAAACTGTAGTTCATAGGTGGGATTTTAGAGAAACCTTAGTTCTGCTCATAAAACTTTTTGATTGATTGAGTCAGGCCCACCCAGCTAATCTTGGATAATCTCTTTTACTTAAAGTCAACTGAATATTAATGTTAATCTTTCTACAAAATACTTCACAGCAACACTTAGATTAGTGTTTGGTAACTGGGGACTAATGCTGAGCCAAGTTGACAGATAAAACTGACCATCACAGTCCACCCCTTGTCAACTTGGAGCCCATACATATCTCCTTAAACCACATGCAATATTAAAAAAAAATAGATCATACTTTCACCTAACATGATCATGATAAAACTATTGTGCATACAACTGAAAATACACTAAACCTTTCTGCAAAAGAGAATGCTAAGTCCTTGAGTGATGTTCACTCTGCACTTGATACCCTGGAACTTAAATAGTGTGATGTAAAGTTAAATATGATTAATATATCTTAGATGGTAAGGGGACAAGGGAGGGAAGAAAACAAAAATATTTGCTTAATAGATATACGCAAATATATTCATAACAAAATAAGGGAGAAATACTCGTAACTATTCCAGTACTCAATTCTGCATGTAGTCATGTGGCTGGTATTTATCTACTTTTACTTCCCATTCCATATTCTCTTTGCCCTCTGCTGGTCATTGTTCTTTACTGGGTCGGGTGGCCCAAAACCTTCATTCTTAGAGGGTCTGGGCCATTAGTAGTTCTGCCTGAACTGGGCTGTCATAGTTTCCACTGACTTTAATCACAGGACATGGAAGCACTAGGAGCCATCTTAACGGATCTCTTGTATTCCAGATATACTTTTCCTTATCTTAACCAATGGCCATATTTTGCATATCTCTATTGCTACATCATGCCATGGACTACCAGCATCCTCTTTGCCACTGAAAATAGAGTCATCAGTGTCTTTAAATGTAGTCACATTAGAGAACCAATTCTAGAAAATCAAGAACCAAGTTAGAAAACTCTTCCTTAAGATTCTGTTCCTCCAGAACCACTTCTGGTACCAAAGTCTGTACCACTCAGGGTTCAACCAGAGAAACAGAACCAGTAGGATATACATATGAATTTATTGCAAGGAACTAGCTTACAAAACTGTGGGGGCAGTATGGGCAAGTCTGAAATCCATAGAGCAGGCCGTCAGGACTCTCAGGCATGAACTGAATCTGCAGTCCACAGGCAGAATTTCTTTGCCTTCAGGGAAACCTCAGTTCTGCTCTTAAGGCCTTTCAACTCATGAACCAATTGATTCATCATGAGTTATTAAGGATAGCATCTTTTATTTAATGTCATCTGATTGTGAATGTTAATCACATCTACTAAATACCTTCACAGAAACACCTAGTGTTTGATTAACTGGGGACTGCAGCCTAGCCAAGTTGACACATAGAACTGATCATCATAAGGCGGGAACACTTTCCAGTTTATTTTTAAAACTAATATTACCCTGATACCAAACCCGGCAAAGACAGTACCAAAGCATCCTGGGAAGAGTTGGATACTCTATCTACCCAGCAGGCTCAGGAGCAGGATTACATTTTCACTTGAACATTTGGCTGCCCAATTTCCCTTTCATAGGGGAAAATTCAGCACATTACATTGGTTTCAAATTACTTGTGCCTAGTTGGGAATATCATGCTATGAATAAGAGAGCTCCCTTGTGTGTGTGTATGTGTGTGTGTGTGTGTTTGTGTGTATATGTGTTTGTTGACTCACTCATTAATTTGTTATTATCAGGTAATTTTTATCACACTAGCTTGTCATGCACTGGATGCAGGAGTTTGCTGTTATGAGACTGTTTTCTCTCCTAATAATTTGACACAGTGGCTACCCTTGACCCCATTTACAAGTGAAGAAACTGAGGCTCATCAAGGTTATATCAACAGGCCTGAGGATGCTCAGCAAGTGGGTTTGGATTTGACCCCAAAGCCTGTCCTCTTCACTTCCACACTGGGGTTTGGTTCTAGGGCTGCAGACTGTCACCTAAACTTGGGCACTTAAGAGTTCTGCCAGGTCTAAGTTCCTTGAACTCTGGGAAAGGTGCCCAGAGCTTTAAATTGGCCAAAAAACATTGTTGATGATCTGGCTGTCCCAAGATTCTCAGTTTTTCCGACCTCTAAGCCTTTGCTTGTGCCGTTGCCTCCTACTTCCCAAGGGCTGAGCAGTGGCAAGAGTGCAGGCTCTGGAATCAGTCAGAATCCCTGATGTGTGGCCCGAGTCAGGTGGCTTCACTTCACTGACCTGACTGCTGTAAAATGGGGATAATAGTCTGTACCTGGATGTGATGGAGATTAGACGCCATGGTGCAGGATGCCTCCATTATTAAATGTGCCTACAGGTCACCTAGCCATCTTGTTAAAATGCAGGTTTGGATTCACCGGTCTCAGGAGGAGCTGGAGATTCTGCACATTGGACAAGCTCTCAGGTGGCACTGTTGCTGCTGGTCCATGAACCACACTTTGAGTAGCAAGGAAATTGTTTATATGATTCATTAGTGAGATGTCTTGGATATAACAAATGCCCCATGGCGGTAGGTATAATAAATAACAAAAATTCACCTGTCTCTGGAAACCCAGCCTAGGAATTTGTCCTGTCCTTGTAAGTTTCTTGCCTGGAGCACCCTTCTCATAAGATTATTGTGAGGACCACAGATGGCATAGTCAATAGTTAAACACTTACTCTGGGTCAAGAACTTAAGGTTGAACTATATGAAATTGCTAACAACAACCATATTTTGACTCATAAAAACAGCTTGAGGTAATATATGACTTGTGTAATCCTTACAACACAACTTTGAAGCAGATATAACTTTTGTCTTCATTGCCCCTGTTCTACAGACGAGAAAACTGTAGAACAGATCCTGCTGAGGGTCACATGGCTTGTGACCAACAGAGCCAGGATTCAAATGCAGGCAGCTTGGCAGCAGAGTCTCACACTTGCTGCCACTCCTAATGGTGACATAAAGATCCTGAATGTGCGTTTCCTCCTACTCAACTGTTTCTAATGCAAACCCCTTCAAAAGCAAAGGATCCATCCCATAGCTAATTGTCCTTTTCTGGCAGCATTTCTGCAAGGAGCTGAGCCAATTCATTCTGGGAATGTTGCTTTCTGGTGATCTGGCTGGAGTTTGAGAAGCTGGGGAGGCAAATAGGCGTGACTGGGGTTTTACAAACAGCTCTTGTCCGAATGAATGGCCTCTATCCCAGGAGCTCGATATGGAGACCCATCATCCATCGTACAATCAGACCTGGCCTCATGGTTATCAGCCTGGCCAATCCCTGGCCCCCCACCCACACCTTACCCACCCCTGCATCCTGGTCCTGCCCATATTCCCTCTCACATAAATCCCTCCCTGGGAATGTTGGGAATCATTTCCTGGGCCAAGCACTGTGGTGAGCATCAGTTTAATCAAGCCTACAGCCAGCAAGGAAGGCTCCATGAATGTCCATTGTACAAAGGAAGCTCCAAGAGAGGAGAGTATTTACTCAGAGTCACATAGGGATTGATCAGTCAAGCCCACTGATCTCCAAATCCACCCTCCTTCCATTGTGCTGGATACCAGGACCTCCCATCCAAAGACCCAAAATTGCTGGTGCTTTTGTGTCATTGGGGAGAGCAGCGTTGGGGGACCTCCTGAGATGAGGGCTGAGGACTGTTCTCAGTCTGTATGGTTGGGTGAGTTTACTCAATGAGAGTCCCACATTCGTGGCTACAGGGATTGGTTCAGAGATGGGCATGTGACTCAAGCCAGGCCAGTCAGGGTAAATCCTGGGACTTTTGCTGGAACTATTGGGAAAAGACTCCCTCTTTCTGTTGAGGCTACTAAGCAGATAGAATGTTAGCCTGGAGCTGCTGGGGGCACCCTGGCCACTAGTGGGGAAGGACCTATTTGATATGGAATCCAATCGAGGGGAAAGTAGAGCCAAGACATGGAGAGACAGTAATTTCTGACAATCTCTTCTGAGGTTCTGGATCTAGCCAGGCCTCCATGTGCCTCTACTTACACACTGCCATTGACAAACAGCTCATCACCTTCCAAAGTAGCTCCTTTTGTTCCTAAGGCAAAGCCTACCTTGATGGAACTTACATTAATTGATCTAGTTCTACCAATCTAAGGAGCAACAAAAGGCTCTAATGGCAAATGAATATGGCTTCATTTACTCTTCAAGTCTCAGTTTAAAATTGGAATGATAATATATACCTATGTTAGAGGGATGTTGTGGGGATCAAAGAGCTACTACAAGTGTTTTGCTTTTGTTATCTTGTCATCCCACCATTGTTGTATTTGTTACCAGAATATAAGGCCCCAGAAGTTTCTTTTGTTTGACTCAGTTCCCCAGGTTCCCCAGGGAACTTATTTTGTTTGACTCAGATCCCCTAGCACCCAGCAGTGGTTGGCAAAGAATAGGTGTTCAATAAATGCTTGTTGAAACAGATTTGAAGTACATTCTGACCTTCCACCAATAGTGAGCTAATTGACAATAGCTGCTCTGCCGTCCCAAATTTTCTCTTCTTGTCCCTGCCCTTATCTTCACCATTTCATGTAACATGGACGGTTTTCCTTCTAAAAAATGTACTAATGCAATTATTCTGACTATTTATCAGTTACAACCAAAGGAATGAAAATAAGCTCCCCTGGTGCAAAGAACCCAGATGTCTGGGGTTAGATTTCTAACACAGTGCTCAGCTATTTTACTTATTTGATGTTTTTCTCAAGAAACAACACAAAACCAATCTGCCCTAAAATGTGGAAATGAGATCCCTTTCTCACAGTGTCTGTGCTCTCTGTTGGGAGTGGTGTGGCCATGTTTGGCAGTCACAACGGGCTGCTGAAATGGGACAAGCAGGTAATGGGAAACAGCTGCTTGGCCCATGCTGTCTCTAAGCCCCAGATTGGTGACGAGGTGCCGCAGATAAAAGACAGGCAGCCACGGTTTGGGCGGGGGCCCCACAGGCAGCGATGAACTCCTCTTGCCAAGTTCACCAGGAGAAGCAGGGTCTACTCTGCTGGCCACAGTGCACCAGGACGCATTCTTGCAGATACTTTCTCCATCTTTAGAGCAGTGTGCACCCAAAGAGGCAAGCCCACCAGGCCAAGCCATGGCCTCCCTCTTTCTGAGGTTGGAGAAAACATCAGCCAACAGGGACCAAGGTCAAGAAGAGGCTTCATCTTCCTCTGTGTCTTGCAGTAGCTTTGTGGCTCTACACCATGATGCTACCCACACGGAAGCCAGAATAACCTTCTAAAAACACCAGTTATATCAGGAATCAGCAAACTATCCTGTAAAGGGCCACAGAGTAAGTATTTCAGGTGGTCTCTATCACAACTCCTCAGCTCTGCCACTGTAGGGTGAAAGCAGACACTGACAATGTGTAAAAAAGGAGCAAGATTGGGCTCCAAAAGAACTTTATTTACAAAAAAACAGGCAACACGTTGGATTTGGCCTGTGGGTTATGGCTTGCCGTTCATTGGTTTCTCTGTTCAAAACCTTGAAATGGCTCCTCATCCCTGCAGATTAAAATCCACACTCCTCACCCTGGGTGTTAAGGAGCTGCCTGGGCTACCCCCTGCTGACCTCTCACCCTTGTTTGGGACTGGGTCCTCACTCACCACGCCCCATCCCCCAGTCACACATCAAGCTCATTCCTGCCTCAAGGCCTTTGCTCTTGCTGTTTCCTCTGACTAGAACACTCTCCACATCCCCACTCCACATTTTCACATGACCCACTCATTCCCATTCTTTAGGTCTCAGCACAATGTCACTTCCTCAGAAAGGCCATCCCCTCAACCATTTAATGTGACCATCGCTTCCCTCCCTAGTCACTCTTTATCACAGCACCCTGTTTTATTTTCTGCTTAGCACTTATCACAGTGTAAACTGATCTCCTTCTTTATTTACTTTGTAACTGTCCTTTTCCCCCCATAAGCTCCAGGAAGGTTGGAAACTTATCCCCAGTGCCTTATGCTCATGGAGCACATATTTGGACAATGGACAGTGGATGAAAGAATAAGTGAATGGATACTTCAGTAGTCTCCTCACAGTTCCCCTCATCCTCTCATTCCCTTAGCCACTCTGCTGACAGAGGTATCTTTTAAAAATGCTAAATCATAGCCTGTCACTGCTTTAAACTCTCTAATAACTTCCTATTGCTCAAAATCCAAACCCCTCACCATTGCCCCAAAGGACCTGCAAAAATGAACTCTTGCCTGCCTCTCCCAGCTCATCTCTTCCATTCTGAAGAGCAGGCTGCCTGGAGGGTCCATTGATGTGACCCCAAAGGACACCACTTGGCACTGGAGGTGTTTTTGCATTGATATCAGAAAATGGGTTATGTTCCAGGAATTCACATTGAACAAAAGAATGAGGCCATGAACACCTGACTCATGAGAGGCTGGGAAGTCATCCAGTTTCCTCAAATCACCCCACCCAGGGCAAGCTCTCTCCTATGACACACTCTGGGTAGAAAGAGAGAACACGATCTTTTCAGACAGATGCCAAAGCCCAATGGGACTTGAGCTTTTGCGGCAGGGTAGGATGGGAGTATTGTGGAACTTAGAGCTAAAGGCCCTAAAAGTGCTCTTTCTGGCCTGAGAACTACATGTAAATCAAAGTGAAAAAGATTAAGGGTGGGGCTGTTGAGAGAATAAGCAGAGTACATGGTATTAGAGTTGTGAACTCCTCATGCAACCATATGGTTTAAAATGCTTTCTCCACTGCTGCAATTCAACTGATGAAATTCTACAGATAATATCATGTGCACAGACCACATGGGTCAGACATAGCTTATCGCTTGGGCTATATTGAGATGAAAGATTAAAAAGCTGTCATTTTATGGCTTCTTCTCAAATGTACCTAGAAAGTAATGTCAAAGTAACTAAAAGCAATACCAACTCTCTAGTTGATGTTGCATACACTAGGTAATCAAAATTAGAACACTATATTTTTTCAAGGGAGTTAAGAAAGGTATTTTCATATTAGGTGTGTGTACTGGGGAGAGTGACCCTTCAGCATCTCTGACCTTTTCTGAATTGGCCTTCATGAACAGAGGCTCACTTGTGCTCTACTGTGCAGTGTTATGAGCAAAACTTAGTGAGCACCCCACTTTTAGACATTTTTAAAGCCGGCCAGTGCACCAGGCATCACACCCTGTCAGGTTTATAAAAGTGACCACTTAATATCTCTGTCCTCCAATCCTATTTGATCTTGACTGGTTTTCACTTTATCTCATCGTTATTGTGAATTCTTATCTCCCTATCCTGAATTCCTCTCTCTTTCTGATTATCTCTGGATTTGGCCCCTTCCTGACACTTGGGTACTGGCTCTTCTTCCAAGGGTTATCCTAGCTTGCTCACCTACCTCCCCTTTGCTCCAGTGTCTCCCATGGCCCTAACTGGTGCCCGATAGAGAAGCATTGGCCCAAGCCCCTGGGCAGGGAAGAAAGGTATTGTGCTACGTTATGATGATATCACGGAGAACGGGACAGGCATGGCCTCCCAGCTCAATGCATCTGCAATCTCTTCTACAACATCCTACCCATCAGTTATCCTCCTCTACAAGAACACCTCCAAGGCCAGGAAACTCTCGACTTCCTAGGACTGTCCTTTTCATTTTCTGACACCTTTATCAGAAAGCTTGAGCTGTCAACAAGCTTGAGAGCTGCCCTGAAGTCATCTGTTTCCTGCAGAGTGCTGACGGTGTGGTGTGAACTTCACGGCAGCTGTCAACATACATCCTGCCTATCATTTGCTGAGACCAGTGCTGGAGCATGCGACATGAATTAATCACTTCCACTTCTCACCAGCCCCGGCTCCTTGTGCTTTTTCTGCCTTTGGTCATTCATGCTCAGCAGATAACCGATAGCCACAGCGCTGTGTGGAACATGGGCAGGATTCCGGGGAAGCCAGATATAGCCCATTATCATCACAGTTATACTGTGTGGGCTCATTGAGAAGTTACGGGACACTTTATCAATGAGAGCGGCTGTCCCAGAAACTCTGGTGTTGGGTTTCACGTGAAGAAATGGAGGTGAAGATGAAGGTTGCTGAGATAGCAGACCCTGCTTATCTGACATGTTTTCCCAGTGAGGTCAGACATGAGTGCCACGGCCATCTTCCCAGGTGGAAACAAACCATGGAACGCCATAGCTGGAAGACTTTGGAGGCTTCACAGAGGGAGAAAATGAGACCCAGCAAGAGGACAAGACTTGCTCGAAGCCATACAGGGAGACAGTGCCAGAGACTCAGGCCTCCAAGTAAGAGAAGGGTGCCTTTACCCCTGTAAGCAAGCAGGACCAGGCTTTGAGAAGGAGCATCAGTATCTTTGAGGGTGTGAATATTTTACTTCTCTGCCTTTAAAACATATAAAGAGGGAGTCAGGGATGAGCTATTGCTTTAAAAATCCCAGTTGAAGCATGACTTTCCATTCATATCAAATGTCCATATTTTTAAAAAATAATTTCACTCATTTCCAGTATCAGGCTTTCTTGTGTACATATGAAAAATAAAATGACAATGATAAGCATTGTTTCCATTAGAAGAATGTTGCAAACTATTAGAGGATGATAGTTTTATATCAATGGCATTACATGATTCAAATAGAAAAGTAGTTACTTCTAATGATGTTGGAGTTTTTAATCCAATTCGCTGAAGTTCATTCAGCCAAAGGTAATATGCCTGACATTATTGTGAAGGTCATTATAAATTCAGTTTAAAGTATGACTCTAAAGAAAACATCATTTGTCTTTGAGGTCATACTACACATAAAAATCTCACGGAAGCACGGCATCATGATAAATCAACACACTTACTAAATAAAAAATAAATAAAATTAAAAGCCTGAGGAGTAAAGATGTTCTTAGAATTAATTGTGGTCCATACATACTTCATAGTGGTGTCCAAAACAAGCTGCAATATTAAATATATGAATGTTTGTTTATCCCCATCATTAGAGTAACAAACAAAATACTTTCATGACAAACAAACAAAAAAGAATCTTAGTTCACAACTCTAATTACTTGATGAGTTCCACATGTCCCTGAGCTCCACATGGGAATGAAGGTAAATTCAAATTCACTTACTCATTGATTTAGTTTATAAATATTTATTGAGCACGGCCTCATTCATTACTGTGGCAGGCCCTGTTCCAGGCATGGGGCTACCGAGGTGAACCAGACATACAGCTTCCACTTTCACGGAACTCATGTTCTAGTTGGGGGAAATGGATAATGAACAAATAAGAATATAGAATGTAGAGAATACAGAGTACAGAGAAAATAGAATGTTGAATATACAGAGTGTTAGATGGCGATAGGTACTTTGAAAAAAAAGAAAGCAGATGAAGTGCATATGAAATTCTGAGGACATAGGGTTGTTGCTGATACAGGGTGGTCAGAGAAACTGACATTTGAGCAGAAATTTGAAGAAATAAAGGGGGCAGGCAGGAAAGAAACAGTGCAAATCCCTGAGGCAGGAGTAAGCTTGGTATATGTAGGGAATGTCAGGGAAACCAGTATGGCTGGAGCCTAGGGAGAGAGGACAGGTGTAGGTAATGAGGGGAGAGTGATGGGGGCAGATCATGCAGAGCCTTGTGCACTGTTGCTGGGACTTAGGATTATTCTGTGTGGATGGGAGTCACTGGAGTTTTCTGAGGCAGGAACTGACATGACCAGACTCACTTTTTTAAAGGTCACTAAGACTGCGGGGTTGGAAAGGACTGCAGGAAGCCAAGGGCAGAAGTAGGGAGACCAGTTCTTATGATGCTGATGGATTAGATATAGGGAGGAGTCAAGGCGGCCCCCAAGGCTTCAAGAAGGAATTGACAGCAGTACCCACTGCTGCTGATTAGTCAGGAAAGAATGAGGGGTGACCACTGACCATGGGATTCAGCAGCTTGAAAGTCATTGCTGGACCTGATGGACAGTTTCAGTGCAGTAATGGGTACAAAAAACTGATTTTTACATTGGGAGGAGAGCAATTTTGGAGACATGAGGTGAATATAATTTTAAAAAGGCTTTTGCTATCTAGAGAAGCAGAGAAACTAAGCACTAGCTAGAGGGGGTTATGGGGTCAAGATAGAAGACAGCTCTCAAAGTTCCTGGAAATGCTGCCCCTCCCTAACGCTACATCTCCATCACCAGAGTGATGAGCAGGTCCCTGGCATCTGTGTGCTCCTTGCAAGGTCCCTTCCCTCCCTCTGAGAGAGAATAATGGAGGGAAATGGTTTATATAAGGGCCTTGGAGAGACCTTTCTGAGGGAGTGGCTTTAAAAATAAAATGTGAAGGATGAGTAACAATTCACCAAATGACAAATGATGGAAGAACAATGCAGGTGGAAAAGCATGTACAAAGGCTATGAGGTGGAACATGGCATAGCATGTTATAAAATTAGAAGGCTGGTGGGGCTGGGTCCAGTGAATGAGGAGGACAGGGGCTGAAAGAGAGATAGAGGAAGATTTTGCAGGGGTCCTGTATACTGCATTAAAGAAGCTTTCTGTTTTTGTTTTTTATTCTATGTACAATGGGCAGCCCTTCATGAGCAAACCATTATGTCCATACAAATGCCCACCATTTTTGTGCTTGAAAGGGAAGGAAGATAGATGCAAGACACTAATTTTCCTTGAGGGAAAGAGGACAGACATGGTGTGTCTTAACTTGGGCTCCCAAGCAGCAGACCTTGAGCCAAGGACAAAGAGGGAAGGGAAGGAGCCAAAAAAGCAGATGTCACCACACAAGTTACCACTGTGGGCAACTGAAGTCTAATTCCACCCAGAATTCTGGGCTCCAGCATAGAATACAGTGATATTTTCCTGGTATTTTCCATGATATCCTACCTGAGGTGGGTAGTGGTTGGGGGCTGCTGTTGGGGGTATAGCATTAATACTCTGGTACTTCTAGACAGCCATATTTGTGGTTAGAGCAGGCTCCAGCAGCCAGAGAAAGCCCTCAGGTAGAGACGCAGGTGTTGTCAGGCAGAAATCAGGGCAGCTTGCACTAAAATGGTGAGAGCTGGGGAGACATGCATGGGGCACTAATGCCCTACATTAAGTCTACCCCCTTTTGATACTGATTCTTCTAGATGCTTGCTGGTCACACTTTCTACAAAGACAAGAAAGAAGGCTTGTGGGATAAGCTACAGGTCTTCAATTGGTTCCAAGGTCCTAAATGGTATTCATCATCCCTTGTATAACTACTCATTCCAGACAACCCTCAGCTTGACCAGCGCTCCTGCATACTGAGACTGCTAGTCTGGTGGGAAAACTGGACGTTCATCCCTGGGTAATCTGAGCCCCTGGTCACTGTGACTGGTCAGGCTATAATTGCTACAGTTGCTCATATTGGTTGTCACTTGGTAGGGAACCTCTAAGATAAACCCTAAAGAATCCTATGAGTACTGGATATGTACTTCCCTGATCCCATTATCTAGCAGCAGCCTATCTCCTCATGGTCAGTATCCAATATCACTGCCAGTGTAGGAACTCCTTTCTTTGCCTACAGTTCTGTTGGCATGAGAAGCCTAAGATTATAAGGGGAAGCTGTAGCTTTAGGTGTCCTTGAGAGAGGTATCTCCTCCACATAGCCACGCTGTGACCAAGACTACTAGTCCAGCAGAGCCCAGAGTTACAGGCATTCCTTAACTAAGTCATGGTGTGAGGGTGACAGGGCCTCTTCTACTTCCACTCGTTGGTTCCCATGTAGCTGCCTGATGGGGCCCCAGCACTACATAAGGGCAGTTATTTTGAAGTGCACACTGATCTTAAAAGGCAGCACCCAGAGTGAAAATGACAGTGCAGGGACTATGAAGTGTTATCCCTCTATGAAAGGAGCAAGCAAGCTGGCAAAAGCTGTGAGAATTAACTTTACAGGAACTTGAGAAACTAGTGAAATGTTTACAGCAACCAGGAGAAAGCTTAATCAAGGAAAACCCCACCAGAATCTTGATAATAGAGCTTTTTGGTGGTTTGGCTGACTCAGCAGTGGCCTTGAAGACAGCAGCCTACATTCCTGGTATAAGTGCCTCGTACATAAGACAGCAACATGGATCTAATTCTCAAAGAATCCTGGTTGTTTGTTTGACCTGTCTTGTGGGTGCCTGAAGGACCAGCCCAAAGGACTTTATTTCACTTACCATTGAACTCTCCCAGGACTGAGGTAGTCACCCAGGGGGATTTTGTCAAAAACAGTTAAAGGCAAACGTATTAGCTGCTTCCACTTGAAGCAAGGGGTAATAGTTGGAACAAACTTTAGACAAATCAAAGCCTGAGAGGAATGACTGGAGATTGAGACGCTTTGGGGAATAAAGGTTTTGAAAAGCTCCTACAAGTTGCTGGGAATCTAGAAGGCCACGTACATATGCAGAGCTGGGTGCTGCTCAGGAAAGACCTGAGAAGGCCCTAAGCTCTCAACTCTGGATGACCTTGAGGCTCTCCACAAGCAGGAAGTGAAGACTAAGGCATAGTTGTGAAATGCCTAGCTGAGAATTGAAGGTACAGCCCAACCCACACATAAAGGCCATTTACGTTGGGAGATTTTGTTGTTGTTCTAGGCAAAGAGTACAAATCTATATTCTTTGTCATGTATGGCAACTGAAATACCTGTCAAATCACTAGCTAAGCACTAGGCCAACAGAGACTTCAGTGGCTGTACACAACAAAGAATATAGACTTTACAAAATTAATTCAGAAAACAGAACCAAGCACACACACAAGAAAATTACAACAAGCAGCAACAATAAACTCTAGAGAGGGAGTGTGATATGATTTCCACAGTTGCCAAATACTCAAAATGTCCATTTTTCAACAACAAATTATGTGTTGTACAAACATATAAGAAAGTATAGTCCATACAAGGAAAAAAGAAATGAACAGAAATGTGCCCTGAGGAAGCCAAGACATCAACTTACTAAAAATTAGACTATAAATCAACTATTTAAAATATGCTCAAAGACCTAAAGGACACCGGGAGAATGATGTGTCAACAACCAGAGAATATCAATATGGGGATAGAAATTATAAGAGGAACTAAACAGAAATTCTGAAGTTGAAAAATACAATAACTAAAATGAAAAATTCTTTACAGAGAATAAACAGCATATTTGAGTAGACAGAAGAAAGAATCAGCAAACTTGAAAATAGGTCACCAGTCTTAGAAGGAAAAAGAAAAAATAGTAAAGAAAAATGAACAGAGCCTAAGAGATCTGTAGGACAATATCAAGCATACCAACTACATAATGAGACTTCCAGAAGGAAAGCTGAGAGAAAAAGAAGCAGAAAGAACATTTGCAGTAATAATGACTACGGTTTTCCCAAATTTAATGGCAGACAGAACATACACATCCAAGAATCTCAATGAACATTATGTTCCTTACTGAGGCACATTAAATCAGATTGTTGAAAGCCAAAGACAGAATCCTAAAAGCGATGAGAGATGACTCATCACATACAAGACATCTTCAATAAGATTAACAACTAATTTCTCTTCAGGAATCATGTAAGCCAGAGGTAGTGAAATGACATATTCAAAGTAATGAAAGAATAAAATGGTCAACCAAGAATTCTATAACAAGGAAAACTATCCTTCAAAAATGAAAGAGAAATTAAACTTTCTCAGAGAAACAAAAACAGAGTTTATTGCTAGTAGACATACCCTACAAGAAATGCTAAAGGAGATACTTCAGGCTTAAATGAAAGAACACCAATTAGTAACTTGAATCCACACGGAAAAATAAAGAACACTAGTAGAGGTAATTATATAGGCAAACATAAAAGTCAGCATTAAGGCATTTGTGGTTTGTAACTCCTCTTTTATTCCTGTATAATTTAAAGAACAACTACATAAAATGATTAGAAATATGATGGGCAGGCAATGTATAAAGATGTAAACTGTGAAAATAACATGGGGGGGGCACAGTTATATAGTAGCAATGTTTAGTATACTATTGAAATTACTTGGTATTAACTTGAACTAGATTGTTATAAAATAGGATGTTAATATAATTCCCAGGCAACCACTAAGACAATAACTAAAAAATATATGGTAAATTAAAAAAGGGAATCAATATGGTATACTAGAAAATATGTATCTAACACAAAAGAAGGCAGAAATGTAATGGAGGAATTGAGGAATAAAAAATAGCAAAATACTTAAAGTAAGGCCTTTATCCTCAGTAATTATATTAAATATAAATAGTTTACAATCAAATGACAGATACTGGCAGAATGGATTTTTAAAAATAATCAAACTATATGCTATTTCCTTTAGATCCAAAGAAATAAATAGGTTGAATGCTGGCGACAATGTGGAGAAAGGGGAACCCTCCTACACTGCCAGTGGGAATGTAAGCTAGTTCAACCATTGTGGAAAGCAGTATGGAGGTTCCTCAAAAAACTAAAAATAGAAATACCATTTGAGCCAGGAATCCCACTCCTTGGAATTTACCCAAAGAATACAACTTCTCAGATTCAAAAAGAACATATGAACCCCTATGTTTATCGCAGCACTATTTACAATAGCCAAGAAATGGAAGCGACCTAAGTGTCCATCAGTAGATGAATGGATAAAGATGTGGTACATATACACAATGGAATACTATTCAGCCATAAGAAAGAAACAAAGCCTACCATTTCCAACAACATGGATGGAGCTAGAGGGTATTATGCTCAGTGAAATAAGCCAGGTGGAGAAAGATAAGTGCCAAATGATTTCTCTCATTTGTGGAGTATAACAACAAAGCAAAACTGAAGGAACAAACTAGCAGCAGACTCAGAGACTCCAAGAAGGGACTAATGGTTACCAAAAGGGAGGGATTTGGGAAGGTGGGTGGGGAGGGAGGGAGAAGGGGATTGAGGGGTATTATGTTTAGCACACATGGTGTGGGGGATCACGGGGAAAATAGTGTAGCACAGAGAAGGCAAATAGTGAATCTGTGGCGTCTTACTACACTGATGGACAGTGACTTGCATTGGGGTATGGGGGGGACTTGATAATATGGGTAAATGTAGTAACCACATTGTTTTTTCATGTGAAACCTTCATAAGAGTATATATCAGTAATACCTTAATAAAAAAAAATAAAGAAATAGGTTGAAAGCAAAAAGATGGAAAAAAGATATTCCATGTAAACAGTAACCACAATAGAGTTGAGGTGGCTATACTGATATCAGACAAAATAGACTTTAAGACATAAACTGTAACAAGAGACAAAGAAGGACATTATATAGTGGTAAAAGAGTAAATCTATTAAGAAGACATACAATTATAAACATAAATGAACCTAGCAACAGACCTCCAAAATACACGATGCAGAAACTGATAGAATTAAAGTGAGAAATAGGCTGTTCTTACAGTAATCATTGGCAATTTCAACACTTCACTTTCAATAATGGATACAACAAAGAAAAGATAGAGAAATAGAAGACTCAAACAACAATGTAAACCAATGAGACCTAACACATAAACAAAACACTCAACCAAATAACAGCAAAATACACATTCTTCTCAATTGCACTTGGAACACCCTTCAGAATAGACCACAGGTTAGGCCACAAATCAACTGTCAATACATTTTAAAAGACTAAAATAATAAAATGTATATTCTCTGGCCACAGTGGAGTTAGAAATTATCAACTGAAGGAAAACTAGAAAAATCACAAATATGTGGAGGATGAACAACATGCTCATAAATAACCAAAGAAGTTTGGGCTCAAAGAAGAATCACATGTATGGGATGCAGTAAAACAGTGCTCAGGGGGAAACTTATAACTGCAAATGCCTACATAGAGAAGAAGAAAGATCTCAAATAATTTAACTTTTCACCTTAGGGAACTAGAAAAACAAAAGAAAATAATCAAAGCAAGCAGAAGGAACACAATAATGAAGATAAGAGGAGAGATAAATGAAATGGAGAATAGAAAACCAATAATGAGAATCAATGGAATCAAATTTGGTTCCTTGAAAACAAAAAAAATTGACAAATCTTTAGTGACACTAAGAAAAAACTGAGAAGACTCAAATTACTAAAAGCGGGAATGGCATCTATGAAAAACTCACAGTTAACATCATACTTAATGGTGAAAAACTGACTGCTTTCTCTCTAAGATCATAAACAACATAACAACAAGGATGTCTACTCTCACCACTTCTATTCAACATTGTATTGGAAGTTCTACCCAGGTAAATTAGTCAAGAAAAAAAACCCAGCATCCCAAAATGGCAATACTCTTCAAATGATCAACAGACTCAGTGTGAGCTCTATCAAATTTCTTCCTATTTTGCAGAAACGTATGAGCTGATCCTAAAGTTCACATGTATGCAAGGGACCCTGAATAGCCAAACAATTTGAAAAAAAAGTATAAAGTTGGAGAACTCACACTTCTCAATTTCAAAACTTACCACAATGCTATAGATATCTAAACAGTATACTACTGGTGTACAGATAAACCTAAAGATCAGTGGAATAGAATTAGAATCCAGAAATAAATCTAAATCAATGGCCAACAGATTTTCAATAAGGGTTTTAAGACCATTCAATTAGGAAAGAACAGCCTTTTCAACAAGTGGTGATGGGACAACTAGTTAACCACATGCAAAAGATGAAGTTAGAGCCTTACCTCATGCAACATTAAAAAATTAAATCAAAGTCAATGAAAGACATAAACATAAAAGCTAGAACTGTAAGACTCTTAGAAGTTAAACATGGATGTTAATGTGACCTTGGATTTGCCAATAAATTCTTAGATATGATATCAAAGCACAAACAACAAAAGAAAAATAGATAAATTGGATTTCATCAACACTAAAACATTTGTGTATCAAAAGGTACTATCAAGAAAGTGAAAAAGCAACCTAGAGAATGAGAGGAAAGATTTGAAAATCATGTATCTCATGAGGGAGTAAAATCTCAAGTATATAAAGAACACTTACAACTCAACAACAACAACAACAAACAACCCAATTAAAAAATGGACAAAGGACTTACACATAGACATTTCTCCAAAGAAAATATGGAAATGGCCAGTAACCACATGAGAAAATGGTCATCATCAGGAATCATTACAGAAATGCTAATCAAAATCACACTAAGATAGTACTTTACACCCCTACGATGGCTATGATTTAAAAAAATGTAAAAAGAACAAGGGTCAGCAAAGATATCAAGAAATTGGAACTCTTAATACGTTGCTGATGGGAGTGTAAAATGGTGCAGCCACTGGAATAAAGAGTGGCTGTTCCTCTAAAAGTTAAACATAGAATTACCATATAATCCTGCAATTCCACTCTTTGCTATATACTCAAAAAAACTGAAAACAAATGTTCATAGAAAAATTTCTACAAGAATTTCATAGTGGCACTATTCACAATAGTCCGTAGGCAGAAACAACCCAATATTCACTAATAGATGAATGGATAAACAAATGTTATATATCCAAATAACAGAATACTATTTGGCCATAAAAAGGAATAAAGTACTGACTCACTCTTAAACATGGATGAACTTTGAAAACATTGTGCTAAATGAAAAAAGCCAGACACAAAAGACCACCTATTATGATTCCATTTATATGAAATGTCCAGAATAGGCAAATCCATAGAGACAGAAAGGAAATCAGTTGTCAGGGGCTGGGGGGAGGGAGGAATGAGGATTGACTGCTGAATGGGTGGGTTTCTTTTCAGGTTTTTGAAAATATTCTGAAATTAGATAGTGATTGTACAATATTATGAATGTACTAAAAGCCACTGAATTGTAACTTCAAAAGGGCTAAATTGGTAGATTTTCTTTTATGTGACTTTACCTCAATAAAAAAATACAGTGCACCCCAATCTTGCAGGATATCATCCCTAGGCTGGCATCTTGACTTTGCTTCTAAGAGGCCTCGCCAACACTGAAGCAGGCCCACATTGGCAACTGCCGGTGCACTCCATGGGGAGGCCAACGGGTCTCAGACCATGGGCCCACCATCATGAAGCGGCTCTCTTGCTGTGCTACAAGGTTACGGGGGATCTTATAAGATAAGCAGGACCCTTTGTAAATTCTCAGATGATGGTGCTGGCTGAGGCATGCTGGCTGCTGGAAGTTGGGCCTGGATACAATGAACTGTTATGGCCTGATGGAATAAGGGTGAGAAACCATGAAATCATTTTTGGGAGGGGGCCTCAGGAACAATGAGAGGACTTTCTACCTCTGTGAAAAACCAAATCCTCCATTTATGGTGCAACTTGGTCAGTAGCTTACATACACTGTCTCCATTGATTCTTTTAGAAGCTCTTCAGGATAAATATTCTCATTCTACAAATAGCAAATCTTGCCTATAAGGCCAAGTCACTGTACTGTGATCACAGGACTAAGAGGTAGAGGTGACTATAAACATGGCTGCTGAATTCCATGGTCCACCTTGTTGCTTTAGGCTTGGCAAATACATGGCATGCCTGCCACCATTACCTACTCCAGTGCTCCTGGAAGACACAGTTAATAAATCATGGCTTCTTTACCTCTGTCTGGGCTCAGTTTTACCACCCTCTGCATGATAGCCACTCTTAATCATAATTGGCACATAAAATGAAAACTCCTCTGCCATTCACACACCACACTGCTTCCCTCTATCTGAACTGGCATCTCCTGAATCTACTTTTGTCCAACTGAAAGGCCCAAATCAATCCAGAAGACCCCTCTAGATGACGTGGTCATTTCTTTCTTTTTTATTTTTTATCTATACATAGCTTTTATTATGATAAAACAATAAATTTATGAATGAGGAAACTGATGTAGAGAAAGGTCAAGGTACTACAGGGTCACACAAGAATAATGCTATATACTATAATGTTCTACCCAATTTTGTATTATTTCAGTTGTATGGCTCATTCTATTTATTTTTTATATTTATTTTTTTATAAGATGTCATTGCTATATACTCTTAGGAAGGTTTCACATGAAAAACATTGTGGTTATTACATTCACCCATATTATGAAGTCCCCCCATTCCCCATTGAAGTCATTGTCCATCAGTGTAGTAAGATGCCACAGAGTCCCTACTTGTCTTCTCTGTGCTACACTGTCTTCCCCATGACACCCCCCCACACACTATGTGTACTAATCATAGTATCCCTCAATCCCCTTCTCCCTCCCCGCCCACCCACCATCCCCCACCCCTCCCCTTCGGTAACTGCTAGTTGCTTCTTGGAGTCTATGAGTCTGCTGCTGTTTTGTTCCTTCAGTTTTGCTTTATTGTTATACTCCACAAACGGAGGGGAATCATTTGGTACTTGTATTTCTCCACCTGGGTTATTTCACTGAGCATAATACCCTCTAGCTCCATCCATGTTGTTATAAATGGTAGGATTTGTTCTCTTCTTATGGCCGAATAGTATTCCATTGTGTATATGTACCACATCTCCTTTATCCATGTGTCTACTGATGGACACTTAGGTTGCTTCCTTATCTTAACTACTGTAAATAGTGCTGCAATAAACATAGGGGTGTATATGTCTTTTTGAAACTGGGATCCTGCATTCTTAGGGCAAATTCCTAGGAGTGGAATTCCTGGGTCAAATGGTATTTTTAGTTTTAATTTCTTGAGGAACCTCCATATTTCTTTCCACAATGGTTGAACTGATTTACATTCCCACCAGAAGTTAGGAGGGTTCACCTTTTTCCGCATCCTCACCAGCATTTGTTGTTCTTAGTCTTTTCGATGTTGGCCATCCTAACTCATGTGAGGTGATATCTCGCTGTGGTTTTAATTTGCATTTCCCTGATAATTAGCAATATGGAGCATCTTTTCATGTGCCTGCTGGCCATCTGAATTTCTTCTTTGGAGAATTCTCTGTTCATATGCTCCACACATTTTTTAATACGGTTATTTGCTTTTTGGGTTTTGAGGCATGTGAGTTCTTTATATATTTTGGATGTTAACCCCTTGACAGATACGTTGTTTACAAATATATTCTCCCATACTGTAGGATGCCTTTTTGTTCTACTGATGGTGTCCTTTGCTGTACAGAAGGTTTTTAGCTTGATGTAGTCCCATTTGTTCATTTTTGCTTTTGTTTCCCTTGCCTAAGGAGATGTGTTCAGGAAAAAGTTGCTCATGTTTATATTCAGGAGATTTTTGCCTATGTTTTCTTCTAAGAGTTTTATGGTTTCAGGACTTACATTTAGGTCTGATCCATTTCGAGTTTACTTTTGTGTATGGAGTTAGACAATAATCCAGTTTCATTCTCTTACATGTAGCTGTCTTTGTGTATGGAGTTAGACAATAATCCAGTTTCATTCTCTTACATGTAGCTGTCTAGTTTTGCCAACACCAGTTGTTGAAGAGGTTGTTGTTTCCTCATTGTATATCCATGGCTCCTTTATCATATATGAATTGGCCATATATGCTTGGATCTATATCTGGGCCCTCTACTCTGTTCCATTGATCTATGGGTCTGTTCTTGTGCCGGTACCAAATTGTCTTGATTACTGTGGCTTTGTAGTAGAGTTTGAAGTTGGAGAGCATAATACCCCCAGCTTTATTCTTCCTTCTCAGGATTGCTTTGGCTATTCGGTGTCTTTAATGGTTCCATATGAATTTTAGAATGATTTGTTCTTGTTTGTTGAAGAATGCTGTTGGTATTTTGATAGAAATTGCATTGAATCTGTAGATTGCTTTAGGCAGGATGGCCATTTTGACAATATTAATTCTTCCTATCTGTGAGCATGGGATGTCTTTTCATTTATTGGTATCTTCTTTAATTTCTCTCATGAGTGTCTTGTAGTTTTCAGGGTATAGGTCTTTCACTTCCTTGGTTAGGTTTATTCCTAGGTATTTTATTCTTTTTGATGTAATTGTGAATGGAATTGTTTTCCTGATTTCTTTTTTTGCTAGTTCATCATTAGTGTATAGGAATGCAAAAGATTTCTGTGTATTAATGTTGTATCCTGCAACTTTGCTGAATTCAGTTAATCTAATAGTTTTGGGGTGGATTCTTTAGGGTTTTCTATGTACAATATCATGTCATCTGCAAACAGTGACAGTTTAACTTTTTCCTTACCAATCTGGATGGATGATGTGGCCATTTCTTATGTGGGGCCAGAACTGAGGTGTGGTTTTGAAGCTTGGGAAGCAGTGTGCCAGCTGAAGTCAGAGATAAGGCTCAGGAAAACTGAAAGAAGTAGGAGGAACTAAAGGCAGGAGGCCAGGGTCCTAGTCCCAGATCAGCTGCATTTCCAGGAGGTAGAAAGTCAGTCAGTCCCGGCCAACTAGTGCCAGTAATTGAAAGGGGCACATGACCTGGGACAGGTCCATTCCTAGTGAATCCTGGGACTTGGGTTGAAATATTGGGGAAGAGACAGGATGGCTAAGCTGTAGAATGGCAACTTGGTATTACTACAGGCATTTTGCCACTGTGAAGGAGTGCCTGGGTGTGAACAGAGTCAACAGCAAGTAAAGCCAGAACAAGGGATGGGGCATGACAGAATCCTGGTGATACCACTTGAGATCCTGGAAGCAGCATATCCATAGTTGTTTTCTCATTTTTTCCCTTAAGCCAGTTGGAGTTGATTTTTACAATTGCCAATAAAAAAATCTGGTAAATATAACCTGTCTTCCAAAACTGCTCTTTGTCTCAGCTATCATTAAAAAATATGCCCTTCATCTTTTATGTGGATTGGGTGTCTCTTTACTTATCTCTGCCCAATTATTACCCCCTCCCCATTCTTAACTGCTGCATGCCAACCTACAGGCACCTCCTGGGCTGTCTGCTCAAACTGCCCCAGGGTTTATGAGAGATAGTTGCCAAGTGAGTCTCTGTATATCTTTGGAAAACCTCCTTCTTTTATGACAGGAACTGTTGTGTTTGTTACCTAATGTTCTCTATGGAGAAATCATGACATAAATCCTCTTAGAGTGCAGTGCCAGGAAAATGTAGGTGCTATTATTATCTCCCTTTCACAGTGGGAAACAGGGGCCCTGAGAGATTAAGTTCCTTGTCTAAGATCACAAAGTTAATCCGTGATGGGGTCAGGATTCAAACCCAAGGTGTGTGGCTCCAAGTTCACTGTCACCATTGCAGTATCCTGTTCTCATTCAGAAGTGGCTATGATTGCTGTTATTAACAATAATAATCAATCACTCCAATAAGGCTTCTTATCCCCTCTTCCAACTACTCCAAATTTGCTTTATAAGAAGTAATCTACAGCTGGATAAGAGGTACAAGATCAATATTAGGACCCATGCTCCTGAAAGGATGAAGTTGCCTGGGACAGGCTCAAAGTTATCTTGTTCTATAGTTATCTTTTTCAATACAATAAACTTCAAAACAAGTTTGTTTGGTACAATAAAATATCAGTCAATCCATACTTTATTACTTGGCTATCTCTGTTCCAACCATTTACCAGTCTTACCTGGTCATTGTAGCTGATAAGAATTGTGAACATAGGAGTTAAGAAATGTGGGGCTCCAGGCCTACGTCTGCCATCAACTCTGTACAACTTAGGTTGCCTTTTTTCCCTCCTCTGAAGCTCACTGGTTTCCTAATCCATAAAACTGGTGGTGTGTGTGTGGGGTATCTGACTAGAGTGATTTTCCCAAAGTGTTTCCCAGTAGGCAGTTTTCAGAAGTTAAAAAGAAAAAAACAAAAAAGGAGACAACTCCACCCCCAATCCTGGTCCAGTAATTTTGGGAACACTGGGTAGGAAAAAGTTAACAAAAGTATAGTTACTGCAGGAATTCTTGGAAATTCCAGTCTGCTCTTACGCATTGTGACCCCTGAACAGAGAGGAAAAGCACACAGTAGTTCTTAAACTTACTTGACAAGGGAAAGCTTTGTGGGTACACTACCTTGGACAGTTGTGAAACAGAATCTGGGAAAAGTTAGATTAGGGGATCTGTATGATCCCTTTCCAGCTCTGAGAAGTTTTAATTCAAAATTCATTATTTTGACTAATGGCTCTGTGAGATCTACACTACCTCCTGAATCAAGAAAGAAAAAAATAATTATGGTCAATAAAGTTTAGATGGAGTTCCGTTGTAATTTATATAATTCCAGTTGCTGAAAATAAGAGTTCATGAGTGGAATGGATGGTAAAAAGAACACTCAATGAACTTGGACCATGCTGGGCAACAAAGGGAGCTATATTGTAAGCTGAACTTGCTATGAGTTTCCTTTTCGGAAATTTGAGGATACACAGATTACCCTTTCTATACCACCAGAGTATGGGTTGACTATTAAGTCAGAAATTCATGATTTGAGGAAAGTGACTTATAAACTCTAAGTTGTAAAATCAAAATGACTTTGAACTTTTGGAGAGAGGGAAAATGAATGACTGTTGGTGTGCATGTTGTCTGCAGGCAAACAAAAAAGCAAAAGGAACTAGTAAGCACCTCATTGGGCCTGCCTGGGAAGAAATTAATTTCACAGCAGCCCTGATTACTCATTGTAAAAATGTGCACAATGCACCTGACATTCTGTTCAGGGTGCTTTCTTTTCTTTTCTTTCCCCAGTATTACTGCTTTTATTCATCGTTGTACTGAAAGTCACAGGAAGCACTTACAAGATAAGAAAAAAATCAAGAATTACAAAGGAAGACAGAAAATCAGAAATGACATAAAAACCTAGAGTTTAAGATAGTACTCTGGTATAATGATCACCACATTTGAGGGTAGAACAAAAGGAGACAAGAGTTGTGCTGATCTAATTTTTTTTTTTTTGGACGATTCATTCCTTCTTTTTTTTTTTATTAAGGTATCATTGATATACACTCTTATGAAGGTTTCACATGAAAAATATTGTGGTTACTACATTCACCCATATTATCAAGTCCCCCCTACACCCATTGAAGTCATTGTCCGTCAGTGTAGTACGATGCCAGAGTCACTACTTTCTCTGTGCTACACTGTCTACCCCATGACCCCCCACACTATGTGTACTAATCATAATATCCCTCAGTTCATTTCTCCCTTCCTCCCCACGTGCCCTCTCCCACCCCTCCCCTTTGGTAACCGCTAGTCCCTTCTTGGAGTCTTATGGGTCTGCTGCTGTTTTGTTCCTTCAGTTTTGCTTCATTGTTATACTCCAAATGAGGAAAATCATTTGGTACTTGTGTTTCTCCGCCTGGCTTATTTCACTGAGCATAATACCCTCTAGCTCCATCCATGTTGTTATAAATGGTAGGATTTGTTTTCTTCTTATGGCTGAATAAGATTCCATTGTGTAAATGTACCACATCTTCTTTATCCATTCATCTACTGATGGACACTTAGGTTGCTTCCTTACCTTAGCTACTGTAAATAGTGCTGCAATAAACATAGGGGTGCATATCTCTTTTTGAAACTGGGCTGCTGCATTCTTAGGGTAAATTCCTACGAGTGGAATTCCCAGGTCAAATGGTATTTTCAGTTTTAGTTTTTTGAGGAATCTCCATATTGCTTTTCACAATGGTTGAACTAATTTACATTCCCATCAGCAGTGTAGGAGGGTTCCCCTTTCCCACGTCCTCACCAGCATTTGTTGTTCCTAGTCTTTTCAATGTTGGCCATCCTAACTCATGTGAGGTGATAGCTCATTTTGGTTTTAATTTACATTTCTCAGGGAGCTTTCTTATTGTCATATTTTGGTGAGTATAAATAAAGTACCTATGTAGGACTTCATGGAGTCATTCTTGACTGAAGTCCTTTAACTCTGTTTAAAAAAATTTTTTTTTAAATTTGGGTATCATTAATATACACTCTAACTCTGTTTTCACTCAAAATTGAATTTTCCAATCATGGGGGTTTTTAAGAGGCAGCAAGGTATAAAGCAATATGTGTGGTACTGGAGTTAGACATTTACTCAATGAATATGTATTGGGTGGCTATTATGTGCCAAGTATTGGGAATATAGCAATGAAGACAGGAGTCAGAAATCCCTAACCTAACAGAGCTGCCATCCTGGCTGTGTTACTTAACAGCTGTGTCAGCTTGGGCAAGTTAGTTAACCCCTCTGAGCCTTAGCTCCTTACAGTATGGTCACAGGATTGTTGTGAAAACTAAATGTCAGATTTTGCAAATAGAATTCAAGCCTAGGGTCTGGCACCTAAGTGGCTTCTAGAAATGACAGTCAGGATTAGGCTTTTGCAGCCAGAGGGGGAGAGGGGAACTTGTACAGATTTTGGGAGGCTTTAGATTACAGGCAGAGCCTTTAAAGAAGGTGCAAAATGAGCAGGTGTGTCTTGGAACAAGGGCTTACCTTCCTAAATAAAGCCCTGTTTTTGTTCTGTGCCCCTCACAATTCCCCCCAGCTTTCCCAGATTCATCAGCATGAGCAGCTGCTGGGCTGGTGACACCTTGACCCCAGGATTCTATCTCCTGGTCCATATCCTCACACAGGAACCCAGCACTCCTGTCAGAAGTTCAGCCCCCACTGACCTGGCCTCTTGTATATTCTCTACAGTCCTAGAAACACCTGCATCCTGGTCTTGGGGCAGGACATTCCTGGCAGACCCAAAGGCATCCAGGGGCAGTCAGCACAGATCTAGTCCCACTCTACCTGAAAGCAATTCACTCAGCACATCCTGGGAGGCTAGAGACAGGAGCCCTTAGCCCAGCCTGCCACTGTGCTGCCTTGTGCCCCTGGCTGCTCACTTACTACCTTTGAGTCAGGTTTTCCTCTGCAGACTCTAGGCATTCGATCGGATGACCCTATGGGCAGGCCCCCGGTGTTGACCTTCTACAAGGTACAACTATCCCTCTCACATCTGTCAGGGATTTGGAGCCAATCAAACCTTAGTTTGCCTGGTATTCCCTCCACTTTCTGAACTCACTTTTTTTTTCTATCTGCAAAAATAGAGTTAATAATCTCTATCTTTAAGTCAAGACTGTTGATGCAATGGAAAGAACATGGATGTTGAGTCAGACCTGAGTTTGAATACTGGTGCTGCCATTTGCAAGGCAAGCTACTTTGTCTCCCTAGAAGGCTTAGTTACTTCATCTGCAGAACAGGCAGAGAGAGACCTATCTTGAAGAACTGCAGATTTAAGGTAGGCAAACCATGCATCATTATCTTCACATAGCAGGTGACCAATAATTGGCAGCTCTTATTGTTATTGTAGTTGTTATTTACTCTAAAATGATGTGCCTGGTTAAAGGCTGATACCATCCCCAATTTCTACCACTGTGCTCATCTTCTCTGGTCTCTGATGCTGGGGTTCCTCCTGCTTTTAATCAAAGATGGGGATTCTATGGCTGAAAGCTACATCAGCGGGATCTCATTGGCTGCACCAAATTCCTTTTGGGCTGCAAAGTCCATGGTCTGTGTAATTCTTCCTACTGAAAAAGTGTGTCCTCAAATACAAATGATGCATCTTCAAACACACAATACCCTACTTACCCTCTTCTCTTGGGATCCTAATTCTGTTTCATGCTTTGTAGCAGATATTAAGCCATCTTTTCTTCGCATGATTTGAAACTCAAATTTTCCAACAACAATATTACCCGTCACCACTTTGTCCCCATGTGCTGCTGCACAGCTCAGACTATCTATTCAGATGAGCATGTGTCACCAAAAGGGACTAGGATCCCAGAATCTCAGGGCTGGAGAGGAATGAACAGTACTTAGTTGAAGCCCTCTTCTGGTGCTTGAACTTTCTCTACCACACCCTCTGCTGAGGGTTCATTCAGCCCATACTTATGTCCACTGGTGGGGAACTCACTAAAAGCAAAGGTGGGTCATTTCATATAAGCCCAGTTACCAGTTAGCTGACTTACTTGAAAAAAATGGCACTCAGCAGCAAAAAAACTTTTTTTCATGGGTAAGCTATCTGTGAATTGTAGTTAGAAGAATAATGCTATTTTCCTGTCTACCCCACCCCAACTCTGAATTTTTTGGTTCCCCCAAACTAGAGATACAACATTTTTCTCTAGAATAACAAAACTCTGTTAATGTGTCTTTTTTATTCAACCACCTGCTAGACATTCCTATAAGGAATCTACTTTAGATGCCTACAGAGAATGCATTCTCAATTCTAAACATAATTATCTAGCTTCCAGAAGGAAGAGGAGAAGCATTTATGGGCATAGATAAATCATATTCTTGGCCAAATACCCTCTTTTACTTTTCAACTGGGAACCCAGAGCAATTTCAGGACACGACTCAGGGGGTAACAGTGTTTTCCTTGTGTAGCTTTAGAGACCGGGGCACTGAGAAATGAAGGTCACCCAACAAATCAAGGGCAAAAGGCATGCACTAAATCTCAGGAATCTAAGACCTCCCAGTATAGTAACTGATCCTCTAGATAAATGTTTGTCTTACTAACCAGGAAAATTTACTGTGGTCCTTACAGAGGGATTCCAGAGGCTCAAAATTGTAAACAGGGAAATAGGGTCTAGGAAATAGGTCTAAGTTGAGTGATTAATTGGCAGAGAAAGCTTTCAAGGAGGGAGAGGATCAATGAGCTGAGAAAAGATTAAACATCTTTTAGGAAGTTTTCCCACTCTCTTACATTGTTTTAATTCTTCACGCTCAGTCTCTTCATTAAACATTTTTGAAGTGGGTTTTTTTTCTAAGTTTTTGCTTTTTCAGTTATTTTTCTGGCAAGGCTATTATTTGATCGCATCTCCAACTTAGATTATTTCTCAGGCTGAATTGAACTTGACCTTTGCCCAGTGAAGCAGAACAGCCTCTTGCTTATCTGAAGTAAATGGGACCAAGAGGCCACGGAATAATCAAAGACGTAATCAGAAATGGTTGAGATATAGCACGTTCTGCTACTGTGCAGAGGAAATAGGCACAGTTAAGATTAGTGTCAAGGTCACAGGACACAGGTGGTGTGACAGCTCTGAGGGAGCCACCTGAGTGGACCGACTCAAAGCAGCTCCCCTCCTTGGAAGCTGCTGGTCACCAGCAGTGGGAGAGCATGGGCTTTGGACTGAGATGCTGGTTGCCTTCCCAGCTTTGCCCTGTGGCTTGCTGTGTGACTTCAGCAAGTTAGGCAACCTCTCTGAGTCTTGGTTTTCTCAGCCAGCTCTTGCTAACAGATACCAGGCAAGCAGTATGTATCTGCTAAATGGATAAATGGATCCCCAGTATTGCAGGGTCATTGTGAAGAATAAATGAGAGATTATGAATAGCAGCCTAGGACATTTTAGATGTTCACTAATCAGTAAGCTCTTAAACTGCTAGACTCTTAGTGTCAGGGCTGGGAAGGAGTCTGGGTGGCTGCATTGTACAGCCCCTTGCCTGCAGATGAGAACAATGACTTAGATATGCAGATGTTTTTTCATTTATTTAACATACACACCTGAGGTGCCTCTTACATGTCAGGCACGGTACTGGGGGATATATCAAGACAGAAAAAAACTCTATGCTTATGAAGTTTACATTCTAGAGGGAGGAGATAGTAAATGAATAGACAAATATATAAACAAAAATAATTGCATATGCTAACAAAGCTGTGAAAACAAGAAAGCAAGTAATGTGATAGAGAGGGTCTGACAGTGGTGGTATGGGGTGACCAGCTAGTGCCTCTCTGAGGAGGTGACAAAGGCACGGGGAGCGGAAAGACCAGGAGGAGAAAGCACTACTAAACTTAGAAGCCAGAGTGCTCTGGCACACTGCTTATGCTTGGGCTTATTTTGGTATTTGTCCTCATATCTTTATTGGGGAAGGGGCACGACTTCTATTCTGACACAATTTCAAAGATACAGAATGTTCCACAATAGTACAAGAACCCATCAAGAACCCCCCATTGTCTCTCTTTTTAAATATATAATACACAGATTATACACATACACACATACTTCTTTCAGAACCATTTGAGAGTACATAATGGAAACTTACTGCCTCATTACTCTGTACTTCAGTGTGTACTTCCTAAAATATGAACATTCTCTTACATAACGACAGTCCGTATTTAAATGTTGCCAATCGCTCCAACAATAAACATGCATTTTCCAGGCCCAGGATCACACGTGGCACTTAGTCCTCAGGTCTCCTCAGTCTCCTTTGATCTGGAACAATTTTTTTGCCACCGTCTTTCTTGACCTTGACATTTTTAGAGTGCAGGCCAGTTTTGTGCCGTGTCCTTCTCTCAGGCTTCCTGACTCTTCCTTAGTAGATTCAGACAATGCTTTTTTGGCAGAAGTGATGTTGTGTCCTTTTCGGTGCACTGTAGTGGAGGCACATGGTGCTGGTCTGTCAAACGGGTGATGTTAATTTTGTTGGGTGAAAGTGGTCTCTGCCAGGTTCCTCCACTATAAAGTTACTATTTTCCCCTTTGTTACTAATAAGTTATTTGTAGGGAGGTACTTTACAAACACAAATATTTTGTTTCTCAAACTTTCACCCATTAGTTTTAGCATTCATGGACGATTTCCTACTCCATCTTTCCTTCTATAGTTACTAGCTGTCATTCTACTGCAAGGAAGATTTTCCTTCTTTGTTTCTTTACAGCACTATGAACCCGTCAGTTTTTATTTTATCCAATAGATATGATCCATACTATCTGATTCATCTCAGACTTGGCCAGTTAGAACACCTCTGAACTGGCTGCTCTTTTTGACATGTCCCCACCATTCTTCAAGCATGTCCTTGCTTTCTGGCTCAAGATGTTCCAGGCTCTTCTTGCACTTTCCCTGCACTAGCCCAGGAATATCAGCCTTTTCTCCAATGTGCCCAGTTCCTTCCACAGTTAAAAAAATATTTAGAATCCAAGATCTAGTTGTCAGGTGGGCTCCTGCTACCAGTGTGTTATTGCTTCTAGGCTCTCAAGGGACAGAGCTAGAGAGCTTCTCAAACGTTACTGTGTGTATGAGTCACTGAGGATAGTGTTAAATAGTAGATTCAGATTCAGTTGGTTGGGTTCAACAGCTGGGATGATGTCAGAGATTCTGCTCTTCTAACAAGCTGCTAGGTGACGTGGACACTACTGGTCTACAAGCTGCATTATGAGCACCAAGGGTGTAGGACAATGGTTTTCAAACTTACGCGAACATTGGAATTACCTAGAGGATTTGTTATAATACATATTCCTATGCTCTACTCAAAGTTTCCAATTCAATAAACTGAGGGTGGGAACTGAGAACCTGCATTTCTAACAAGTTCCCAGGTGAGGCTGCCATTGCTGATATGGGACCACACTTTGAGAACTGCTGATCTAGGACATAGTTCTCAAACATGGCTACACATTGGAACTCCTGGGGAGGATTCTTTTTCTTTCTTTTTAAAATACTGATTCTTAGGCCCCAAATGTTATGATTTAATTAATATAGCAAAGGCCTGAGCATTGAGAATGTTATGAGCTCCCTAAGTGGTTCTATTGCTCAGCACAAGTTGAGAAGATTGTTCTAAGAAGAGGTCGGATTAAACACAAAGGTCTTGAAAAGGGAATGAGCTTGACATTTTCTTGGGTCAAGAAGGAGGCCAGTGTGGCTGGGCAGAAGGTGGGGTCAGAGACGGGCAGGAATGGGATCAGGTATGTAGGGGTTATTCCCATGAGATGGAAAGCCCTGGAAACTTGAAGCCAAGAAGATGTGACCTGCATGCCTTAACACTGACCCTGATACGACAGTCTCAAGACCTGCTCTCCTCCTTCTGGTCCAGGAGCTTTCTACTCAAATGAGTTTGGATTATGACGGTTAAAAGATGAAATAGCTACACAGCCTTCTCTAAGCGCTCCCCATGTTTTAAGTATTTCCCATAGATTTTTGTTTAGAATTACTTCACAAAGCTTTGAAATCCTTCTAAGTTTAGGCACAGTAACACAGTATTATGTCATGGGAGGACTTAGTGGACAGGGACTTCTCTATTATTGGTAAAGACATCTAGGAATGCTTTAAGAAAACAAAGTATGTTGCAAAACAATGTGAATGTACTTAACACTACTGAACTGTATACTTGAAAGTGGTTAAAATGGTAAATTTTATGTTATGTGTTTTTTAACCACAATTAAGAAGAAAAAGATAATATTCATCATATATATAAAAGACAAATTTGCAAAGCACTGAATCCTTCTATTGTTAATTTTTATTTGTTCTTCAGGAAAGTTACCATAGGTATTTAACTATTACGTGGAAAATTATATCATACCATTAATAATAATAAAGAATTTAAGTGAAGAATGAAGAAAAAAAAGAGAATGTATAAAACCATGAACTTGGGAAATGGGTAAAGCTGGAGATGACCACTCACTTTAACAAAAGGATTCTTCATGGAGTCTTTTTGCATCAGGTTCACCTAAGTAATAGTGTCCCTGTAGGGCACCAAAAGCGTGATTCACTTGACATGCGGCATTGTAGAGACGACCAGCCTGGAGAGAGAGGCTGACTAGAGGTCTTCTGCAATGTCAGTTCCAACAGAGTGATAATAACTTTGAGATTTTGCTTATCTGCTGTATCCCCTCAAGGCCATTGCACAATATGAGTGTGCTTGGATCGGACAGGATTCCTGTGACACGATTCACATTCTATTTTGATTCTGGCAGTTGGTAACCTTTCTTCTAGGAAATGGAAAAAAAAAAAAAACCCGTTGGTGATATTCTGCTGTCCTGAGCATGCGAGGGCAAGGCTGCCCAAGGCAAACTGAGCAGAGGCAGGTGTGGCCCCCGGGGTAATTTTTAGCAACACTCCTAGGCCTGATATTTGATGGTGGCCTGCAACCAGTTCTGTCAACCTGCCATGAAGATGACCTGCCCTTTCTCTCGGATATTTGAGCCCTGGGTTTTTCCTGGGCAGGAGCTGACAGTGATGTCATCATCTCGTGATGTTGTTGGGTGACCTTGTTCACTGAGCAGGTTCCACTCATTTCTATTGTACCCTACAGCTGAACTGAGGAAAACATTGCTGAGAACTGAGGAGGAGAAGGGTCGAGATTATACAAAGGGGAAGTTCCCTTGCCCCCTCATCTGATTTCCAAACCCTTATCCTGATTAGCTTTTATCTGACCCATATTCTAGCAGTCTTCACACTGAAAAAGCCATAAAGGAAAAACAGTACAAAAGAGATCAATGAGATTATTTTTTATAATGTTGTAGTAGACTCAGCAGGCAGAGACTATGAACTCATAGAGAATGACTTTGATCCTTGTTATAATGACAGATAAACATTTAGGAGAGACGTTTTCTTATTGTGGACCAACCACAGAGGCCCAGAGGGCACTCAGGCAGAGACAGGAAGCACATTATGTGGAGCTGCTGTTGAATGAAGGGAAACAAATATATGGAGAGTTTCTCCCTGATGCCAGGTCCTGAGCTAGGTCATTTACGGACATCATTTAAGCCTTAGCCCTTCTGCATGAGGTGGGCACTGCTATCACCCTCAATTTATGGAGGAAACTTGGTCAAAGAGGCTGTGTCTGTTACTCAAACTAGTTAAGTAGTGGTGCTGGAATATGAACGCAAGTCTTCTTAACTCCAAATCTGTATTCTTTATCTAGCACACACAATTGTTGGCTTTCAGACACTCCAACCAGGAGTTTTTCAAGAACTCCAACCTTAGGCCTTTTGATCAGTAACAGAATGATCCCAGGCCTTCTGCCCAACACACAATGTTTCAGCTGAAAGGTTATGAAGACACTGATGCTGAGAGGAGGTAAAAGGAATGGCAGTGTCAGGCCACAAACCCCGAGAAAATCTCCATCCAACCACCATCTACTACATTCACAGGACAAAGCGCTGACAAAGGCCATCTTGTCTGGAATGTGGCTTTGTTGATGATCTCATTTTAGTTCAGTAAGACTGGGCGCAATTAGAAGAGCATTCTATCTTACAACTTGCTCCCTGGAGCCTAAAGAGCATGTTATATCTTCTCTCCTTCCTTGCTCCTGGCAGCAATTGGGTACTAATGGGTTGGAATTCCACAAACTGCCCGGATTTAAGGAAATAAATGATAAAGACTTTGCTGGCCAGCGTTAATACATATTGACTGCAAACCAAGGAAAGTTGAAGTTGAAAAACAAAGAGCACAGCACCATCTGGTGTTGACAATTCAGACGTGTAAGTTTTGCCGCCTCTCAGCTAGTCGCACAGCAAAGCCCCTGCAGGGTAAACTCCTCCAGGCATTTCCCTTCAGGTCAGGACCTGAAGCTCAGATGGGGTGAGAGGCTTGCCAAAATTCACAAAACACGGGATGAGAGAGCTGAGTCTTGAATGTTTTGTTTCAACCCTGCATTCTTCCCGCCTGAACTAACAGAGGAGAGGAAAGCTCAGTCATTTTCCCCTTCATGAACGTGCAATACCGGCTCATTTTCGGCCCAAATGGCAGCTGGTACTCAGAAAGAAGACCCATTCCTTTGAAAAGGGAAGTGACCTTCCTGGCGACGACCTCCTCACGAGAGCATGCCTCTTGTGAAGGCTCTCCTTCAGCCCAGCCCTCTCCAGAAGAGGACAGAAAACACAAGAAGTGCCTGGTGCAGAGCCCAGTTCCCACTTCATGGATGTAAAAGCCCAGCATGATATAAAAGCCCAGCGTCTTCGCCATGTACAAAGGGTAGTTCTATGTTGGCCACTCCACCACCCTCTGCCAGCTGGCAGGAGGAAAAGCAAAGTCTACAGGAGGAGGCTTCAGAAGGAAGGAGCACTAAAAGCACTCTCAGCCAAGATGAGCAGCAAACCGACCCAACAAACACATTTCAGATACAAAAGAAGGAAAGGGAAGTGAAAGAGTCTGATCAGGAGGATGGGGACTGCACACAAACTACACACTGCATAACTCCAGGGTCTATGGTGTGAGCAGCGCCCCAGTTTAGGTTTCAGAACTAGATTAGCTTGACTTGCTTGTGGCCTCAGGCAAGTCACTTTCTCTTGACCTCTTCCTTCCCATCTGTACAATGAAGATGCTGAATTGCTCCTGGACCTCTGAGGGCTCCATGATCGGCCCCTCTCTTACAACTCCCACTGCCTTCCCTCGGCTCACTCTCGTCCAGCCCATTGGCCTCCCTGCTGACCCGTGATCAGGCAAAACTGCTTTGGCCTCAATGCCTCTGTGCAGGTTCCAGTTGTCTGGACTAAGGCTGCTTTGCAGAGACCCCACAGGGCCAGCTCCCTCCTGCTGCTTAGACGTCTGCTCAGTTAACCTCTTTAACCAAACTTCCCGAGCCCCTGTGATGGGTCCTCTCCCCTGCTGCTATCACGCCCTGTCACCTTGCTCTGCCTTTCCTAGCACTTAGCACTGTCTATTCAGTTTTTGTTCAGTCCTTATTGAGAAAGCCTGGCATTTAGTAGACATTTGGCAACGATTAATTGACTGAATTAAATTATTTCACATTCAAGATCCTTCAGAAAATCATCTGTGGGCAAAAATACTGACTATAGTTGGAATAAGATGAATAGTGACTTTGGCAAACTGAACTGGCCTCTACTCCTGTGACTTCTGAACCTGGTATTTGTGATGTGTCACTAACATTCCAGGAATTGTCCTTGGTTTCTTATACAAATGCTTTCCAATCCTTACAGCTGGCCTTAGGACATAAATAATTTGCCCAGCTGGTACATGGCACAGCTGGGATTTGAAGCCAGGTTTGTCTGACTCCACTGCACTTCCAGACTCTGTAATAGACAATTTCCCAGTCCACTAAGGGCAACTCTGGGAGACCTGTCAACACATAGAGGCCAGATCCCCACGGCACCGTAGGTGGGTAGGAGTAACCAATATCAGAAGCTGCAGTGGGGCATGTTGCTTCCTAATCCAGGAAACTTCTAGAAGGAGCCAAGAAAATAAGAATTTAATATGCTCTGGGTATTAAACTGAGCAATGGATCTAAAAGGAATTTAAACCATTTGGCCTTTGCTTCCTCATTTCTTGGTGTTAATTTGCCATGTAAATTGATAATCGTTGGCATACACGGCTATTCTCAGGTAAATGATAAGGCGATATGATGGCTAAAAGAGAGAAAGGGGGAAGCACTGTGCCATTGTGGGGAGGACATCACAAGTGACTTAGAAAACAAAGTTCATCTTTGAAAGTGCCAGTTGCCCTGAATGGATCAAGACGTGGTGGTGTATGTAGTGGAATGTATCATTCAGCCATGAGGAAAAAGGAAATCCTGCCATTAGCAACTGCATGGATGGACCTGAGGCATTTTGCTAAGTAAAAAAAGCCAGTCAAAGGCAAATGCTTCACATGGTATCACTTATATTTGGAATCTAAAAAAAAGAAAAAGCCAGAATTCTTAGAGTAAAAGTGAATGCCAGCAGTTGGGGGGTGGGGTCAATAGGGACAGGCTGATAAAAGGGCACAAACTTTCAGATATGATGAATGAGTTCTGAGGAGCTAATGTAAAACATGGTATTTATAGTTGATAACACTGTATTATATAGCTGAAATTTGCTAAGAGTAGAAGTTAAATGTTCTTACCAGAAAAAAAGAAAAATAAATATCTGAGGCAATGGATGTGTTAACTGGATGAGGATCTCTGTTCACAATGTGTACGTGTATCAAATCACCACAATGCACAATTTAAATACCTTACAATTTCTCAATTATAACTCAATAAAGCTGAAACCAAGTGTCATTTGCCTCTTACATTCATAGTGTTGTCACTCATTTTCTTAATTAGTCATTCAGCATTCATTGAGGACAAACTCTTGGCCAGACCCCACAACAGGGGCTGTGAATTAAGGTCTCTGCTCATAAGCAGCAACTTGTCTGCTGGGCTGTGCTCTTCACTCACGTCACACAAGTATCCTGCCCTCCTCAGAGCTCTGAGGACTCCAACACCTAGTCTCAACCTGCTATCCTCCTGTGTTGCAGGTCCTTCACTTAGACCCCCCGGAGGACTCCAGCTACCATTGGGCCCAGTCATCAAACAAATCTAAGCCCCATTCAGATTCCCCCCAGGGTGCTCCAATGACTCCTCCTAGATTCCAGAATAATGGCTTCACGTCATGAGGTTGTTTCAAGAATTTTGTTACTAATAATCAAGTACCAAAGAAGCTTATTTTTCTGTAAATCAGAGGAACCTACAAGTTATCCTTACATACTAGGTATTGTCTCCAGTTCCCATCCATCCTTTCCCCTCTGATTCCCTTTAGAGAACTACCCTCTCTATGCTCAGACACTATGGCTCAAGTGGGGATAATCTTGATCTTGTTCCAGGATAGGCATGTGACTCAGACTGGCCAATCAGAATTCTACGTTCTCATAGCAATAACTAGCCATGGACTTGGTACAGGGTAGGGCTTGTCCAGGAATGGAACTTACAGTTTAGCAGAGCTTAGTGACTGAAACATCAATTGGGCCTCTTGATCTTGCCAGGATGACTCCTGGAATTTTCAGTTACTTTCTCTGTCCAATGCCAGTGAGCATTGTTCACAGTTGGCAATTGCTCACACAGTGGAACATTCCTCTCCTGACTGCAAGCTAAAAGCACATGGGCACTAAGCATTAAATGTAATAAGAAGGTGTGTAAAACTGGTTTCCATATCTTAGTGCACAAAAAGATGATGCTTCTAGTTTGTACAGATCTTGAAAAATCACTATTTGGAGTATGTGAAAATTGTCCATTTGTAGCTAATGATTTTAGTTTAACTTGAGACTCCAAATTACATGAGTTTCAATTCGGGCACACTGTATCTCAAAGATGAATTTGTGGTCCTACATTTTGTCTGTCCATCTTTCTTTGTGGGTGGCTATAATTGCTAACTGTTTCAGGAAACCATTAGAACAAGGATCCAGGGTATGGCATCTGCTTGAGAGGCTACCAAATGAAAGATAGCTAGAAGGCTTTTCTCGAGCTATGTGACATCATGTTGCAGAAACCACCAGTCACCAGCGCCAATGACCATGGGCTATCCAGCTGGCCACAGCTGATGTGCAGCCTTGGAAATCCAAGGCTGCACTCCCAGGGGCCCTCTGACTACATAACCCCTGCAGACTGTGGAGGAAGCCTTAATGTGAAAGACTGAGCTGCCAGGTTGTGGACTGAGTCCTGATTCCACCCCTTCAGGCAGGTATCGTGGGCTCCAAAAACCCACTTGCTGCTTCTCCATGCGGTGACACGCAGATGGCTATCCTGCACTTAATCTCTTACTGCCCCTCTCCCTGTATCCTAACAGCTAGGTGTGAAATGGACATTTGTAGCTGTAGTTGAGTTTTATGTGCACACGAAGTTAACTATATCTGATTTTAAGGCTCATGGTTTTTACATTTGTATAAATGAGTCCTCATACCCAAAGTTCTAGTTCAATCTATCAGTACTAGGAGCAAAAGGAAAAAGATGACCAAGAATAGAGTAGAAAAAAGCACCCAGGAATTAAGCATGGATATCAGAAGACACTAAAAAAAAAGTGCAATGCTGGACAGAACTGGAAAAATGTGGCTGAGCAGAGGGCCAAATGGCCAGTCACGCCATGCCTGTGGTGGTTATTACGAGCCAATTTACTACCCAGAGCCAGTATCTCCACAGCATGTCCGCCCCTCACACTCACAGGCAGGAGTCTGCTCACACCTACTGCTCCTACTGGCTGTGTGACCACAGGTGAGCAACGTTCTGCAGAAGAAAGTTGTAAGGATTAAATAGGAACATATACACAAAATGCCTTTGCCTGCTACACTCAGTTCAAATGGTGGTAATTATATTGTGTATCGTCATTTTCATCATTTAGGCAAGACAGAAAGGGCGATCTAAACCATCAGCCACTTGTTAACACTAGAACCACAAGTCCCTTTTTCAACAGTGAGCAGGTTTGTGTAAACAGGTTACCTCTGGGTACTACTAAAGCCTAAGGATAAAGTATGGGGGTAGAAGTGAAAGGAAGTTCCTGTGCTCTCATAACACCTCTGGTGGCTCACCCACACTTGTTTTTCCCATCTCCATTAACTTGCAGGAGCAGGTATGATAAGTAATGAAAGCAAAACCATTTTACGCAATGTCTACCAAAAGCATCTTTCTTGCACATGGCTTACATTATGCATATGTTAGCATATTGTGCTTATTAATGGTTAACATACAACAGCATATTTACAGACAAGCCATCCACATACTGGATGTTCTATATTCCAAAAGGGTACATCTTAGAGGATATCAGGTTCTAAGTCCCGTTTTAATGAAGTTTTTGAAATTGCAAGTTTCCCCTTTACCTTTTAAGCAGTAAGTGCTGACTGACTGAAGCTATATAAAAAAATAGCTTTGCTTTTAGCCACTTCCTGTTTATTGTGCCACTGTGATATGTTGTTTTAGACCTCTTATCATTAATGGCCTGTGATCCAAAAGTGGAAAAATGGTTTCTTCAAGTCATAAAACATTTGGAGTCCTGGTAGACATGACCAAGCCGAATTATATATTATATAATTACAATTATATAATCACTGAAGCCTGACCTCAGAAATGAATCAGGCAAGAGAGAAGTAACAGAAATCCTCCTTCATCTTTCACCTCAACACTAATGTTTACAGTGACCTATTGCCATCACCACACCCACCTGCACACCTACCCCGTTCTGTCTGGGTGCCCTTCTTTGGGTTCTTATGCTTTACTCTATCAGCACTAATCTCACTGTCCTCACTGTTGGTTTAAACACTTGCTTCCCCAGAAGACTCGAGGGAAGGAAGCATATTGACAAAACCGTAGTTCCCAGTACTCAACCTGGTGCCTCAAACATAGTAGATGCACTATAAATGTGTACAAATAAAGTGGATGTAAGATGTGTGCTTAAAGAATTCACAAGACAGGAGACTGCATTAAAAAAAAATTAAAAAGGAAACATCACATTTAATTTAAAGAAAAAAAGAATCAGAAATTGTCTGGAAAAACAACGGAACAAATCAACTCCTGAAAGAGTTCTGCATCTTGTTGATCACATTTATTGAAAGGGTTGGAGAAAAATAAAAATACCATTTATCTTAAGAATTTGTGAGATATAAGCAAATCAACTCCTTTCAGGAGTGGAGGAATCCTTGGTCATTTCTTAATATCAAAATTTATGAAGGTTTCTCTTTTTGAGTATCTTCTACATTTAAAGAGGCAATCATACAAAGTGTCCTATATTCCACACAGGGCAAATTCTTTGTTTCAGCCAACTCTCAATGGAGGGGCAACTAGTACAACACCATCTCCCCGGACAAAGAGCATCGGAATATTCCGTTTTGTAGACTGGAAGAGGAAAAAAAAAAAACAGAACACATTTATACAAATGTAGTATTTATTTTTTAAGAGAGAAATTTGCAAACAAAACCAAACACAGATTTCACCATCACACAAACTGACTCAAAAACCCTGGTTACTTACCTTTGTATCCCAAAGAACCAATCTATTAACTGTTCACTTTCCTAGATATCAACAATTAGAGCAGAGCCTGAAGCTTTCTATCAAAATCCATTCTCCACCTCTTCCTAGCACATAAATGGACTACATTCCTCATGCTCCCTTGCAACCAGATACAGCTACGGGACTGGGTTCTAACTGGTGGGAAAGGAACACAAGTGACTGACCTACCCACAAACCTCCCATAAATGTCCCTCTGTGGTCTTGCCTCCACCACTGGATGGATTCAGATAATGGAGAAGCATGGGGATGGCAGAGCCACAAAACAGAGGAAGTCTGAGTCCCTGGTCTGAACACCTGAAAGAAAGCTATTGTGCTGACCCATTCAGGACTGTTATGTGGACGGGAAAATTCTGCTCTGCAGAGCCAGTACATGTTGCTTCTATGTACTACTGCACTCACATATATGGAGTAAGACAGATACTTTGGGGCATTAGCCTAGGGTCAAGCCTGATGCAGTAATGAAACAAATATGGAATGCTTGAAATCCTCTATGCCTCGGCAAAAACAAAGGCAAAACTGTTGCCTGCAATGGCTTGGAAAATAGTTCAAGGACCTCCCAAACCTATAGGTTCTAGGTGAAGTGGTTAGAAAGTGCCAAATGTTAGTAGGAGTTTCAGTTAACTTGATGTTTCAGCAATATAACAAAGAGATGAGCTCAAGCAAGAACTAGCAGGTTTTCTAGCAGAGATTACATAGGATTGGCAGGGTTAGAAAAGCAAACTGTTTTTAGAGTCCAAATTGTATACAGTAAGCAAGAAAAAGTTTTTAGGAACAAAGCCCAGTAAAACTTCTCAGTTAAACAAAATCAGCCCTGGGGCAAAGATTAGTTTAAGGGACTTGCTTTCCACCCACACTTACTTCAGCAAATGGCCTCAAGGTAGTTTGAATTAATTTGAGGGAGAGGAATATGTTTGGAACTAAAGAAATAAAGATACGTACAAGCTATGTCCAGGAAAAAAGTTTGACTGAGGTTAGCAGTCCACAGAATTGATTGAAAGTAAACAGATCAGACACATATGAAGTCCTAACTTTTTAAAGAAATTGCATTATAAAGAAACCATAGCCTGGCTTAAAAAGCCTTTGAGGTTGCCAGATTTACCCAATAATAATACAGGTCACCTATTTAATTTTAAATCCAGATAAACAAAAACCAAAATTTAAAATATAAGTGTTTCAAATACTGCATGAGACATACTCGACCTAACCAAGGGATTTCTTCAACTACCAGGACCGGGAACATTACCGCCTCCCCAGGGGATGCACCACTGTTAAGACCAATAACTGTTGTATGTTGCCATTCTTCTGAAAGTTGTCTTTATGGTGGACAACCTGTCCCTGCCCTGCTAAAGTGGATGTGGGAGGGGCAATGGCAATTAATTCACCCTTTTTAGCTACAAAAATGTATACATGCAGATCTGACACAACTAACTGTCTCTTGGCCAGATTGAAAATATTTTTTAATAGCTGTGTTTTCATAACATTTTTAAAAACATAAACACTATGTTTTATGACCTTCTTGGGTACTCAGACTGTTAGGTAGAAAGATAGACATGAGAAGCCAGGGAAGGGGAAGACAAGGTTCAAGGAAAAAACTACCCGGTTAGACAACAATGGTTTTGCACAGAGAGACTTCCGCCCATGGGAACCAGGCCAAACTGATACGAACCAGATCACAGCACAGGCTCAACTTAACAAAATTAAGAACCGCCCAAACCACACCTCCTAATTTCATTGAAGTAAAATTGTGGTTTTTCTCCCCCAACCCACCACCGGCGTGGGTTTTTCTTTGTGCATTTGGGAAAAGACATGCACACCAAGAAAAATGGGTGTATAACTAAAACTGTTAATCAAACGACCTCACCATGTCAATCAAGAGGCACCCCCTGCCTTAGACATGATAAATAGACCCTCCCCTAAAAGATGGGGGCCTCTGTCTGCCTTGACTATGGCCCACTCCTCCGTTGGAGTGTATTCAAAGAAAACTTCTGCTCAGCTTTGCTATTGTGTCTCTGCCTTTCAATTCTTTTGGCAGGGACAGGAACCAAGGAGAACAAACTCAACCTGTAACAGAACTAACATAAAAGGAGAACCCGTAACACTAAATTCAGTATACTTATCTGTCATCCATGAATTTACCTAACTCTTCCCTAGACGATACTGCCTCAGGACAGTGGTTCTCAAATTTTAAAGCATGTAGGAATTACCTGTTTAATAGCTTGTTAAAACTGTTTCCTAGGCTCCATGCCCAGAAATTCTCATCCAGGTCAGGGTGTGGCTCATGAATTTGCATTTCTATCAAGCTCAAGGGTGATGTCAATACTTCTGGTTTAAGGTACACCCTCTGAGAATTTCTCAGAGAAACAAGTATCATTTATGTCTACTGTCTGCTGTTACGAAGCAGTACTTCCTTCTGGTTTCCCTCAAGTTGCAAAAGGCATCTAGTTCTAGAATGATTAGTTTAGTGAAGAGTCTGTGCTCTTCAAAACAACTGATATTTACTCAATTGGTCGTATTTTCTGAACAAAAAAGTCCCTTCCCTTCATATGATCTATTTCACCCATAATGATTCTCCAATGATTCAATTACAGTTTTCTGAAGATCCAGTGAACAGAAATGAACATATGAGAAAATGAGCAGCATTTTCCAAGGTAAGCAGATTCTTTTGACGGCCCTAGTGATCCCTGCCTCCTGGTATTCATGGCTTTGTGTAATTCTCTCCGTCTGGGTGAAACTCGTACCTTGCTTCTGACCAACAGAATACTGCAAAGGTAATGGGATGTCACTCTCATGATTAGGTTACATAAGACAGTTACTTCCATCTTGCCAGCCAACTTTCTTGCTGTGTTTGATGAAGCAAACTGGCAGGTGGGTAGAAGAGCTGTGGCAAGGAACTGAGGCACTGAATCCTGCCAACAACCATGTAAGTGAGCCTGAAGGAAGATGCTTCCCCAAATGAGCCTTCAGTTGAGATCCCTGCCCTTGGGCAGCCTTGTGGGAGACCCTGAAGCAGAGGCCCCACATAAGCTGTGCCTGGACAATGACCACAGAAACTGTGAGCTAAAAAATGTATGTGCTTTCAAGCCACTAAGTTTTAAGGTAATTTGTTATGTGGCAATATGTATTCTAAAGACAAAAAGTACTATGGTTATATTAGTTTGGGAAATGCTGTATACTATATACTTCTTAGCAATAGTGATGCAGACTAGCTTTAACCCAGGCCTATTTCACTCGGCTGTTAGAATTAAACATGATGCTTATAAAATGGATAGCACAGTGCTTGACACATGACAGGCATTTGGCAAAGGTTAGTTCTCTAACCTCTCCCATTTCCACTTACTTACTATTAGAGTAAGTTTATGTTATGACAGCACACTTTCTCAGATCTAGTATATACCAAGATATTTTGCCTTACTGTTCATATTCAAAGTACATGCCATTTTTCTATGTATTGGGCAATTTCCAAGTAAGATTTTAAAGCCCACAGTGGCAGGGACCAAGGGCCAGGTTCTGAAGATTTGTATGATTTGGTCTATCCATGTTAGGTTGGTGGTTGCTAAGTTATCCAGAACTCAGTGCTACCCTAACTTCAGGATTTCAATGTCCACCAATTCCATCACCAAGTACTCTGAGCCCTGGGCCCTGACACAGAGAAAAAAACTCTGCAGGCTTTGAAGCTGGTTCGGCCTGGGAATGAAATTCCTACTTTATTTCTCCCTAATTGAACTTGCTTTCCTCAGCTATAAAATGAGTACTACTGACCTCAGTGTTACGAGATTAAATATGATAAAACATGCAAATTTGGGGCACACAGCAGTTATTCAACACATATTAGTTTCCTTTTCCCTCTATTGTCTTCCTGGATAAGTAAATATTTTTTCTCTATTTTTTTTTTTTGTTCCATGACAAAATATTCCCTTCAAATTAAATTTGTGTGTATGTTTCTTCATTTTTCAGTTGTGGAAGCAGATAGAGAGGCTAACTGACTTACTTGCTATTATAAACTATAATTCTGTCAAAGCTTGGAAAGAAGACCTACTGACATCTTCAAAAAGATCAATAAAAAGGCAAAGTGTTAACAGCCTGATAAAACTGATTAGCAAATTATATATTGTAAGTTGAAACTGGATTAAAATGAATTCTCAGAATGTTGACTTTTTACCTATTCATGTTGTTTCCATCTCCCAGTTCATTTTAAAACTTAACTGATAGTACGTACCTCACTTACCTCTCTAATAAGAATACAAAGATGGTCCCTGACATAGAAAGGACCAACAGCATTTTTCAACTTTATGACGGTGCAAAAGTAGTATGTAATAAGTAGAAACCATACTTGGAATTTTTAATTTTTGTTTTTTTTTCTGGGCTAGCGATATGCTGTATGATGCTCTCTTAGTGATGCTGGGCAGCAGCAAACCACGCTTCCAGTCAGCCACATGAACACAATGGTGAACAACCAATACCTTTACCACCTTTCTGTACCCACACAACCAGTTTTTCACTTTCAGCCCAGTATTCAATATATTACATGAGATATTTAACATTTTACAAAATAGGTTTTGTGTTAAGATGATTTTCTCAACTGTAAGCTAATGGAAATGTTCTGAGCATGTTTAAGGTAGGCCAGGCTAAGCTATGATGTTTGGTAGGCTAGCAGTATTAAATGTACTTTTGACTTACGATATTCTCACCTTAGCAAAGGTTTATTGGGACATAACCCATCATAAGTCAAGAAGGATCTGCACTTCATTATTATCTCTACTCCCTCCCCTCCCCTCTATCTTCTCTCAAGCTGAGCATATACTTACTGCCTACAGCTAACAAGGCACTATAGGGAACAGAAGGAATCATGTCCTGGTCTCTGTCATCAAGTAGCTTGTAAGATGAAAAGGAATATACAAAAGAAAAAGTGAGTAAGGTTAGGGTCAACTAAGTGGTGCCAAGATTTAGAAGATTCAACCAAAGGAAGAAAATAACGTCAAGTTGGTCAGAGAAAGCATCACAGAAGAATTAGGGCTGAGCTGGTTCTTGAAACATGCTTTGTAAGAAAAAGGTAAGGGAGAACATTCCACTTAGGGGAAATATTATGGGAAAAGACACAAAAGCAGGACTACAGAGGGCATACTGCAGGAGGCCTTAACCTAGTCTGAATTTCTGCTTTGCACTATAGACCACAGAAAGCCTTAAATGTCTCTAAGCATGACTGTGGCAAATGACAGAAGTGTTTGAGGACAATTGCTTTGGCAGTCAGTCACACATGGGCTGGAATGGAGGTGGACATGAAGAGAAGTGCCTGAGCTAGGGTCATGGCAATGGGAATGAAAAGCAATGGAACGCATATCAAAGTGAAGGAACAATCAACTGAATTAGTTACTTATCAATGTTAGTGAAAGGGAGAAGTCCAAGAAAATTCTGAGATTTATGGTCTAAATAACTGAGAAAATTATGAACAGAATCAGGGAACTAAGAATGACCTCATTTTGAAGGTAAAGAACACCAGAAATTTAGTTTTAGATATATTGAGTTTGAGATAACATCTGAAGTGGAAATATTTTCAGTAAGAATGTTGGAAATGAGAGTGAGGCGCAGAAAAGGAAACAACTAGAGAGACAGATTTATCCATAATCATAATGACCACTAATTGCCACATGCCACCTGTGTTATTCAATAAATCCTGGGGAGCAGGCAAAGTTACTGGCATTTTACCAGAGGAGGTCCCTGAAGCTTAGCGAGTTTCTGTAATTCGCCCAAGGTCACATAACTGACTAATCACCAGCAGCCAGGATCTGAACCCAGATCTGTTAGGAGTGCAAACTTTAATGCTGTACTGATTACTGTTATATAGACTCACAGCTTACAACACACAATAGTCACTGAATGATACCTGGGGGGGAGGAGGGAGGAGAAGCAGATTAAAAAAAAAAAGCCCATGTTCTAAGGGAAGAATAAAGAAAACTGGGAAAGGAGTCAGGAGTGGCTGAAGAGTGGAGGAAGGCCAGCATAAGGGAGAACCACAAAAACCAACAAAGACTAACATTTGAACATCATTTGTTACTTATCTGCAGGCTTTTCATGTAACCTCAATATCCGTATAGAGTGAGTCCTATTACCAGCCCCATTTGACAGACAAGGAAACTTCCTTACAGGCAAATTGGGTAATTTGGTAGTTATACAGCCAGTAAATAAGGGAGTCAAGATTTGAATCCAGGCAGCCCTGAAATCTGATCCCACATTTTAAACCACTATGCTCGACAAGGGTCAGAGACTATACTTAAAAGACTTAGTGAATGTGATGTTCTTTTTTTATATTGAACAATGAAATGTGCCAACATTTGGAAGATCTGCATAACTCAGTGAACTAGTATTTTCCAAATGACCAGGGCTTGTTACAAATCATCCATGTGTAAAAGATCCATTTGAAACACAATGTAGACCAGTGAATTTGCATATAACCAAAGTATGAAAAGTTCATTGATATGGCTTCGGATTCCACAGTGCAACCTTTAAGAACTACCACTTGTTGAGTTTGGGGGTAGCACCAAAGGCATGTAGCCAAAAAAAATAGTACTTCCTTTTCTAATTATCCATCTGTGTGGGGTCAGATTTCTTCAACAATAACATACCCACATCAAATAAATACAGAAAAAAATATGCAAGAATCTAGATGTCAACACTTAAGCCAGGCATTAAAGAGATTTGCAAAAATGTAAACAAAGACACTTTTCACTAAATATTTTAGAAAATAGTTATTGTTCATAAAAATGTTACTTATGTTAACATGTAATGGGTTATTTTTAGTGAGTTAATAAATATATTTTAAATTTCTCAGTTTTAGTTTCTATTAAGTATTGAGTAATTCACATCAAAGCAACATTATCCAGTATTACTGTCATATACCAGCACAAATTAGCATCTTACACAGTCATCTCATTGAATCTTGACAAATCTATGAGGTAAGTGGTACTATTCCTATTTACCAGAGAGAAAATTAAGTCTGCAAAGTTAATTCCCTTGCCCAAAGTACCCCAGAAAGAAAGTGGCCAAACCAGCAGAGTAGTAACCAGGTCTTTAATTGCTACACTATACTGAGTCCATGAGTAGATACCAAAGCATGACAGGCTTTCCATAAATAAGTGGTAAGCTGTTGAATGCTGAGAAAAATTGGTATTTTAAAAGTAATGAATAGAGCTGCATGACTTACTTTATATATCTCTTCATATGTTTCTTCATCAATTTCTATAGTAGTCACAGTTTCTTCCACATCACCCAATATCATATTTAAATGTTGATCATAAGCCTGAAGTGGGAGGGTGAGGGACGACAAAGTTCAATAATCAAATTAGGAAATAATGAACAGGGTTTACAATATACAAACAGCTCAATTTTAAGTAACACAAGACTTATAAACTTTTACATGCAAATAAGAAATGACCCTGCTCTATTAGTAACATACTATTTCTTCCCAAATCATTTCCAATGACAATTTAGTGGACCTGATACAAATACAAAAATTTTTAATGGCCAAAAATAAATTTACTCAAAGTAACTTGAAATTTCTTAAAGTGTTATCCACCCTGTTATCCAAGGCAGTCACATCAATTATAATAATTATGAAAAACAGCATATGCATCACTTTTCAGTAGCCTTCTTTCAATTCCATCTGTAATAGCATGACAAGAAAGATAAAGGACATAATATTCTTTGCTTTAACTGTGGAGGTGATGGCACTGCAGTTCCTAAAGGCACAAGACACTCTCATTCAACCCACCCTATCCTAAACTAAACACAAGGTAAATTAAGGAGCAACCATCTGCCCATTTATAACCCAGCAAGAATTTACTGTGTTTGGTACCTACAGGGTAAGTCAATAAATGCTGCAACTCAGATACTCAGGGATGGCCTCAATCCAAGCTCCAAGGCTCATGCATTTTACCAGAAGGTAACCCTCTGGGTGGGGTCTTTTTCAGAACCCACTTATGCTTACTTCTAAAACGTGTCAAATGGTTCACCAGCTCATATCAAAAGTAGCCAAACAGCCAAGTGGGGGAACTGCCAGGCAGGGCACACTAAGGATAGCAAAAATCTATACTGGAGGGTCAGAAAACAAAAACGTGGGGGCCATTCAGTATAAAGACAATCAAACTTATGCAGGAAACTAATAAAGAAGCCTATAGGAATTAAGGCAACAAGTCCTGTGTATCTCTCCATGTTCCACAGGCCCATGCGATTAAGCTCAATTCTATTTTTCTTGGCAAAGTTTCCACTATTCCATTTCCTGGGGTTCCCTCTTCCCTTAAGGCTAGCTGTATATTAAAAGACTACTGTCTCCCTAGGTCCCCACTTCCTTTCCAAGCACAGGAGGCTCTTTGCCTTTGTTTTATGGAAGGTAGAATCATAGTACTTATAAGAGGGGCTGAAGTCAGACTGCCTAGGTTCATTTCCTGGCTCTCCCCTTATTGGTGATGTTACCTTAAGCAAGTAATTTCACCTTTCTGAGCCTGAGCTTTTTCAACTGCAAAACAGAGACAATGAGTATGTATCCTCATAGGGCTGTTATAAAGATTAAATGAGAATAACTATATTTGGCATATAATTAATGCTCAATAAATATATGCCATTTTAAATCATTTTAGGGTAGAAGGGCAGTAATAACAACACACTCAAGAAAACAACAAATTTTCAAAAAGAGACAAAAGCATCAGTATACTTTATGAATAAATGGGACAACCTCAAGGGACCAATCCTATAGAAATACTGGCACAAAGATATGTACAAAGAAATATGTAAATGTGTACTATGAATATAACATGTGCAAATACAGAAAAGATCTGGAAGACTACATGTATCCTATTTTTAACAGTGGTTACCACCAGAAGAAATGGGATTTCACCTTTTACTCATTGTATTGCTGTGCTATTTAGTTTTTTTCACAAGAAAACAAAAACTCAAGTATATGCCAGTATTTTAAAGAATATTAAGTAAGGATGGAGGACAAATAAACGTTATTTACAAAGAAACAGAACGGAAAAAAAAATCAAAGAAATGAAAATGTTAATAAACTTCTGTTGAGAAAAAAAGTGTTAAGAATATGAATAAAATGCAGCTGTATGGGCTTGTAGAAGTATGGGTGACTTTCCGCCCCCCACTAATCTATATTCAAAATACTCTTTCACAGTGGATAGTTTTTCAAGAGGGTGGGGGTAGGGAGGGATGACAATAAAAGAACCTCATTTCAAGGTAATTTAATAAATTTACTTACATGTAATCTGCCTCGAAGCTCCCTGTCATTTCTCATTTTCACATAAATTCGTTCATCCAGGCTGAGCCTGATGAGGTCCAGGGGCTCTTCTACAGTGTTGGTAGTTTGTTGCTAGTAAAAGAAACAGGCTTAGTAATACAGAACAAGAGAGTGTAGTGTTCAAATCATTGCTATGCTGTGTGACTGTGGGCAAGTTACTTAATCCCTGTATGCCTCAGTCTCCTAATTTGTAAAATAGTGGATAGCAATTGTGCCTACCTAATACTGTTGTTGTGAGGCTTAAATGACACATATGAAGGCTTAGAACGGTGCCTGGTACATAAATGAGTGACACATAAATGAAGGCTGAAACATAAGATGCACAGGAAGAAGTTATACAACAAAATAATCCTGACTGTATTGTTTCCTCAAACTTCAAACCACCTGGCCAAATTTCAGGGAACAGGGAGTCACTCTCAGGGGCTTTAGCCTTACCTCAAATATCATTTAGTAATTGGAAAAACATTCATTTAATGACTGCCCCATACTCATCAGAAAGCTAAGCATATTTGAAGGTTAGAGGGAAGATTATGAGTTCAGTACAAGGCAGGTTGAGTTTAGGATGCCAGTTGGCCAATAAACTGAATATATTTGGCAGGCAGCACAGAACACTGGTTGAAAGCACTGGATTTGGAGTCAGGTAGTGTGGTTTCAATTCCTGACTCTGACACTTAAGGACCGACATTAAAAATCACAGAATCTCTAAGGAGGAAGCCACAACCTTCCCTTCATGATTCTTGTGAGGATTAAATCAGCTAATGTATTTAATTAATGTATTTAAAATAGGACCTGGGAAACAAAGTACTTTATAAATGGTTCTTGTTATTACTGTTGGAAACATAGGTCTCAGATCAGGGCTAGCATGACTTGGGGTCATCCATATGGAAAGGATGGTTGAAGCCAGGAGACTTGGTAAGATTATTTAAGAAGTGCTTCTTCAGTGAGTATATGCGGCTGAAGGTGAATGAATGTTAAACAGGCTCTACAACTTTATAAAGAGCTGTGGGTGGGAGCTTTATTTTTATCTAAATGGCCAGAGAAGTCCTCTGTGACGAGATGAGATTTTAGTGGAAAGCTCAAGAACAGGGAAAAGGCACTGTAGTTATTTTGTGTCTGCAAGGGGGTGGGGAGGATCCTGACCTCAACTGGTCCCCAGGTCAAATAGGTGTTTGTTAAGGACCAGCTAACCACTAGATTACAGGGATAGAGAAATCAGTCCCTGCCCACAAGGAACGCATTCTAGCAGGGACAGTCATATAAATAATCACAACACTGTAAGAATATACATATGACAAAGTCCTACTGCGCCTTTAGCTTCAGTGGGAAGCCTACTGCCCACCCATTTCGCCCAGTAGTGCACTCTTCAAAGACGCCTCCCTGGTCATCCAGCTTCAGTCACTCAGTAAGCACTTCTTGAGTGTTTCCAGCACTTCTAAACCTCTAGGACAGGGCAGCGAACAAAACAAAACGCCTGCACTTAAGGAACTCACATTCTGGTGGGGGTGGGGAACAGACATTAAACAAAGCACATACTTAGTATGAACAAATAACACGCTACGAAGAAAACTAAGGCAGACTGAGTTGAGGTTTATTTTACGTAAGTGGCCAGAGAAGTCTTCTGTGACGAGGTGAGATTTTAGCGGAAAGCTCACAAGCTGTGGCCTGATCCACGAAGATACGAGGTAGAACATTTAGAGAATGGCGGGAGAGACGGCCCGTAGGGCCACCAGCTATTCTGTATGCTAGCTCCTGGCTTGCTTCCGTTACACCAACCACAGTTCTTCTGCCTCGCCGCCCAGGGCTGATGCTCACCGCGTTACGCTGAACGAGGAGTACCCGCTGCGCTCGGTAATGGTACTGACTCAACTTTACTATCACGCTGCCAGAATCTCGGCAGCTCCGTGAGGCAGGCAGGGATAATTATCCCCATTCTACAGCTAAGGGGGAGACTGCAGAGAAAGGAAGTGACATGCTTGAGGAATAACTAGTTTTCAGGCGGGCTTCCAACAGCAAAAGATCTGAGGGCCTGAGATAAAATTCGGCGGGGACGCGGTTACCAAGGGGCAGATTAGCACCGAGATGACTCAGAAAGAGGCGGCACGACAGGCCTCCTTCCCAGGAGCTTGGGGAAAGCAGCCTGGCAACGCAAAGCCGAGCACAGCCGGGCCGCGAATGGCGAAGCCACTCTACAACGAGCTCCTCAGAAGACACCTACCTGGTCTACGTCGTCCGCCATGTTTCAAACCCTCCGCTCTTTCCCGTCTCGCGAGAGCACGCGAGCCTCTCCCGCCTCCGCAAATCACCGGAAGTTGAAAAAAATCTGTTTTGCACTTTCTTCCTGCATTGGTTGTTTGGGGTAGGGGCGGAGCTTCACCTGGGGGCGAAGGCAAGGTTTATACAGAAGGGGTGTGACTGTGCCCCCAACCACCCCCGCCCAAGCGCCTGAGGCGGAGCGTCCCGTGGGGAGGTGTTTCCCGGGACCAGGGCGTCCCTTGCGAGACCGCAGGATTGCCTGGGCAGGATGGCTCGGAATCGCGCGGCCGGCAGGGAGCCGCGGGGACGCATACTGCGCAGCCGGAAGGCCAAGGACAAGAGCACGGCCCGGCGTGAGGAGAAGGCGGCGGGTGAGGGCGAGGCCGAGCCGGGCTTATTTAGGGGGAGATGGTGAAGGAGGACAGGAGGCAGGCCCGGGTGCGGGTAGCGGCGAGGCCGGCTCCTGGAGGTGGGGGCGCGGAGGCTGATCCGTGGACCTCTGCGCTGAGGAGACGACGTTATGGCGCCCAAGGGAGGCAGGCTGTTGTGCCGCTGTCGCGGTTCTCTCCGATGTCGCTGCGCCTTGCCCTCCACGCGAGGAGTGATGCGCTCTGAGCGGTTCCTTCGGAGCACAACCTGACCATGACCTCCCCTGCGCAGCCTCTTTTCTGTGCCCTGTTGCCCACAGGTTAAAGTCCAGCCGCCTGGCAGATATAAAGGGCAAACTGGGAAAAGGCACTGTAGTTATTTTGTGTCTGCAGAAAACGGACAGACTAGGATGTTATGTTTGGTCAGCGAGTTTTAAGAGTGGGTAGTATTTCAGGAAATGGCTGTGAAAGGGAGTTGTTGTTATAGTCAGAGGGAATGTATTCTGAATATGTGGCAGTCCAAAGATTAAATGTTTTAAAATGATGGACATGCCACCTGCCTGAGGCATTTCTTGTAGCTAAACACGTCACCTGGGCACCAGCTTGGTATAGCTCCACCTTTTAGTAGTTCAATGCAGTTGGGTAGATTATTTTGGATAGATGATTTTGCCCATCTGAACCTCGTCTGTGATACATAATACTACCTTGCAGGTGAAATGTAATAGTACTTTGTGAGTTTTCAATGAAATAGCAGATAAAGCTCCTGGCGTGGTCCATGTTAGGTAATCAGATGGGCTAGTTATATAAGTTCAGCCTAAATGTAGGTAAGAATGCACCTAAGCTTCACTCAAACTGCTAGCCAAAGGAGCTAGCAGTGTAAGTTCCCAAGGTAGCTTCCAGAAAGAGCTATGATCATTGTTGTGGTTGGGTGGAGGAGCAATCTGGTTGTGTGGTTTGGACTGCAGGTGACACTAATTCGGTGGCTATTCAGTGTAGTTTCAAACAGTGTAAGAAGAGTAGGGTTTAACAACATCTGAGTGCATGCAAATAATGGTGACACTTGGCTGCTTTCAACAGTTAGGGACAAAGAAAAATCTTCCACATTATTTCCTTGTTTCTGTTAGGGCATCTTTTCTTGCCAAAGGTGAATTTCAGCCCCAAGAAGTTCACTCTGAATTTGGTGAGACTGAATAGCAACAACGGATAGTTGGGGGTAAAAGGGTTTATGCCACACTTTATTCTTGAGATGGTGGGTGGAGGGCTAGAATCACGTCTGCTTTTGGCAAGTTTGCAATCTGTCTTTGCCCCCAGGCCGCTCTGCCTTTGCACCACCCCTGTGAGAGCACTGGGCAGAGCTCCTTAAGTAGCAACACAGACAGTTATGGCTCACCACCAACAGGTGTGCACACATGCATCTATGAGCATTGCATGTGCACAGTGGGCAACTAGAGTAGGGTCAGGTGAGGATCTTGGCCATAGTGACTTTTTCCCTACATATCTCTAGGTTGTTCATATTTCTTCTCTATATTAATGCCTTCACTGACATAATTCATTAATTCCTTTAACAAATACTAAGGACTTATTTCCAGGCTCTGTTCTAGGCACTAGAATTACAGTAGAGAACAGGACAGGCAAGGTCCCTGCCTTCATGATGCCTTTAATCTTTGGTGACGGATAGGTAGGGAAGACAATAACAAGTTAAAAAATAAATCTACATGGTGGCAAGACCTATGAAGAAAGTAAAACAGGCTGATATAATACTGACATGGGAGTGGGGAAGAAGCAGCCAAGTCAGAATCATTGGTCAAGGAGGTGATATTTTTAGCCAATTTTTGAACATCCTGAAGGAGACATTCATAGGAAGTTCTTGAGGAAAAGAGTTACATAGGCAGAGGAGTCACTAAGATTGAAGATCTTAGGAGGCAATGAGCTTGGGTAGTTGGCTGGACACAGTGAGTGAGGGGGCAAGTGGTAGGAATTGAGGTGGGAGAGGTGGGCTGGACACTTAATTTGGAGACCAAGCTAAAGAGTTTGTATTTTATTCTGAGTGCTAGAGATGCCACTGGCAGGTTTAAGCAGGTATTTTTATTAAATCTCAATAGATGGCCAAACAAGCTATAGTGGTAATTCCTGCCTTGCTGAAATAACTATGTTGAGTTCAAGAGGCTGGCTAGACATATTAGATAGCTCTACTTCTTGGGGAGTCCTGGAAAATAGCCTCTAGATTCTCTGGGATAAAAAAACCACACAGCAAAGATTAAAGAAAAAAGAATGTCATCCATATTTCCACTGTCCAGACATAACTACCACTAAAATGATGGTATATTTCCTTCCAGTCTGTGTTTCTTTATGCAGTAGAAACCGCACTGTAAAAACAACTTTGCATGTTTAACTTTTTATCATATATTATTTTCCTTCCTCTTAATAGATTAGTATTTCATTGTGTGACTGTACTTTAATTAATGGTTATCTCATGGTTGGACGCTCAGATTTAAAACATTTTTGGATATTATGAGTAATGATACTATGAATAATTTTTATTATTCAGTTTCCTCCCCTCCCCCCCTTTAACTCCACCTCTTTCTTCAAAGCACAAAATACACAGCTGTAACTTCTAAGCAACATTTAAGTTTGGTGGGGGAGAACCTATGCTTCTGAAGTATCCTCCCACCTGCATTTTTAGATTAGTAAAAATTAAGTATTTAACGTCTTTGCTTACTAATTAATGAGGGCTAAAAACCACCATAAGATCCAGAAATCCTGACTTGACAGGGCTTCTACTCAAAATGTCAATTCATAAACCTTTAAGCAGCTTCTGGACTTGGCATAAAAAACCTGTTTCTAGATTCTAAATAATTTTAAAATAGTTTATGTTTCCATTACAATGTCTAAAACATGGGAATACATAAATGCCTTCTTTTTATAAAACATTAAAGAAACAACTGAATTCAATGATATCATCTAGCATTAAAACAAATGCCCCAATATTGTTAAATTTGTGAAAATTATTATTTACATCAAAACTGAGAGTCTTTTCCCCATGCAAAAGTAGATTCTTGGGCAATATAAATACCTAACCAGAGAGTCAGCAGAACAAACCATAAATGGAAGGAATGAATAAGTTGATATTTTAAGTTGATATTGCAGTTCCTTTTGGAACCTCAATTAAGGCTAGGGTACTTTTGTTTTACAAATGTAATTGAAACAGAGTCATGCAAAAGGAGATGATTTATTTCAGACTCAAGATTATTTGTATGAATGTATTTGTTGAGAGAAAGATCCTCCCCTGCCATATTTATGAACTATTTATTAAATTTAGCAATATATTTGTGTTAATAAACAGACTGTACTTTTAGATAGCCAGACTTAACTAAAGCCACTGGCTTATGCATTTTTTATATTTCCCTTTAACAACAACAAAAAATAATTACTTTAAGAAAATAAATGTATTTTTGAGTTACTACTATCTTTTTCCAACCCTAAGCTTGCTGAGGTGGTTGGTATACAAGTGCCATTTGGGTTAGATTGGAAAGGTTTCTTAAAGTGTGTGTTCTGAGCAGAGTTTGTCTTTGAAAGATGGCAGAAACATGGATTAATAGAAATACAGTCGTAAAACTTGGACATATTTATGAACTTGAAGCATTTTGCTTAATAATGTAAGTTATCCCTAAAATAAATAGTCTTGACAGGTGTTGTTAATTAATGGATGTTAATTAATGATGTATTTTCCTTGCTGGATATTAGCTGAAATTTAAGATTTTGAAGTTAGATACTGAGTCACGAGATGGTCTCTTTGTAGTCTTAGGAGGAGAAGAATAAAATGCCTGTAAAGGAAAATGGTTTTTACTGTATGAGAAGACTGGAGGCCAGACTGAGTGTGGCAAGAGGCTGAAATTGGTTGTTGACCAGATATGGACGTTGAACTAGTTATGGAGATGTGGTTTGGAGGGAGGATGCACAAAAGACTTCTCATGACTTTGCCCATGAAACCACACTGCCCTCACCTTTCCTCTTGTCCCTAACCTGATGTTCCATGTGGTCTTCTAGGTGTCTTTGAAGATGAGAAACCTCTAAAAAAGAGCCTTCTCTCAAAAGTTTCACAAGGAAAGAGGAGAAGAGGCTGCAGTGATCCTGGGGGTCCAGCAGATAGCCCAGCAAAAAAGAAAGTGGCCAAGGTGACTGTTAAATCGGAAAACCCCAAAGTTATAAAGGATGAAGCCCTCAGTGATGAGGAAGATTTCAGGTGAGATGGTTGAAAAGCTTCAACTGGATCTTAATTCAGAGAAGTGTGAATAAGGAAACCTGTTCTTTTTGCTTGTCACTATGATCTGAGGAAAAGATGGGATCTTTAAACTCTTCAAGTTAGAGCTCAGAGCACTAGTAAAAGCTGGAAAGAATCTTAGCTATTATAGAGCCTACCTTCCAGACTTTCCAGATGAAGACAATGAGAGCTTGCAGAAAGTGGTTTGTTTATGGTTGTACAGCTAGAGGGTGGCAGAAATGAGGATGAGACCTAGGTTTTCTGACTCCTGGTCTAGTGCCTTTTCTACTATACAAAGTTATTCCATATACAGAATATTTACACGCCATTCCAGCTTTCTCTTGGACTACTCTCCTCAGGTACACTAACTGTTCTTGCCCAGCAGGAACTTCCGTACTGGACACATGCTCATACCTGGCTACCTCTGAGTTGTGTTCATGTTCTTTCTACCTGTAATACTTCTTTCCACCTTGAAGATGCAGATCACAAGCTACCTACTCTGCAGTCTTCATTGATTCTTCCCCTTTCTCCTCTGATTTTTTGCAGCATCTCTGAAGCATTTACAGTGCTGTGTCTGCCTTGTGTTATGCCTACTTGTGTCCATGGCATATACCCCTGCCTACTACCCTATAAGCTCTCGGAGGGCTGGAACCATGCCTGCTGCATTTTTGTGTGCCCTGTGACCTCTAGGCAGGACCTTTCATTTGGCAGTGTCCACTTTTCCAGCAGCCTCCACTCCTAGCGTGGGACAGTAGTCCAGGAGAGGGCAGCCATGAAAGAAGCACGAGAAAGCATGCAGATTCTCCACCGTGGTTCATCTCTTCTTTTCCCTTAGACTTGTAAGAACGCCTCTGAGCTTACTGCTTTCCAGTTGCCTCTCCCCACTAGTTGAAATCTTCTCTCTAGAGAAACCTAGGTACAGACCAGGATGCTGCAATGAAGGCTCTGGATCTCCTTTTCCCTCTCAGTTGAGAGTTGACTGCATCAAACCCATGGACATGGACATTTCTGCTAAGAGAGATTCTTTGTTTCTATAGAGAGAAAGTGGTAGACTAAAAAGGGAGTGTGTGTCTTTTTTTAGGACTGAAAACTGAGGATTGGTTATTTTAAGTGTGCCAAAATCTTGGGTAACATTCTCAGTTGATACCATGTGTCACACCTCACAAAAACTAAAAGTGATTCAATACTCTATAAACACATATGAATTTGCAGAAATGTATTACATACTAGCAACCATTTAGTTTGAGCCAATATTTAGCTAGCTACTTATCTAACCTACTTAACTAGCTGGCTGTCCCATGTTTCTGTTATTATGACATACCTGTATAGAGTCACATCCCTTTTTATCTTGAAGTTAGAATTTTACCAACTTCAGTTTTCCTTATATCATATTTCTTAAAGGTGGTGGAAAATCTTCTGATTTCCTCACAGTAGGATCAGCAAATGTGAATTTCCTTCTCATTCTGGCATCCAGCTGCATGTGTAGACACACAGATATGATAGCTTTTAGTTCTGGAACTCACATTATTGTGGTTTCTTCTAACTTTTCCCATGCCATTTCCAGGCACAGCTGTATCTTCCTTCATACAGCTCTAGGTTACAGGTTCATAGTGTTCTTTCCGTTTTGACAGCATGTCTAGTATTAGATGATCAGCACACCTTGCTGAGAACTTGAGACCCATGCTGGTGGAGAAAATGGGGCTCAGAGCTTCAGACCATCTCTAAATAACTGCAGCACATTCCCATACATAGAAGAAGGAGTCCTGAAGATTCCATTTGACTTAAATGTAGCACTAGGATGTCTGATCCTTCTGCACCTTCCTTCCTGTGATTTTTACACAGGGACTTCTCAAGTTCCCCCAAGAAGACACATCATCCAAAGAAAGAGGCCACTGTGGACGGAGGCAGCTGGGAAGGAGATGATGAGGAGGAAAGTGAAGATGATTGGGAAGAGGTAGAAGGTAAAATATCTTTCTCTGTTTTCAGAACGGTTTGATTCTGTTTTTCTGTCTGGTGCTGTTTGGAGCCATGTCATTTACTACAATCCTGTTTTCCCTTGAAACTAATACAACTGAAGATAAGGTTGCAATAGGGACTTGTTTATGATGGAAGGAAGAATTCATGACCAGATGACCAAAGAAAACTGTATATTCTCTTCCTCTGGTGGCTGTCAGTGGAGTAGATTATAAAGTAGAGAGGCAGCAGCGTCTCATAGAAAGAGCACAGGCTTTGAAGGTATTTAGACCTGGGTTCAGAGTCCAGCTTTGCTATTTATGTAGCTGTGTGAGCAAGGAACTCCAGCTGTCCGAGTTGAGGGTCTCCACTGGTAACATTCAGTAAAAATTGAATGCTTAGTATGAATAAGCACAGTCTACACTCCAGGATTGTTGTGGGGGAGAAAAAGTTTGCAAATGTAGTGGTGTGTCCCGACTCAAATAGTAGCTAATGTTACCATCCCTGATTCCTTCTGCCTAGCATGACTTTTCCCAGCTTTTTATTTTGAAAATGTTCAAGCCTACAAGAAAAACTTTTTACAAATTGAAGGTTTGTGGCAACACCAAAAGAAAAAGCAAGTGTATTGGTGCTGTTTTTCCAGTAGCATTTGCTCACATAGCCTCTGTGTCACATTTTGATAATTCTCAAAATATTTCAAACATTTTCATTATGTTTGTTATAGTGATTTGTGATCAGTAGTTACAACTCACTGAAAGCTCAGATGACTAGCATTTTTAGCAATTAAGTCTTTTTAATGAAGGTATGTACCCTGGTTTTTTAGACAGTGCTGCTGCACACTGTAGACTACTGTAGAGCATAATCATAACTTTCATATGCACTGGGAAAACAAAAAGTTCATTTGACTCACTTTGTGGTGGTCTGGACCTGAGCACACAATATCTCTGAGGTATACCTTTCCTCTTCTTCGGGATTCACCAACTTTAACATTTTGCCATATTGAATGTACCTTTCTCTTTGTAAATATGCATTGTGGAGCCATTTGAAAGTAAATTGCAGACATCTTGATATTTCACTTCTAAATACTTCCCATGCATTTCCTAAGATTCTTCTGCATAATAAAATAGTATCACATCCAGGAAGTGAAAAGTAAGTCACCAGTTGGTACAAAAATATCCTTCATTTCTGGTTTCTCTTTCTTTCTTTTTTTTTTTTTTTTTCCAAATGCAAGATCTAATCAAGGCGTAAACCTTGTATTTAGTTATGTTGCTTTAGTCTCTTTCGACCTAGAATAGTACCCCCGACCTGCCACCTTCCCTTCCCCTCCCCACTTTCAAACATTGCTGTTTTTGAGAGTCCTGACCTCTTGTTTTGTAGGATGTCTCATGTTCTGGTTCTGTTTGGTAAACAATTAGACATCACATGGTGGTGTTAAACTTGTTTCAATATCCCCTGGTTTCTTTCAGTTGTCAGTTAAGTTCAAAGACTTGATTGAATTTAGGTTAAATTTTTTTTTTTGACAAGAATACTTCACAGCTGTGTACTTCATATTGCATCTGCTAATAGGCACATAATGTCAGGTTGTCCTACTAGTGATACTGAGTTTCATCATGTAAGGTGGTATTGCCAGGTTGTGCCAATATAAAGGTACTTTTTCCCTCTGTAATTAACCATATGGAACTCCGATTCTGTGTATCTTCTTCCCAATAACTATTTACTTAATGGTTTTAGCATGCATTAATAATCTTGATTGAATCAAAGATTATTATATTGAGCATTGCAAGTGGGAATATTCTGTTTCTGTCATTTCATATATATTTATTAGCTCACTTTGATCTCTAAGCTCTCCCTTTTAAAAATTGTAGTCATTTTGTTTTCTAATGACTTTAAAATTGAGGTACATACAATAAAATGTATAAATCTTAATGTACAGCTTGATGAATTTTGACATGTGTATGCACTCATGTAGCTATCACCAAGATAAACACACCAAAGATTATCCCTAATATTTTTCCCTCTTCAACTATTTCACCCACCTCCCAACCCCTTTCTATGACAACTAAGTCTGTTCTCTGCATCTGTCAGTCTGTTTCTGTTTTGTTTGTTTTTATTTTTTAGATTCCACATATATGTGAAATCATGGTTTTTGTCTTTCCTTGTCTCATTTACTTAACATAATACCCTATAGGCCCATCCATGTTGCACATGTCAAAATTTCATTCCTTTTAATGGTTGGGTAATATTCCTTTGTATATAGGTACCACGTCTTCCTTATCCATTCATCTTTTTTCTCCCTGTTGTTTGCATGAAATATCTTTTTCCATCCCTTGACTTTTAGTCTGTGCATGCCTTTGGGTTTGAGGTGAGTCTCTTGTAAGCAGCATATAGATGGGTCTTGCTTTTTTATCCATTCTATTACTCTGTGTCTTTTGATTGGTGCATTCAGTCCATTTACATTTAGGGTGATTATTGAAAGATATGTACTTATTGCCATTTCAGGCTTTAGATTCGTGGTTACCAAAGGTTCAAGGTTAGCTTCTTTAGTATCTTACTGTCTAACTTAACTCGCTTATTGAGCTATTATAAACACTGTCTGGTGATTCTTTACTTCTCTCCCTTCTTATTCCTCCTCCTCCATTCTTTGTATGTTGGTCGTTTTATTCTGTGCTCTTTTGTGTTTCCTTTAACTGCTTTTGTGGGTAGTTGATTTTAGTTTTTGCCTTTAGTTAGTATTTGGTTGGTCTGCTTTCTTTGCTGTGATTTTATTTTCTCTGGTGACATCTATTTAGTCTTAGGAGTGCTTCCATCTAGAGCAGTCCCTCTAAAATACCCTGTAGAGGTGGTTTGTGGGAGGCAAATTCCCTCAACTTTTGCTTGTCTGGGAATTGTTTAATCCCTCTTCATATTTAAATGATAATCGTGCTGGATACAGTATTCTTGGTTCAAGGCCCTTCTGTTTCATTGCATTAAATATATCATGCCATTCTCTTCTGGCCTGTAAGGTTTCTGTTGAGAAGTCTGATGATAGCCTGATGGGTTTATCTTTGTAGGTGACCTTTTTCCTCTCTCTAGCTGCCTTTAAAATTCTGTCCTTGTCCTTGATCTTTGCCATTTTAATTATTAGGTGTCTTGGTGTTGCCCTCCTTGGGTCCCTTCTGTTGGGAGTTCTGTGTACTTCCATGGTCTGATCGATTATTTCCTCCCACAGTTTGGGGAAATTTTCAGCAATTATTTCTTCAAATACACTTTCTATCCATTTTTCTCTCTCCTCTTCTTCTAGTACCCCTATAATGTGGATATTGTTCCTTTTGGATTGGTCACACAGTTCTCTTAATATTGTTTCATTCCTGGAGATCCTTTTATCTCTCTCTGTGTCAGCTTCTCTGTGTTCCTGTTCTCTGATTTCTATTCCATTAATGGCTTCTTGCACCTCATCCAGTTTGCTCTTAAGTCCTTCCAGAGATTGTTTTGTTTCTGTAATCTCCTTCCGGGCTTCATCCCTTAGCTCTTGCATATTTCTCTGAAGATCCATCAGCATGGTTATGACCTTTATTTTGAATTCTTTTTCAGGGAGATTGGTTAGGTCTATCTCCTTCTCAGGGGTTGTCTCTGTTAGTCTGGTCTGGATCAAATTCTTCTGCCTTTTCATGGCGATAGAGGTAGTTGTGGGGAGCTGGTGCGTGTGTCGGCTGGAAGAACGTTCCTTCTTGCTAGTTGTGGCCCTCCTCTCCTGGGAGAACAGCAACCCCTAGCGGCTCATGCTGGGCAGCTGCGCACAGACAGGGTGTCTAATTCTTGCCCGGCCACTGTGGAAGAAGCTCTGCCCGGTTGTTATGGGTGTGGCCTCTGCCGCTATGGCGGAGTCGCGCCGGAGGGGGAATGGGTGGGAGGCTGTTTATCAACGTGAGGGGCCTCCGAGCTGTGCTGCTGCCCAGGGTGTTGGGGTGCCCAGAGTTCCCTGATATTCCCAGTTACTGGGATGATTGTGCCGGGGCGCTTCCGTCCAGCTGTGAGGCCCCTGTCCCTTTAAGATTTTCAAAAGGCACTCGCTTTTCTTTTGTCCCAGGGGCACTGGCTGAGGGGACTCACTTGTAGGCCTTACTGTCCTGTTTCCGTAGTATCCAGCACCCCACGCCCTGTGTGTCTGCGCTCTTGTGTGGATGGCTAGGGCTGGGTGTTTAGCAGTCCTGGGCTCCCTTTCCCTCCCCGCTCTGACTCCTCTCCTCCCACTGGGAGCTGGGGTGAGGGGCGCTCAGATCCCGCTGGGCTGCGGCTTGTATCTTACCCCCTTCACGAGGTGCTGGATTCTTGCAGGTGTAGATGTAGTCTGGCTGTTGTCCTGTGTCTTCTGGTCTCTCTTTTAGGAATAGTTGTATTTGTTATATTTTCAAAAATATATATAGTTTTGGAAGGAGATTTCTGCTGCTCTACTCACGCTGCCATCTTGGCTCCGCCTCCTATCCATTCATCTTTTGATGGACATTTAGGTGGCTACCATTACAAAAGGGTTCCCTTTTCACCACATCCTTGCCAGCACTTGTTTTTCCTTGTCTTGTTGGTATTAGCCACTCTGATCTGTGTGAGGTGATATGTCATGGTGGTTTTGATTTGCAGTTCCCTGATGAATAGTGATGTGGAGCTTCTGTTCATGTCTGCTGACCATCTGTATGTCCTCTTTGGAAAAATGTCTGTTCAGGTCCTCTTCCCATTCTTTAATTTGTTTTTTGGTATTGAGTTGTATGAGTTCTTTCTGTATTTTGTGTATTAGCCCCTCACCAGATATATCATTTGCAAGTATATTCTCCCTACACTATGTTGCCTTTTTATTTTGCTGATGGTTTCCTTTGCAGTGCAGAAGCATTTAGTTTGATGAAGCCACATATTTGTTTTTGCTTTTATTTCCTTTGGGGAGATATTTCCAGACAAAATTACTAATGCTGATGTTCAAGAATTTACTGTCAATGTACTCTTCTAGGAGATACGTTATGGTTTCAGGTCTTATATTTAAGCTTTTGATCCATGTTGAGTTTAGTTTTGCATATGATATTAAGAGAGTGATCCTGTTTCATTCTTTTGCTTGTAGCTCTCCAGTTTTCCCAAGACCATTTACTGAGCAGACTGTCTTTTCCCCATTGTATATATATTTTTGTCTCCTTTGTCATATATTAATTTACTATATATGCATGGGCTTATTTCTGGGCTTTCTATTCTGTTTTATTTGTGTGTGTGTATCAGTTCTTGTGCTAGTGCCATGCTGTTTTGATTACTGTAGCTTTGTACTACAGTTTGAAATTGAAGTGTGATATTCCCAACTTTGTTCTTCTTTCTCAAGATTGATTTGGCTATTCTGGGTCTTTTGTGGTTCTATACAAATTTTAGGCTTATTTGGTTTCAGTGAAAAATGCCATTGGTATTTTATTGGGGATTGCGTTAAATCTGTAGATTGCTTTAGGCAATGTAGGCAGTTTAACAATATTAATTCTTCCTAATGAGGAGCATGGAATAGCTTTCCATTTATTTGTGTCTTCTTCAGGTTTTTTCATCAGTGTCTTACAGTTTTCAGAGTACAGGTCTTTTACCTCCTTGGTTAATATTCATTCCTTGGTATTTTATTCTTTTTGGTGCAATTTTAAGTGGGATTGATTTCTTAATTTGTCTCTCTGTGAAAGATTATTTGTGTATGGAAGCAGATTTTTGTATATTGACTTTGTATCCTGCAACTTTATTACTTAATTCATTTATTAATTAGTTTTTGATAGAGTCTTTAGAGTTTTCCATATATTGTATCTTGTCATATGCAAATAGTGACAGTTTTACTTCTTAGCATTTTGGGTGCCTTTCATCTCTTTACTTTGCCTGATTGCCAGGGCTAGGATCTCTAGGGCTATGTTGAATAAAAGTGGTGAGAGTGGGCATCCTTGTCTGTGTTTCATCTCAGAGGAAAAGCTTTTAGCTTTTCACCACTGAGTGTAATGTCAGGTGTGGACTTGTCCCATACTTAGTTGCTGTACATTACTTCTATGCTTAGTTTGCTGAGCATTTTTATCACAAAAGGATGTTTTAGTAAATGCTTTTTCTTCATCTGTTGAGATTATCATGTGATTTTTGTCCTGTACTCTGTTATCACATTGATTGAATTCTCTGTATTGAACCATCTGTGCATCCCAGGGATAATCCCATGTGATTGTGTGTCTCATCCTTTTAATACAGTGCTGCATTCAGTTTCCTAGTATTTGTTGCATCTGTGTTAATCACAGAAATTTGCCTGTGCTTTTCTTCCCTTGCAGAGTCTGTCTGGTTTTGGTATCAGAATAATGGTTGCCTCATAAAGTGAGTTTGGAATTGTTGTGGCTTCAGCTTTCTGGAAGAGTTTGAGAAGGATTGTGTTCTTTCTTTATATTCTCTGTTTGGGGATTATTGGTGTCACTGCTGTTCAGTTTTTAAATGTGGTGTCCCTTAATTCCTAATACTTAAAATAGCTGATTTAAAGTCTTAATCTAGGAAGTCCAGTATACATACCTCCTCATAGACTGTTTCTGTTGACTACAAATTTCTTTTTTCTTTCTCTCTTTTTTTTAAAAATATTTTTCTTCAGGTCTCATAGCTTACTGTTGAAAAGTGGACAGTTTAAATAATGTGATAGCCCTGGAAATGGAATTCTTTCCTTCACAGACATACTTCATACTGTTGCTTGCTTTTTATTTGCTTTGTTTCTTTTTTACTGGCTTTTCCAAACTGTTTCAGCAATGTTCCTTCTCTGTTTCCTTCGGGGTCAGTGTAGTCTCTGTGGGATTACTTAGTGCTCAGCTATGTTTGGTCAGAGATTATCTTGAATGTCTGGAACTCATAGGTCTCAGTTTTACCAGGTGGCTCTGTGGGCATGTTGGGGCATGTCTTCAGTGAGTATCCTTTGCTGAGCTGACAGCTCTGCTCAGCCTTCCAGACAGCCTGCAGAGTGCCTCAGGGTCAGTCAGAGGCAAGAGCTCATGGATCACTAAGGTGTTATTTTTCTGAACATGTGCACAGACCTCGCAGACACACATTCCTATGAATGTGCATGGTCTTCCAGGTGTCTGTGATGTGTTTGGAGCTTTTCACAACCACTGTAGACATTTCATACCAAAGCTTTGTCTTCAGACTTTTGTTTGTTGCTTGCCCCAACTTTTGTCTACTGCTTAGGAAGTTGCCAAATGAAACCAATGTCTCTGAATATTTTTGACAGCTACCCCTCAGGAAAAATCTTTTCTCACTGGAAGCACTCTGAGTCAGGTGAAATAAAAGCAGCTTTGTGAGTGGAGTTTTTCAGGGAACTAGGCAGGTTGAATGTTGACAGTTCTCTGAGAATGAGGTTGTAAAGGAACTCCAGCCTTGTTCTGACCGCCTTGGCTGTCTAAGCTCCTGGTTTACCATAATTTGGGGCTATTGGCTTTCAAGGCTACTGCAGATCTAGGAGGGGGATACGGGAATAAGAAAAATTAAAATGCCATAAAGCTTGCTGTTCTTACTGAAATTCAGCCATTTTTCTTGAATAAATGGTCTTTTAACTGTTACAAGCACCCAGTAATTTCCAGTGTTTTGAAAAAGTTTATTTTTACAATATTTGCTACTTGTCTGATTATTTTTATGGAAGGGGGAATTTTCAGAGTTCCTATTCTGCACTTCTTTCTAACATCTTCCTCTCTCTAGCATCTTCCCAGATATTCTTGATCTGGGAAAAAAATATAACCTGAGTAACAACATACCAACTTTCATAAAGATGCTTCATTTGTTGTGAATAGCATGGACCTTGAAAATAGGTCTGTATAGGAAATGAAAAGATACTGTCACTTAAATTCTCTGAGAATTTTGTTGATTTGTGATTCTTGGCAACCTAAAAGTCTTGGTCCAGGCCCACAGCTTTGAGTCTGGTTTCTCCAGTCATTTTGCAACTAATGATCATCATGAAAATAAGTTTCCCATTTGGTGCATCACACCTGTTATCAAAATAAGTCCTCATAATATGTGTTACATAGTTCTCATTATAAGTAAGATGCATTTCATCTATGACAGATGCTTTGGGACTTTTTCTGTAACATCTTGAGAACCCTCAAAAGTTTAGTAAAAGCAGAAGGAAGAGAATGTTATCCTTATTTCCAGAGGAATGGCTTCACAGTAGAATGTGATTGGCCTGTGTATGATCAGATCCATTCAGATGAGTTACTATGGCCTCAGCCATGGAGAACTTTAATTATCCAGGACCATGTAATATGCCATAACCCTGTTCATGGTTGGCAATGTCAAAATAACCAAAGAAATGACTTTCCCATGAGAGAGGCTGATTGTCTTGCTAGAAAAATGGAGAAACCATCCTGGAAGATAAAGTAAAATATGAACTATAACACCTGTGCCACAACAAAATGTTTCACAAAAATAATTCCAATATATTTAGCTCTAAATGTGTGGCTGTTGGATCATTACATATAGGGCCTTGCCTGACCTCCTAAATTATTGTGTAGTAAGCATACATTTTCATTTACACAAAAATTGGTATCAAGTTAAATGGAATGTATGAAGTGTCCTCTATGACTTTTATGTACTTGGAGAAGAGCTGAAAAATCACTTTAGAGTCTGTTTCCTTTAGTATTTGAGGAATCACTGGGGTGACCGTTCTTGTTTATGCAAGGGTTACTCAACTGCGATTTCCCTGCCCTGGATGGTGTAATAGATCAATAAGCAATTTAATGAATACACACCCTTTATAGTCACTTAGAACGCACATACTGAAAATAGTGGACAAGTTTTGCATGAGACAGGCACAGTGTTCTATAACTGAGGCCGGTAAGAAATCCAGCACTGTCACTTGAGAGAAAATGTTACGGAAATAAATCATGCTGGACCAGGGCTGTGATACAGGACAACCCAGCTCTTTCAGGTGAGCACTCTGCATACAGAAACCTTAGACAGCTTGATCGAGAATAACTATTAATGAAAGGAAGCCAAAGACTAAGCCGTTTCAAAGAGGATTTTAAGTGAGAAAACTTACATACCCAGGAGAATACATGTTTACTACCTTGTCAGACTAAACACAGCTCAATGGAATAAAAGTTTTAAAAAAGTGCCATAAGCCAACGAGTGTATATGAGTAGTGTGGCTAACCCAGGCTGTGACACTTGAGAACCACCTCATGGGTGTCCTCTTCTTTCTTCTAATAGAAATATGAAAATCTTGTGTTATGTCAGATAAGAATACAGTTAAATTATCTAGTATGTACTTAGCAACATGTATCAGAATAAGTAGGTTTAACAGAAAAACCTACCTCCACAGAATTTAATTAACTGCCATACATATTTTTTATTAAGTTATCATTGATAAACACGAAGGTTTCATATGAGCAACATTATGGTTACGACATTCACCCATACTATCAAGTCCCCCCTACACCCCATTGCAGTCACTGTCTATCAGCATAGTAAGATGCCACAGAATCACTACTTGTCTTCCCTGTGCTACACTGTCTTCCCCATGACCCCTCCCAACATGATGTGGGCCAATCATAGTGCCCCTCAATCCCCTTCTCCTTCCCACCCTCCCCCACTCCCCTCCTTTGATAACTGCAAATCCCTTCTCAGAGTCTGTGAGTCTGCTGCTGTTTTGTTCCTTCAGTTTTTGCTTTGTTCTTATGCTCCACGGATGAGTGAAATAATTTGGTACTTGCCTTTCTCCACCTGGCTTATTTCACTGAGCATAATACCCTCTAGCTCCATCCATGTTGTTGCAAATGGTAGGATTTGTTTTCTTCTTATGGCTGAATAATATTCCATTGTGTATATGTACCACATCTTCTTTATCCATTCATCTCCTGATGGACACTTAGGTTGCTTCCATTTCTTGGCTATTGTAAATAGTGCTGTAATAAACATAGTGGTGCATATGTCTTTTTGAAACTGGGATGCTGCATTCTTAGGGTAAATTCTTAGGAGTGGAATTCCTGAGTCAAATGGTATTTCTACTTTGAGTTTTTTTGAGGAACCTCCATACTGCTTTCTTGATGCAATTTTAAATGTGATTGATTTCTTAATTTCTGTTTCTGTTCATTATTTGTATATGGAAATAACAGATTTCTGTATATTGACTCTGTATCCTGTTACTTCACTGAATTCATTTATTCTAATGGTTTTTTGAAGTCTTTAGGGTGTTCTAAATATAGTATGTCATCTGCAGATAGTGACCATTTTATTTTATTTTTTTACCAAGTTGGATGCCTTTTATTTCTTTTTCTTGTCTGATTGCTGTGGCGAGGATTTCCAGTACTATGTTGAGTAAGAATGGTGAGAATGGGCAATCTTGTCTTGTTCGTGATCTTAGGGGAAAAACTTTCAACTTTCCACCACTGAATAAATATTAGCTGTGGGTTTGTCATCTATTGCTTTTATTATATTGAGATATGTACCTTCTATACCCACTTTGTTGAGGTTTTTTGTTTTGTTTTGTTTTGTTTTACCATGAATGGATGTTGAACTTTGTCAGATGAACTTTTTCATCATCTGCTGAGAAGATCACATGGCTTTTTATCCTTCCTTTTGTTGATGTGTTGCATTGATTGATTTGTGGCTATTTGAACCATCCTTGTATTCCAGGAGTAAGTCACACTTGGTTGTGGTGGGTGATCCTTTTAATTTATTTTTGAATTCAATTTGTTAATATTTTGTTGAGGATTTTTGGATCTATGTTAATCAGAGGTAGTCTGTACTTTTCTTTATTTGTAGTGTCCATCTGGCTTTGGTATCATGGTTTGATGCTAATCTCATAGAATGAATTTTGGAAGCTTACCTTCCTCTCTAATTTTTTGGAATAGTTTGAGAAGTATAAGTATTACTCTTCTTAAATGTTTGGTAGAATTCTGTGAAGCCATCTGCTCCTGGATTTTTGCTTTTTGGGAATTTTTTGAGTTCAGCTTCATTACTAGTAATGACTGTTCAGATTGTTATTTCTTCCTGGTCTTGATTGTATGTTTCCAGGAATTTATTCATTTCTCCTAAGTTACCCAATATCTTGGAATAGAATTTTTGTTGCAGTCTCTTAAAATGGTTTGTACTTACGTGGTGTGGGTTGTAATGTCTCCTATTTGTGATTTTGAGTCCTTTTTTTTAATTTTTGGTGAGTCTAACTTAAAGATTTATTGATATTGTTTGTCTTTTCAGAGAATCAGCTCTTAGTTTCATTGATATTTGTTTTTTTTTTTAGTTTCTTATTTCACATATTTCTGCTCTGACTTTTATTATTTCCTTTTGTGTACTACCTTTGGGCTTTTTTCTTCTTTTCCTAGTTCCTTTAGGTGTAGGGTTAGGTTGAGATTTGTCTTGTTTCTTGAAATATGCCTGTAATGGTGTAAACTTAACCTTTTACAACTGTTTCTCTACATCCCAGTGATTTTGAATTACTGTGTTTCTGTTTTCTTTATTGTCCAAATATTTTTTATTTCCTCTTTGACCCATTGGTTGTTCAGTAGCATGCTGTTTAACTTCCACATATTTGTGTTTTTTCCCAGTTGTTTTCTTGTAATCAATTTCCAGTTTTATATCATTGTGGCCAGAAAAGATGCTTGGAATGAGTTCAGTCTTCTTAAGTTCATTAACACTTGTTTTTTGGGTTAACATGTGATGTAACCTGGAGAATGTTTTGTGTGCACTTGAAAAGAATGAGTATTATGCTATTTTTGGATGTAATGTCCTTCATATATCTATTAGGTCTGTAAGGTCTAATGCTTTTTTATAACCTTATTTAGTGATACCTTTACTTTTTAGAAGTAGTTGATTTTATTATTTTTGCCTTCATATTAGCTTTTCAGTGATTGATCTACTACTTTTACTATGTGTTTGCTTTTACCAGTGAAATCTTTTCTTTTCATATTCTAGTTATGGCTTTTCTAGTCCTATTAAAGAAATCCCTTTAATGTTTCTTGCAAAGCTGGTTTAGTGGTGGTAAACTCATTTGACTTGTGTTTATCTGGGAAGCTCTTTTTTCTCTCCTCCAATTCCGAATAATAATCTTGCTGGGCAGAGTATTCTTGGTTGTAGATTTTTTTTTTTCCTTTCAGCACTTTGAATGTATTGTGCTATTGCCTTCTGGCCTATAGAAGTTCTCCTGAAAAACCACTGTATAGCCTTAGGGTGTTTCCCTCTTCTATACCCCATTGCTTTTCTCTCACTGCTTTTAAGATTCTTTCTTTGTCTTTGAACTTGGACATTTTAATTATTATGTGTCTTGGTGTGGCCTTCCTTGGGTTCATCTTGTTTGGGTCTCTCTGTGCTTCCTGGGCATGGATGTCTTTCCTTACCCAGGTTAGGGAAATAATCAGCTATAATTTCTTCAAATAAGTCCCCATCCCTTTCTTTGTCTTTTCTTCTAGGACTTCTATAATGCATGTGTTACGACATTTAATGTTGCCCCAGAGCTCCTTTAACCTATTATTTCACATTCTTTTTTCTTCCTGCTGTTCAGCTTGAGTGCTTCCTATTATTACTCTTTCTATTACCAAATCGCTGATCCATTCTTCTGCATCCAGTCAGCTGTTGTTTCCCTCTGGCATATTTTCTACTTTATTCTGGTTCTGTTTTATATTTTCTTCCTCTTCCTAGAGGTTTTCACTGAGTTCCATCACTCTTCTCTCCAGTCTGGTAAGCATCTTTATAATCAGTAATTTGAAGTCTTTATCCAGTAGATTGCTTGACTCTATTTCATTTAGTTCTTTCTCTGAAGTTTGTCTTATTCTTTTGTTTCAAGTATATTCCTCTGTTTCTTCATTTTTTTTAGATTTCTGTGTTCCTATCATTACAGTGATAGGGCTACCTGACCCGGTCTTGAAGGCATGGCTTTGTTTAGGAATGTCACTTGGGCAGGCCGAGTGTGCCTAGTGGTTGGCTGGGGCATCACAGTGCTGATGCTCCCAGCGCTAGGGCTGGGCATCTCCCAGGTTGGCAGTGGGCTGAGCGTCCTGCTCTCAGGCTAGCTAGGGATTCAAGGGGTGTGGTAGTGTGAATTTGTGTGTCACACTACTATCACTCTGTTGAGACAGCTGAATCTCTGGTGGGTGTGTTTTTTTTGTAGATGGGGGCCAGGAGGCTACTTGTGTCAAGCCTGAAACTGGTGTGTGCACCCTGACCCTGCTCCCATCTGCATTATCAGGGTGCAGGGGAACGTAAATAGTGGTGCTCACCAGCTTCCCCAGCCCCTGAGAGTTTAGTAGCTCTCTCACTGTCTGGTGGGTGCTTTAGTTCTGAAAACTGGCTTCCTTTACTTAGAGCTGCCCTTTACACCATGTAAACCATGGCTTTTTTTTCTGTGCTTCAGGGCAGGTCAATGTGTTCTCAGGTCTCTCAGTGAGATCCCTCTGCACGGCAGGGCTGAGCTGGGTTTGGGGCTCCCTCCATTACTGTGTATTTGTCTGTCTTGCTGTGTTTTATGTGGTCTTCTTACCCTCATTGTGCCAAAGGAGTTCACTCAGGCCTCAGTTCTTCCTCAGGGTGAATTGCTGTGTGTCTGTGATGATTTGGTGTGTGTGTGGGGAATGACGAGGTGGGCTCAGGCTCTTTCTGTACTGTCGTCTTAGGTCCACTGCTGTTTCTTAGTCATCCAGTAAGTATCACTATGGACTTAGATTTTTTTTAAAATTCAAATATGGTATCAGTTATTGTCATCATTATACTTGTTCCAAATTTGGCTCGTTGGAGCCCCATTGAGCTAGCTATGCTACCATGTCGTTTTTACATGGCCTCAGTAGTTTTTGAGAACATTTTTTGTTTTCTGGCACAATATGTTCTGAACTCACCCTATACTTCCCTTGTACCAGACCAGGAATCAGCCTTTCTTTCTCCAAGAATTCCTGGTTCTTATAGGAGGGACTGGTAGTAGGTGTGTTCATTGACAGTGGTGTTTCCTTGCTTCTAGGTCCAGAGCTTCTTTAAAAGGGCCTTTGCGGGTGAAGTTCACAGTTAGATCCAGTCCAGCAAATCATTTATTTCAATTGTTACAAGCAACCGAGAGGATAACGAGATGAAAAAGTTTCATTCCTTTTCATTTACAAATTTACAATTGAGAATGGAAGACAATCTAAGTCATGGCTCTATACAAAGCAAATTATAACAAGTATTATTGCAGTAATACAGAGACTAGGAAAGTATTCTCATTTGGCTTTTTTTTTTCTTGGTTGAAGAATATTTCTCACAACAGCCACATGAATGTCAGTTCCTTGATACTAGGGGTCTGTATCTATTTCAACTCAAATTTCTATGCCTTAGTTTTCTAAGGGCTATTTCTCTGGGTTGGTGTTTGGTTTAAATGAGACAAAAAAGTGTGAAACAGCACAGTGCCTAGCGTTTTTTTAGGTACTTAAAGCGTGGTGGAAGTAGTGTTCTCCATGGGTTTTCTACCTCACATCCATTCCTCACTTCCTCCCCAGCAGAGCTTCTATTTTGTTCAGCACAGTAGCTATAATAATAATCATAAAAATTTTTAAATTATTGTTTCTAGAGCTTAGTGAGCCTGTGCCAGCTGATGTGGGAGCAAATGCAGCCTTCTCTAAATCTGTTCTGCCTATGAAGCCAGTGGAGATAGAGATTGAAACGCCAGAGCAGGTGAAAGCGCGAAAAAGAAGGTAAGACCAGACACTTGCTTCTGTGCTCCTGTCACATACAATCGGGAATAGCTGCTACTTAATGAAAACTTTTGAGAAACACAGGGGAGTCCAGGACTGGGTATCAAAGAGGTTAGGAACCTTAGGTGAGAGAGCTCTGGGTTCACCTTTTGAACTTGAATGAGGGAAAACTTTGTGTCCTGGTTGGGAGAAGAAACTCCTCTATTTATTGAACCCCTGCTGGGTGTCAGGGACTCAGCAGGTTGTGCAAATGTTACCTCATCTTTAGGACAGTGTGTGAATGAGGAGCTGGAGGCTCAGTGAGGTTAAATACCTTTTCAGGAGTCACTCATCCAGTAAGTGGATGAGCCAAGATCTGAATCCCTGTCGCACATACTCAGCACCCATGCTTTTCCCACCACATCCTGCTGCTGTGCTTGAGGCCCTGCCCCACTGTGGTAGGGAGCCCCAGTCCATCCCAGTGTCTTCAGTACCTCTGCAGCCTCTGGTGGCTTGGGAATACAGAGTATAGTGCCTGGTAGTTTCATTGGTTTAATGAGTTCTGCTGTGTGATGGTCATACTTTGAGGCATGAAGGAGAGAGAGAGCGTAAGTCATGCAAGAAGTGTCATGTTTTCTTAAACATGCATGGGACCCAGACGTGAAAGAGGTTTTACCAGAACAGCATCATACAAATGTGTGCCCTCCTGTAACAAAGGTAACTGTTGCCAAGGAGGGAGTCAGTGGTCGGGAGGTCAGTCAGAGAAGACTTCCCAGAGGCTGTGTGCTTTGAAGCATGTTCGTGAGGCATGGTTTGGTGCAGGTTGAGAGGAGGGGAGTCTGGGTGGAGAATGTCCTGAGCCAAGGTATGCTGGTGAGAAGGATCCGAAAAGTGTTCAGAAAATAGCTTGCTTGTAGAGTTGCCAGAGTTAGCACGGGCTTGTGTGGGAGAACAAGGAGGGTGACTCCTGAGTCATCACAAGTAAAAGGAAGTGACTGGGGAATGGGATCAGGTTTCTGTTTACCACTTCATTCTCGAATGTTTGATATACCTTGCAGTGAAAAGATAAAAATGGAGTTTGAAACACATCTTCGGAGGATGATGAAACGTTTCAATAAAGAAGTCCATGAGGATACACACAAGGTGCGCACAGGGGACGGAGGGCAGGATGGTGTCCCTCTGTGTCGAGGCAGAAAGAACATGAGTTCTCAGTCATCCAGACCTCAGTCTTGTTTCTGGCTCTTGAACTCACTCTGTGACCTGGGCATGTTTCTTATTCTCTCTGAGCCTTAGTCTCCTCATCTTTGAAGTGGTGGAGGGTATAATCAGGTCTGCTTCAGAGGGCGAAAGGTGAGGATGAGCAAATACTACAGTTCAACACGGAGCATAGTGCCTGGCTACTAACAGGTCCTCTCCTTCCAGCTTGTTTCAGCTATTTAATACCATTAGTCTTGATCTCAGCTAGTTACTGTGGCTTTTGACTTCAGCTGGTAGTTGTTGAACACATAGACCTAGCCAGGCACTTAGCATTGTGGGGAAGACTTGTACAAAGTTTATTTCCTGCCATTAAGGAGTTTCTGATATTGCCAGCAGAACAAGAAAGACCTCAAAACAGAGAAACTCAAGACTAAGAACAGGGAAGAGATCAGTGTGGGTCTGAGTATCCTCAGAAAGCTTTATTTAGGAGAAAGGACTGGGGCTGGGTCTTGGATAAAGGACAGCATGGAGAGATGGCTGGGGAGACCGCCCTTGCCGAGTCATGGAGGGGATGGCAGGACAACCAGTGTGCCTGCCTCTTGGGGATGTGGTGTTGGAGACCCATGGTGACCCAGTCGGGGGAGGGAGGACTGATTTTCCTCTGATCAGCAGTGGGTGGCCAGACAGGGTAGCGATGGGATGGACAGAAGAAAGAGACTGTTTGCAGCAGCCCCAGAAATCTAGAGGCAGGAGGAGCCCACAGCCAGGACAGTGGGGAGAAGAGGGCTGGTGTCATGCCCACTTCACAGAGGCCTTGGGTAGTGACTGAGATAGCTGTGTCTTTTCCTTCTTGGTGTTGGTGATGAAAGAGGGAAGAATGAATAAGAGTCCAAGATTTGGAACTTAAGTCGGGGGAGAAGGGCAGTGCCATTGTCTGAAATAGGGAGGCTCTAAGTGGGAAGGAGGGAAGACCCGTTTTGAAGGGGAAATGATGCAGAGCTGGGTATGAGAGAGAGCAGGAGAGACAGGAAGAGTGGGGTCTGCAGTGGGGGTCAGGCCCACATGGAGTGCAGGGAGCCCAGCTGTCCCCCGCCGGGGGCGGTTACCAGTCTTGAGCTGGCTTGCCGTTTCCTGCCCCCACTCGCTTTTCTCCCTGATCATTGTGGGGCAAATCCCAGGCATTTTTAGCATTTCACTCCAGAATCCTTCAGTATCTATCTCTGAAAGACAAGTCCTCTTAAAAAATATATATATATTTTGGAGTGTTGAGATTTGATGATTTCTTTGAGCGAATGCATATCTGGAGAGAAGAGGTGAGTGACTGTCTTGGGAAATGGCTAATGTTAGTATTTTTGCATTCTTATGTGCAGAAATGACAACAGATTTGCCCACAAAGGTCTTGTAATTTGGCAGTAAAAATCCCTCTAGTTTTCAGCTCCCTTTTTCCCCCTTCCTCCCAGGTTCACCTTCTGTGCCTGTTAGCAAATGGCCTCTATCGAAGTAGCATCTGCAGCCAGCCAGATCTGCTTGCCATTGGCCTGTCCATCATCCCAGCTCACTTTACCGGAGTGCCACCTGAGGCCATGGATATCGGCTACCTGTCAAACCTGGTGAAATGGTATGGCCCTCTGCCCGCTCTGACTAGTGTAGGGTCTGTTCCCTCAGGCTGGCTGCAGGTCAGATCCACAGACATTCCCTGTAGTGACCCTCTGCCAGGCTGTGGGCACGACCTTGAAGATAGAGAAACGTCAGGCATGATCTTTGTCCTGGAAGCGCTCACAGCTGGTCGGGGAGACAGAGACACCCTTGCTAACTAGAGTCATGTGCTGGGTGCTCTGGAACAGGCACATGGAGCAGGGGCACTTCTCTCAGCCGGTGGGGGCGGGTCTGGGAAGCTCCCCAGGGAGGTGTTGTCGATGGGCTTCAGTGTGGAGTAGGAGTTAGCCAGCCAGGGCAGGAAGAGCAGAAGAGAGGCAGGCAAGGCACACGATTCCCTTCCGAGACTCTCCCTTTCGGTTTTCTTGGCTATAAAAGAACAGAGTTCCTCTTTGTCCTGACCTCTGGCAAAAGGGAATGCCTGGTTTCTCTCCAGGTTCATTGGAACATTTACAGTTAACGCAGATCTTTCAATCAATGAGCAGGATGGCCTACTGACTACGCTGGAGAGGAGATTTGCCATTTACTCTGCGCGAGATGATGAAGAACTGGTCCATGTAAGTGGTTCTTCTGGCAGCGCTGTTACTAGTACTGTCAGGTAATGACAGTCAGTGGCAATCATGTGCCACATGCCATTCCAGGTATTTTACATATATTTTATAAAATAAAAAGTAGGTACTGAGGCCCAGAGAGACTAACCAGCTTTCTTAGGGTCATTCAGTCAGTAAACCTTGGTACCCATGTATGAGCTGAAAGCCTGCTCTCTTTCCTGTCTGTTCCATGCTGACCTGATGTGTTAATGCACTTAAAACTTTGGTCAGGTGCCCTGGAATTATTTCCATCAGCTATTCAAAAGTGGTTTTCACAAGTCCCAAGGAAGTGGTTTTTCAGATTGGCCGCCAGAATCCTTGAGAAAGTGTTTCAGTACCTTCCAACTTGGGTGGTGCTGCTGGCAGGCAGCTGTACAGGGAGGAGCGATCCGTCCACCAAAAGGAGTCATCGTGAAGAGGTCTGTGTGGAGATAGGCTTTATCAAACACGTGAGCATACACCATTAGGAAAGGCTCTGAATGAAACAAAAATAGAGGTAGAAATATGATTTATCCCTAGAAGATTCCTGTTAATGCATACACTTGTATCTGAGCCCCAGATTCCCTGTTTGTTTAGGGAAGGAAACCAGACTTTTCATATCCTGTACAGGCCAAATGGCTGGCAACTTTACCTCTTCTGATTGGCTTGAAAAAGTCTTACATATAAGGCATGGCCAGTAATTACACCGTAATACCACCACCCAGAGAAAAACATGAGTATTTGTGTGTTGTCCTCCTAGACTTTGCTACTGTGTATTTGTGTACATACATATTTGTTTTGTGGGTTCTTTTTTTTAAAGCAAAAAAAAAAGTTTCAAAAGTGAACAATTCAGTGTTGTGTTGTGCAACCACCACCTCTATTCCCGTAATATTTTGCCACCCCAAAAGGAAACCCTGTGCCCATTAAACAGTTACTCCCATTCTGCCGTCTCCTTCCACTCCCTCAAGCAACTGGCAACCACCAGTCTCTGTTCTGTCTCTGGATTTACATATTCTGGTTATTTCATATAAAAGAAATCATACGATATATAACCTTTTGTGTCTGCCTTCTTTCACTTAGCACAATATTTTCAAGATTTAGCTGTTTGTAGCAAATACCAGTACTTCATTCCTTTTTATGGCTGAGTAATATTCCATTGTATGGACAGAGCACATTTTGTCTATCCATTCATCAATTGATGTCTCCATCTTTTAGTTACTGTGAAGAGCACTGCTATACACTTGTGTATATGTATATTTATTTGATTATTTGTTTTCATTTCTTTTGGATGGACACCTAGCAGTGGAGTTGCTGGGTCATATGGTAGGTAATTCTATATTTAACTTTTTGAGGAATTGCCAAACTGTTTTCCACAGCAGCTGCACTATTTTACATTCCCACCAGCAATATACAAGGGCTCCAATTTCTCTAAATCCTCACCAATACTATTTTCCATTTTTAAAATTATAGTCATCCTGATAGGTGTGAAGTGATGTCTCATTCTGGTTTTGATTTGCATTTCCCTGCTAACTAGTGATGGTTAACATCTCATGTGTGCATTGGCAATTTGTATAACTTTTTTGGAAAAATGTCTGTTCAAGTTCTTTCCTCCTTTTGACTGGGATCTTTGTTTTTCTTGTTGAGTTGTAAGAGTTCTTTGTATATTTTGGATACTAGAAACCTATCAGATACATGCTTTGCAAATATTTTCTTCCATTCTGTAGGATGTCTTTTGCTTTCTTGAAAAAGTCCTTTGCACAAAAGACTTAATTTTGACGAAGTCCAGTTTTTCTATTCTTCTTTTGTTCCTCTTAATTTTGGTGTCATATCTAAGAGTCTATTACCAAATTTAAGGTCATGGAGATTCTAACTGTATTTTCTTCTAAGAGTTTTATAGTTCTAGTTCTTACATTTAGGTTTTTTGTCCATTTTGAGTTAATATTTGTATATGATGTGAGGTAGGTGTTCAGCTTCATTCTTTTTGCATGTGGCTGTCCAGTTGTCCCTGCACTGTTTGTTGAAGAGATTATTCTTTCAAGTATTTGTTGTTTTTGTTGTATCATTTTCACTGTTGAAGAGATGTTTTTCAATGGAAATTGAATGGTCTTGGCACCCTTATCAAAAATGAACTGGTCATAGATGTATGGGTTAATTTCTGGTCTCTCAAATCTATTTCATTGGTCTGTATGTCTCTCCTTATGCTAGAACCACAGTGTTTTGATTGTTCAGCTTTGTAGTAAGTTTTGAAACCAGGAAGTATGACCATCTCTGTTCATTTACAGTGCTATTTTGGCTATTCATGGCCCTTTGTAATTTCAGGTAAATTTGATGTTCTCCTTTCCATTTCGGCAAAAAAGGCCCTTAGAATTTTGATAGGGATTGCATTGAATCTGTAGGTTGGTTTGGGTAGAAATACTATGTAAAAAATACTGTTGTCCAATCCATAAACATGGATATTCTTACTTTTATTTGTGTTTTAATGTCTTTCAGCTGTACTTTGTAGTTTTCAATGTACAGTTGACCCTTGAACAATGCAGGGTTTACGGGTACTTGACTCCTTGCTGTTAAAAAAATCTGTGTATAATTTTGACTCATTGAAGACATAACTATTAATAGCCTACTGTTGACCAATAACAAAGTCAACTGACACGTTTTATATATGTATTATATCCTGTGTTCTTACAATAAAGTCAGCTACAGAAAAAAATTTTTGAAATTGTCTCAGATCTCCAAAAATTTTCCAACGTATTTATTGAAAAAAATTTGCATAGATGTGGATTTGGGCAGTTCAAACCCATGTTCTTCAAGGGTCAACTGTACATGTCTTTCATCTCCTAGGTAAATTTTTGCCTAGGTATTTTATTCTTTCTGATGGTGTAGATGTTATTGTTCTCATAATTTCCTTTTCAGATTGTTTGTGGCAGGTGTATAGAAACACAGCTGATTCTGAGTTGCTCTTATGCCCTGCAACTTTGCAGAATTCATTTATGAGCTCTAGTAGCTTTCTTGTGCATTCTTTGAGATTTTCTATAACATTTTTCTGTCTGTGAGTAGAGGTTTTACTTACTCTTTTCCAGTGTGGATGCCTTTTGTTTCTTTTTCTTGCCCAATTGCTCTGGCTAGAACTTCAGTACAGCATAGAATAGCAGTGGTAAAAGCAGGCATCCTTGTCTTGTTCCAGTTTTGTGGGGGAAGCTTTTGCCACTAAGACATCTTTGTGGGTTTTTATAAATGTTCTTTATCATGTTAAAGAAGTTACCTTCTATTTCTAGTCTTCTGAATGGTTTTATCACGACAGTGTGTTGGATTCTCTCAAATACTTTTTCTGTGCTAATCGTGTTTTTTCTTCTGTTCATTCTATTAATACAGTCTATCATTTACATTGATTGATTTTCTCATATTCACACACCCTTGCATTCCTGAAATAAATCCCACTTCATCATGGTGTATAACTTTTACTATGCTTTTGGGTTTGGTTTGCTAGTATCTTGTTGAGGATTTTTGCATCTGTATTCATAAGGGATATTGGTCTGTAGTTTTCTCATGACATCTGTCTGGCTTTCGTATCAGGGTAATGCTGGCCTCATAGAACAAGTTAGGAAGTGTTCCCTCCTATTTCTAGGAAGAGTTTGAGCAGAACTGTTGTAAATTCTTTAAGTGTCTGGTAGAATCCACCTGTGAAGCCATCTGGTATTAGACTTCCCTTCTTTGGGAGGTTTTTGATTTCGTATTGAGTCTCTTCATAGATCTCTTTGGATTTTCTATTTTTTTCTTGAGTCATTTTGGTAATTTGTAGGCTTTGTCCCTTTCATCTAGATTATCACATTTTTACTGCAGGAATCATACAGTTTTGTAACTTGAATTTGTTTTTTTGAGCAACATACATTGACAGATTACTCGGCAAGGCAGTGGCCATGTATATGTGTATAGCATTAGATCACTTCCAGAGTGCTGTCACATACATGATCTTGTTTGATCTTCTTTATCGTCCTGTGAGGAAGACAAGGCAGCAGTTGTTATAGATGAAGAGTTCTAGGTTTAGAGAAGTGACTCAGCTGGTTGGTGATAACTCAGTTGCCCGGGCTTTTTTAGATCTGTCTCCCATGCCATGCTATACACTGAGAAACTAAGAAATTAATATTGGCATAATATTAATTGTACCAGTTAATTAATAATATGTTGTCAGCTACACTGTAGCTATTATTTGGCTTTTCCAAGTTTTTCCCCTAATGCTCTTTTTCTGTTGCAGGATCCAACCCAGGGCATGACATTGCATTTAGTTGCTGTATCTCCTTAGTCCCTTCTAGTCTGTGACAGCGTCTCAGTCTTTCCATGTCTTTATTACCCTCACATTTTTGAAGAGTGCTGCTTCAAATTTTGTAGGAATTTTGTAGAGGGTCCCTCAGTTTCTGTTTCTTTGATGTTTTCTCATCCCCCTTGTTTTTATTCCAGCAGAAACAAGGCAAAAGTAATTTTTTTTTAATGTAACATGGCTTTTCACAGAAAACCTGCCTCCCTATACCTGATTTTCACCTCTGGCTTTCTTAGAAGGGTATTGAAGTCATGCATGAGAAACGCCAGGCCCCTAAGGCCTGTGTAGGAAGGTCTTGCTCAGGTGCTTTATTACTGGTGCTGTTTGGAGTTAATTTATCTGAGGAGGCTCCCATCCTTGCAAGTTAACAGAATTTTTAAAACTGCAGTCTCCAGTTGGAAGATTCATTGTGGGAAAAGTGGAGCATGGAATAGACTCTGGGGATCTGATGATAATGTTTTCTATTTTTTCTTAAAGTGATATTTTGTTTATTCTGTTTTAATCACAAACACATTAAATGCAGGACAATCATAAGATAGAGAACCTGGAAAAAAAATCGCCACCTGTACACACCTACACCCAATATATGGATCCTTTTCCAAATATACGTACATGTTTAAAAATTGTCATTAGACATGTGTATAAGATAAGATACAATCTTATCTTGTAAAATTAACATTACACATTAAAAAACAAACCTCCCTTTTGCTTTACTGTAGGGTAAACATTTTCCCATTTTTCTATAAAGGTAAATCTCTGAGCATCATTTTTAATAATGTTGAGGGTTCCAGACTCCTATCATTAGACCATTTGGTGGTTTCTTTTTCCTGTTATAAGCAGGCACCATGACATACAACATTGAATTAATTGAGTCCTTAATTCTTCTCTTAGGATAAGTATGTGTTCTTTTTCATTGTAGATATTTCTTCTGGTCCTCCGAGCCCTGCAGCTCCCAACCCGACTGGTATTGTCTCTACAGCCAATTCCTCTGAAGTTAACATCAGCAAAGGTGAGGTTCTCAGGGCTTCCAGAGAGGAGGTTAGTTGGCCAGGGAGAATGAGAAATTATTAAACTTGAAACAACAAAAATTGTCATTAGACTATTTTTAAGGGCCAGTATTCATGGAGCCTGGGTTCCTTTGAGCCTGTCTTGCACAGACCCTGTGTTGGGAAAACTAGTCACGTAAGTGGGTATCCAGCGAGCTGAGCTTTGTTTGCACAAAGGTACCTGTGAGAGGGCTTGGCTCCCTGCTGCTTCCACCTGTTTTCTGTAATGTGGCAGAGTGGCTCCTGCCCTCCTCCTCAGCAGCATGGGGTGATGCCCGGTGAGGAGCTCTGAATTCTCCAGCCGTCTCAGAAGGAGGCTAAACACTGCACTCATCGGGTGTTGGTACTGTCCAAAACATGATCATCCTGGAGCTAATTTTAATAATTTCTGTATTCTTAATATTACAACTTTATTAAGCCCATCAGTATTTGTTTGTAAAATGTGTGCAAGCTGGTGGGTATTACTAGTGTGGAGAAAACTGAGACTCAGGTTATATAATTTACCTAAACTATGTAACATGCATGAGGAGCAGCACTGGAATTTGAATCCATGTTTGTTTGTTCCCACATCCTGTGCTCTTTTTCCTATACTACACTTTATAGTGAAAAGAATTATACTGTGGCCTTACCTAAGGTGCTATAGATTTTAGTGAATACTTTCTAAACAACCGTAAAGGATAGCCAGTCCATCGCTGCCTGAGCTGGGGGCATCTTGTGTCTGCTGGCTCTCTAGCCAGCGATGTAGCCCTGTTAGATTACCGAGTCTCTATCAGAGCATTAGCAAAAAATAAAGAGCAAAATTTACTGTTCTGTTTAAGGGAAAGAAACCATCCAAGGAGAGACCCACAGAGGGCCCTGGAGGCCCCTCAGAAACTTCCAGCTCCATTCCAAGCAACCAGACCAAAGCAAAGACCAGCAGAGGAACCAGACAAGAGGACACTTCTCAGGGACCTGGGGATCCAAGTGCCAAAGGGAAGAGGAGCAAGGCAGCCAGAGTCAGGAAGAGACGGAGAGAGCCCTCCTCCAGTGGGAAAGAGGCGGAGCAGGAGGAGGAGGAGAGCGAGCCCCAGAGCCGTCGGAAGGGCCAGGAGCAGCGGGTGGTCGCCAGACTGTCTTACAGAGAGGAGAGTGGGAGTGGCGAGGCCAGCAGTGGCTCTGACTTCGAGCCCTCCAGTGTGGAAGGCTGTCCATCGGATGAGGATTTTGAGCCTGCCCTTCCAAGGCAGAGGAGGGCCCTGGCCCCCCAGAGGACAAAGCAAGGGTCCAGGAGTGACTCCAGGACCCCACTTGGTAGCCTCCCCAAGCATAAGCCCCCTGGCTTTCCAGCAGTATCTGCGAGTCCTTCAAGCAGTAAGAGGAAGAGAGGCAAGAAAATTTCCAGTGATGGCGAGGAGGCCAAGAATGGGAAAGCAGCTGGTGTAGACCAGTGGCTAGAGGTGTTCTGTGAGCAGGAGGAAAAGTGGGTGTGCGTGGACTGTGTGCATGGTGTGGTGGACCAGGCTTTCACCTGTTACAGATATGCCACCAGACCCGTGATGTATGTCGTGGGCATTGACAGTGACGGCTCGGTCCGGGATGTCACCCAGAGGTACGACCCAGTCTGGATGACGGTGACCTGCAAGTGCCGGGTTGATGCCAAGTGGTGGGCTGAGACCTTGAGGCCGTACCGGAGCCCGCTGGTGGAAAGGGAGGAGGAAGAAGACTTGGAGGTAAGGCCTCGGCTGCCCTGGGTTCCAAGACCCAGGCAGGGCATTGAGATCACTCCCATCCTGGCAGCTTGTGTATGACCAGCCTTGTGTTGGGTATTTTTAGTGTGTTATCTCATTTATTTATCGCAACAACACTAAATCTGGAATTACTGTTGCCTTAATTTTACTGAAAGCTTAGGACCTGAGAGATGAACTGACTTGGTATTTGGACACAGGTGTTTCTGGCTTTGAAGACTGTATACTTTTAGTTATTGCTTAGTTATAAATTCGGGGCTTTAAAATAATTTACGCAAGTCATATAAGTCATACTGAGTGAAGAAAAATCTCATTAATGGCTCACCCCCTGGCCCACCCCTCTCAGCATGCACACTCACACACACTCACACCCCTCCTTGGGTCCAGAACACTCGTCTCCTGGGAAGGAGGGGACTTGGGCTGAGGAGGAAGCCTCAGTGTGTTGAGGTGGTGTGCTGAGAAGCAGACTTGTAAAACAACAGGGTGTTACCTGTGCTGGGGCCACCACTGACCTGCAGGGTGTGAGCTGCTGGTGCACGGCTGGCAGTTGTGTTGGGTGGGGCTCAGCATTTCCTGCAGGAACATGCCCAGGTTTGCCGGAGAATTATTCCAGGTCCTCAGGAGGGGGAAACACGGGTTTTCTTAGCATTCCCGGTGGCAGTGCAGTTCATCCTGCAGTGAGGGTTTCCCGTGGGCGTGTTCTGGTTCATTTTACTCAGAAACACCAGGTTAACAGGAACCGTGACTCACCTAACTACAGTATTTGTGGTGGCAGTGGACTGTGCGGAGGTCCCTCCTACTGCCTGCTATTCCACGTTGCTGGTTCCTGCTGATCTTTTGTGGGTTTTTGAAGAGAGGCCAAGGGAGAGTTTAGGAGACTTGGGTGAATAAGATGTGGATTACAGCAATGGGATTGCCCCGAGAAATCAGAATCCTTGAAGTGCTGAGGGATCACTCCCCAGTTACAGCAGACTGAGAAACATTGCAAAGCATGGACAGCTTGTTGGGTTTCCTGCATGAGCCTAGTCAGGTAAACCTCCACTGCAGACTAGTGTTGTCTCTGAGTGAGGCCTCCTTCCTGAAGAAAGCTGTGTGCCTTTCTTCCTTGAAGCTCTTTCATGGAGCAGACACTGATCTTAGCCAACTGCTGAAGTTGGCTAAGTGTCTGAGGGCTGAGAATAGGTGAGATGACTTTCCAAAGTCGCCATGACACACAGAATTACTTTGGTTCTTCATAGCTTTCGATTTATCTAAATCTTACTTAACACCAGAGGTGCAAATGCAATATTAGTGATTGGTGCTTGTGAAACCTCTGCTCCACCATCTGTTACCTGGGACAAGTGGGTAAGGATCACCCACTCCAAAACTCACTTCCTGCCCTAAACAACTTGCTCAGTGTTGTTTCTCTGGCCTTTGCAGTTTCAGACAAAACATCTAGACCAGCCCTTGCCCACGGTCATCGGTTTGTATAAGAACCACCCTCTGTATGCACTGAAGAGGCATCTCCTGAAATACGAGGCCATCTACCCTGAGACCGCCACAGTTCTTGGCTTTTGTCGTGGAGAAGCCGTCTACTCCAGGTGCGTGAGGCTGCCTGGTGGCCTCGTGGGCTTCCTGCTGGTCTGGGATTGGGAGCTGCCTTCTGGGCAAGGGGCTGGCAATGTCAGCTTATCTCATTTACCAGACAGGTAAGCCTTGTAGTGTGTACCTGTGCTGTTGTGTGGGGAGATGCAATGCATAGGAGAGATTAAAGCTTGAAAATTAGAACAAGGATTGAAAGAGCAGCAGGGGAAAAATAACAAGTACGTCAAATCCTGTTTACCTGGTCAGTTGAATACACACCCCTAAAATGTAAGTCAAAAACATAAAAGGAAGGTATAAAGGATATGATTAATGAAAATTAGAATGAGTGGGTATTTTAATTGGTACAGAGCCTCTGAGAAGATGAAGTTCTGGAGATGGGTGGTGGGGGTGGTTGCACAACAGTGTGAATGTGCTTAATGCTACTGACCTGCCCTCTAAAAAAAGGTTAAGGTGGTAATTTGTTACAGATATTTAACCCACAGAAAAAGAAATTGCCAAAGAAGAGGGGAAGGGAATAAGAGTAGAAAATGAATGTAAAATATATTCTAATTTATATATGTAAAATATATATACAACTGAAAAAATTTTAATATAAATTTAAGATAAAAGTTCTGCCTCTATTTTTATTTTTTCTTTAAGAACTAGCAACAGAAAGAAGGTAAGTCATTTTTTAAAACAATGCAAAGCAAGGCCAAAAACTTGAGCATGTTCTGAATAAATGGGAAAAGAGAGGAAGAAAGGAGGCTAAGCGGAACTCACTTGAGGGGTGGTTGCGTCCTCCACCTGGGGCGGCTGTCCGTGTGTCGGCCCTGCATTCAGGGTCTGCACTCCAGCTTTCTGTTCCACTTCAGGAAGGGTCATGCTCAGTCCGGGCCTCACTACTGACAGCCAGAGGCCTCCTGGGCGCAGGCTGCCCCGAGAGGTGATGAGACCCAGGCCTCCCCAAGTGGTTCAGAGGGAGGATGTCTGCGGGGAGAATGCCGGCAGTGTCCACGGGACCGGGGCAGTCAGAGGAGGAGGCATTGGGGGCGGGTGATTCTTCCTAAAGTAGTAGACTAAACATTACAACATTTACCATTTAGCCATTTTTTAAGTGTCCTTTTAGTGGCATTAAGTTCATTCGTGTTGTTGTGCAGCCAGGCCCACCATCCATCTACAGCATGTGTCATCTTCCCAAATGGAAACTCTATCCCCATCACACACTAACTCCCCCTCCCCCAGTCCCTGGGAGCCCCCACTCAACTTTTGTCTCTGGGAATGTGAGTCTTTAGGGACCGCATATAAATGGGATCCTATAGTACTTGTCCTGCTGGGACTGGCATCCATCGCTGGACACTTGTGTTCCTTTCCCTCTTGGCTCCTGTGCGTAATGCTGCAGTGAGCGTGGCTGTGCAGATAGTTCTTTGAGACGCTGCTTTCAGTTCTTCTGGGTGTATCCCCAGAAGTGGAGTTGCTTGATCACATGGTAATTCTACATTCATAACCTTTTGAAGAACTGTCATACTATTTTCCAGAGGCTGAACCATTTTACATTCCCACCAGCATCCTTGCCAACATTTATTTTTTATTTTTATTTTTAATTTTTTTTTATAATAGCCATCAAATGGGTGCAAAGTGGTTAGAAGTTGAGATTTATTCTGAGGTCTGTATCTACTTCCCTACTGCTCTCCTTAAGAATGTGCAGGTGATGCCCACCTGCACCCCTGCCCACCTTCCCTGCTCCTTCTGAAGGCCGTGACCATGACGTCCTCATTCCTTTGGGCAGTGGAGCGTGGGCGGAGCTCCCGGCTCAGACAGAGCAGTGCTGTGGACAGAGAGGCACTGCTCCACACCCAGAGAGTGTCTGGTCTGTCCAGCAACCTTGCGAGGCAGAGGACAGAGCTCACGGATCCCTACTTGATAGACAAAACTGAAGCTCAGGAAGGGAAAGTGACTTGTTCAGAGTAACCCTGCTAGGCAGTGGCACAGAGGATGACTCACGTGCGTCATCCTCTGGAACGTCTGCCGCTGACTGGCAGTAGGTGAAGGGCCTGCTTTCGGCACCAGCAGGTAACGGCCCTTGCTCATCAGAGCCATGCATCTGGGCAGAGTTGAGGGCTGCAAACTAAGGCAAATGGGCGCAGCCTATTAAGGAAGGCTTAGCAGGGCAAGCAGTTGGAACAGTGGAAAGTACAATTTGCAAGGCTCTTAGCTCTGGAAGAAGAGTGAGGTCATAGAATCTCCCCCCATAACCATAGTCTGCCAGGAAATATTTGACTGACTGTTTCATGTACATGAATCTTAAGACAAATCAAAACTCCAGAGATTGAGATCTCTGAAATAAAAGGGTTTATTGAGCCTTTACAGGTGCTAGCCAGAAAAAAGACTGAGTCTGGGACAGGCATTTTCACCAGCAGCAAGGCCAGTTCACAAGCAGCTTGTCTGCCAGACTCAAGAAATGGCATTTATGAGGGGTCTCAAGGAAAGAAAGTTCTTTAAGTTCACACTGGCTACAGATAGGGAAGGTGGGCTAAAGTGAAGTGGGAACGCCTGGGGACAGGGCTTAGTCCATAGAGAAGGCCTGTGGACTGGTTGGTGATGATGGTCGGGCACTGGTCACGCTCAGGGTGGATGCAGTGGCCCTGGGGACCTTCTAGATGCTTGTTGAATGACTTCATACAGTAATGTGGGTGGAGTTCCTGGTTAGCTGTGGCCCATGGCTATTGACTGATGACCTTCGCTTGTCTCTCTCCCCAATACTCTGGTCCTTATGGCTCTTAATGTTAAGATGTCAGAGAATTTTCCCTTATCACTTACTTCTGTGGTAGTTGATTAGCTTAATATAGTTACCGTGTAGTCTTCTGAGTCAGCTGCCCCTTCCCTGGACCCATCTCGGGGGTATAGCCCCTGACCAGACCCTCAGGCAGGCACTTGCTCAGAGGTACGGAGATGCTTCTGCTCTGCTGTGGCTTTTAGCTCGCCCCCAGGCTTCAGAGGGGCTCTCTCTCTGGGATGAGAAGCAAAGGCCCTGTGCAAAGCCTCAGACAGACAAAATAACTCCATTTGGGTTAGGATTTGTAAGTGGACACATGCCCCAAAAGACAGGAAGTCCAAGAGCTGTTTGTCTAGTGCAGGCCCCCAGGTTACCCCAGGAGCAGGGCCTGCTGCAGGGCACGAGGCAGAGCTGAGGAGAGAAGCCAAGGCAGCGTTCTTCCGCAGGGCCCCTTGCCTGCCCGGCTCCATCTGAGCCTGTGCTTTGTCTCCCCCCTTCTGGCTCCTATAGGGACTGCGTGCACACACTGCACTCCAGGGACACGTGGCTGAAACAAGCGCGAGTGGTGAGGCTTGGAGAAGTGCCCTACAAGGTAGGGAGCTGCGCGGCGGGGAGGCTGGGGACCAAGGCTGGTGCAGTAGCTGAGACCACGGGAGCGGCGATGAGGGCTGCTGAGGGCATGCCCAGGGTAGGGATCCAGGTCTGACTTTCCTGGCTTGAGGCTTAGAGAGGGAGAAAAACACTTAAATTAGGTGGTGTGTGCTGAAAGGCTCAGTAGCTGGGACTGTTAACTGAGTTACTGTAAGAGGCCAAAGCCTGGTTTATGTAGACCACCACCAGTCGCCGTTGCCCCTTCTGTTTGGTGACTCACTGCATGTTCTGCATGTGTGAACTCTGTGGAGTCTCAGCAGCCATAGCAGTTTGCATTATGACCCCCATTTCGCAGATGAGAAAACAAGAGCTCAAAAGGGGGAAGTGACTTGTCTGCGGCTGCCCAGGTAGTATCATGGCAGCACCCACGTGACTCCCAGGCCCAGCCTTCACTTCGGAGCTATTTCTTTCACACGGTGCTGCTCTGTCAGATCAGCTGCCCATGAGAAACATGAATTCCATACAATACTGCATGATTTCTGGAAGGACACATAGCTCAGTCCAACCAGGAGAGGTCAGTGGCGGATCAGAGACAGTTGCTTTTCTCTGTCCAATCCCCAGCAGCCTTTTGGGTTGTGTGACCCTTGGAGGCCAGGCAGGGAGTGGGGAGACTTCCATTTGGTAGCTGGTGGTTGTGGGCCTCGGGAGCAGCTCGATGCCAGAAGCGGGCTTGAGTGGGTTATACTGCCTGCGTGGCCCAGGAGGGCCACTGGGGTTTCCTGTAGACCCTTCACCTTCTGTCAGGGTCCGTCCCAAACACCCAGCATCTCCATTCTGAAATCCCATTGTCTCATGGAGACAGAATGTGAGCCACAAGTTTAAATTTCTTAGTAATCACATCAAAAACTTAAGAAGAAACAGGTGGAATTTTAATATATTTAGAGATACCCAGGTATATATGAAATGCTGTCATTTCAACTTGTCAATGAGATGTTTTTACATTTGTTTTTTTCCTACTAAGATTTTGAAATCTGGTGTGTATTTCACTTTCAGTACATCTCAGTTCAGACTGGCCACATGTGACTGACGGCTGTCTATTAGCACAGTTCTGGAGTAATCCGGTCTCACGTGCATCCCTTGTGCTGCCCGCTGCCCCAGCTCTGGCTCCTGACTCAGCATCTCTTGCGTGCATCACACCCACTTTCCCAGCCTCTGGCCCCAGCCCCTCAGTCCCTTCCCTGCCTCACAGTCATGGGTCTTTCTGAAATGCAGCCACGTGAGACACTCCTTGCACAGCCCACCCTCGCCTGCCTGCAGTCCACATCCTTCACAAGGCACAGAGATGTGTGGTGCCCCAGTGCCCGCTACGTCTCATCCCTACTTCCTCCTCGTGCCAGACGACTTCCAGTCTCCAGATACTCGAAGCTCACACCTCCAGGGCCTAAGTCCCAAACACCCTGCACCCCAGCCCTGTTCACCTGACCTTCTGTCCCCTCCTTGCCCTTGTAGATTTAGCATAACAATGGGGCCTGTTCTGAGGAGCCCATCTTAACCTCTCCCCGCCTCTAGGCCCCATTCCACCCAGTGTTCCCCACAGAATTGTAGTCTCTGTCACCCCACAGGAGCCTCAGCTCCGTAAGAGCAAAGGCTGCCCTTCTCTGCCCCTGGTGACTGGTGTCCTGGTTCAGTCTTAATGGACACTCATTGGCTATTTACTGCTCAGTACTGGATGAATGGCTTCCTCAGAAAGGGACTGTCAGCCCCACAGGGTGACAGACACGGTGTGCCCTGAGACCATGGCAGGAGTGCCAGTGGAGAGGCGGTCGGCAGACAACAGCTTCCAGGTCACCTCCATCCTAGGTCCTGTATTTTGGTGGGGCCCCAGATGTAACAATTTTTTTAAGGGTTACATATTTTTAAGGGTTGTAAAAGAAAGAATATACAGCAACAGAGGCTATATGTGACCCTTTACAGAAAACGTTTGCCAACCCCTGCCCCGGAGGCAGCTCAGCTCGTCTGCCTGGGCCCAGGAGCCAACGCTAGCCCAGGCCTGTGCCATGCCGCCTCGTAGAGGTTAGACAGCCGCCTCCTTCCTGTCCCCTCGCCTCCACCCTTTCAGTCCTCTGTGAAAATGTTGGTGTCTACAGGGAGCGTGCTGGGGGCCCCCCTCCCAAGCATGACACACTTACCTGGGTTTGCATCCTGGCCCTGTCACTCACCTGGCCATGGGATCTGAAGTCAGTGACTTCATCTCTGAGCCCCCATTTCCCTCTGTGATTAAAGTTTAGAAGATGGAACCATTAAGCACACAGAGTCTGGCTCTTAAGAGTTGTGTGACCGTAGGTAAGCCATGTATACCTCCCAGGTTGCTTATCTGTAGAGGGAGAAAATGCTGGGACTTAGCTCCTGGGTTTCTTGAGAAGACCAGTTAATACACAGCGCCGAGAACAGGGCCTGGGACAGCGAGCAGCATGGCGGCAGTTGTGGTGACAGTACTCATAGTCGTGAAAGGGGACATGAAGCACACCCATCTCAGGTCTGTGGTGGGGCTTTAACGAGGTTAACAGGTGTCAAGTCCTGTGCACAATGCCCACTATGGAGTAAGAGCGAAGAAAGTGGTCACCTTTGTTGTAAACCGGCTCCGTTCCTGCTGGTGTAGATGGTGAAAGGCTATTCCAACCGGGCCCGGAAAGCCCGCCTCGCCTTGCCCGAGCTGCAGGACCAGAATGACCTGGGCCTGTTTGGCCATTGGCAGACAGAGGAGTACCAGCCACCTGTGGCTGTGGATGGCAAGGTGAGGACGGTGCTCAGTGGGGTCAGGGCCAGACTGCTTCGTGCTGCAGGGCCAGACCTGACGTGCCACCCTCCCCGCAGGTCCCCCGGAATGAATTTGGGAACGTATACCTCTTCCTGCCCAGCATGATGCCTATTGGCTGTGTCCAGCTGAACCTGCCCAACCTGCACCGTGTGGCTCGAAGGCTGGGCATCGACTGTGTTCCGGCTGTCACTGGCTTTGATTTCCATAAAGGCTACTCCCATCCCATGTGCGTGACGGGCCGGGAAGTCACCGAGAAGGGGTGGAAAGTTGACATTGGGCTGGTGGGATTGAGGGCCAGTGGGTCTTACCTTCCAAGTGTTACTTTGGATTTGCGAAAATCAGCCATAACACTTTACCTTTTATACCTTTCACCCTGGCTTCCATTTAGACATAGCAAAAGCAATGAAACCAGCATGCAGTTAATGCTAGTTGAAATGTGTTTCCTGGGGATGGTCATGGGGGAGTGAGCCAGGTCAGCACCCTTTCTGATTGGTGACCTCTGTCCTGCCATCCGTGTGGGCAGAGAAGGGCTCTTTCCCAGTTCTCTTAGGCAGGCCTGGGAGGAATGTCCACAGGCCTGCCTTTCGCGTGGGTGGCATCTGCTAGCAGCTGTGGCTGGGATTGTGGCTGGCTGACCCAGGAAGTCTTCCAGCCTGGGAGCAGCCCAGTGTCCTCAGAGGGGAGGAGAGGCCAGAGCAGGCGGCAGGCTCACGACTACTCCTGTTGCGCCCCCACAGCACTGACGGGTACATAGTCTGTGAGGAATACAGAGACGTGCTCCTGGCTGCCTGGGAAAGTGAGCAGGAACTCATGGAAAAGAAGGAGAAGGAGGTGAGCAACCTGGCCAAGGTGGGCCTGGTCGGGAGGCAGGCACACAATTGGGGTGGGTGCCTCACCTGCACCAGGTGCACTGGGAGGGTGCATGCACTCCAGAGTGCTGTCTGGCTCTGACCCCGTGGGAGGCACCGTAGGGAGCCAGGGCTGGCTAAATGGGGTCCTGCCTGCACGTCAGAATCCACCCTCGCTGTCCCCCTGCACCCCAGCTCCAGGAGCATTGTGCCTGCTGCCCACACTCACCTCTGTTTAGAGGAACTGCCCATGGCCCACGTCTGCACGACCTGTTCCCCGACAATGTCAAGTCACATAACTTTATAAATCACACCAATTTTTAAACAGACTTGGTGTGGTTGAGAAACTGTTTTAACCTAAAATGTTAATATTTATATATATGTATGCTCACAGCTTCCTTCTTGGCACTTTTTCCTGATGTTCCCTTGATCTGTTGCATTTTGCCTGTAGAAAAGGGAGAAGCGGGCTCTGGGGAACTGGAAGCTGCTGGTCAAAGGGCTGCTCATCAGGGAGAGGCTGAAGCTTCGCTACGGGGCCAAGGTCAGTGTGGGGCCTTTGTAAGGATGACCGACCCTGGTTGGAGAGGAGGACTCAGAAACCACTGGCCCAGGTTCTGTCCAGACAGCAAGTCAAAGCTGCTTTATGTTTTGACACCACAATCCTGTGTCTCCAGGGCCCTGCGTCCTTACCTGGCTGGGAACGGTGTCCCTGGTGTCCACCTCAGCTGGCTCTTCCAGCCCCTAGTCCTGCCCTGGCATGAGTGCGCCTGCTGTGGGCGCATCTCTGCAGCCCCTGGGCAGGGAGGAGCCTCCCTTGCTGTGGCGCTCCACTTGGGCTTGTGGGGCTCCCCGGGCCGGCGACCGTCCCTCAAGCTCGCAGCTGTTCTCCCACACCATAGCACCGGTCCCGTGCCAGGCCAGCCTGTGGACACGGGTGCGGACCTGACTAGCCCCGCTCGGGGACTCCACCTGGGACAGAGGCCCCACACGGTTGTGCACTGTGGTCAGGATGAGGTCAGACAGCAGGGACGTGTTCTGAGAGCAGTTGCGACCACACCTGTCATCTCCCCACACGCTGCCTTAGCCTTTAAAAAGTGTTTTGATCATACTCCCTCAAATCTGTCTGGTGGCCCCTGCAGCTGGCTTTATGTTCTGACCAGCTCCTTGCCACCCCTGTGCTCTCGCCCTCTGCACTCGAACCCTGCCAGCACAGGGGGTGTTGCCTTGGGGCGTCTGGCTATGGGAGTGGGGAGTGTGCGTTGGGCAGGTAAGGACAGACATCGTGCACTTCCATTCAGAAATGAGGTAAGACATGCAGAGCAGCTATCAGCTACCTCCCAGATTGGGCTGTACCCTCCTTGAGGGCTGTCCTGCCCAGACGTCCTTGCATTCCCAGCACAGGTGCATAACCAGGTCTCCAGGACCTTTACTTTATGGATGAGCCCCCAGCCTGCAAAGAGCAAGAAGACAGGCTGCTCCCCAGCCCCAGTGCCCTGGTGGCTCAGGGCAGGCTCCGCTGGAGCTTTTCTGCCCTTGACAGCGCTTCTTCCTGTCTGATTGCTGACCTGTGGCCCCCATTTCTGCTCCTGTCTCCTCTCCAGAATGAGGCAGTGGCTGCCCAAGCACAAGCTGGAGGTGGACTCTCTTCTGATGAAGAGGGAGGGAGCAGCTCTCAAGTGGAAGCGACCAGGATACTGGCTGCCTCCTGGCCTCAAAACCGAGAGGCTGAAGAGCAGAAGCCCAAGTGCCCTAGGAAGACCAGAAGGGAAAGGAAGGAGGCAGCCTCCCACTTGTTTCCCTTTGAGAGGCTGTGATGTGAACGGCTACCTGTCCTAGGTACATTCTGCAGAGCAGGCCCCACACCTGCCCCGGGGAGGTGGGGGTGGGCAGGCAGGCCCAGGGTGATGGCATCACCCCCTGGAAGGCACAGCTGCAGGTGAGGTCCAGGATAGGAAGCGGTGAGCTGAGAAGCTGCCACAGTCCTAAAGCTTTAGAGCTACGGAACGCTTCCCCAGGAGCTCTCCTGCCGCCTAGACCTTGATCTTCCTCTTTGGAAACACTAGTTCTTTTATAGAAATCCCTGGAATATTTTGGATCCCTTCTGTTCAGGCCACTCATTTTCCCTCATGAATCAGGCTTACTAATCCTGCTGCCTTGGAGTATGGGAGAGAGCAAATGGGAAGTACAGGCCATCTCAGGGTAAGGTACCATGGGGATCTACTTTTTGAAGTAACATTTCTGGATGGCAGAAGTCTAGAGCAAAGAGCTGAATGAGTTCAGGAAAGAAAATTGCTAATTGAGAAAATAATGTTACTAAAAGTAGATCAGTGTTAAACTACATTTTATTCATTACTGGATAAATTTATAAAGCTCTATGCACTGTAGATACTCAGGAGAAATCATTTTTATAACTTTGAGAACAAAATAAAGCATTTATCTAAAAATATTCACAGTTCCACATTTTCTTGCAGAGTGTACATCAGCTAAGAATGTCGGGATGGCGAGTGATCATAAGCATAAGCATGTCGAAACTGCATTAGATACCAGGTTTTATCTTCATGCAGGCTGGAAACTCATCATATATACAGAATTTTCTCTGTTTAAGCGAGCAGGTATTAATCTTCGACAGGAACCATTAGAGTATGAGTCACTTTTATCCAAGGAAACAGAACATTTGGGTGTGACTCATAATGCAGCAAGAGCCTGGCTGGAAGGTGCCTGTTGAGAAACAGACTGGGGTTGCCATGGAAATGCCCTGCACCAGTTGCGCGCTAGAGGTAAGCAGCTTGTTTTCTGGGAACTGAGTCAAGAATATTGCCCTGTCACTGCAGAAAAATAACTTGTTATTTGGGCAGATGTCAGCCCTGAGAGGCATTATGGAAATGAAATTGAAACATCAGGTTTGAGAAACGAGGTTTGGGGAAGGTACCGCTTACCTGCTTGAAATCTTGTAACAAAAAGTACTTAAAATGTTAGCTTTTCAGTGGACAATTAGCAGCAGTCTGTTGCTTCAGAACAGGACGCAGAAGAATGAAAAGTTAATGTGCCACATGTCAGGCATGGACTTCATCTGTTTTGGCCTTACCACAACTCTGAGGGAGAAAGGCACTGTGCCCATTTTACAGATGAGGCTGAGGCTCAGAGAGCATTGCATCAGCAGCAGACCTGGGACTGGAACTCATCTGTGCCGACACAGAGCTCATGATGCCTTTTGCACTGTGTCCTATGTGGCTCCATCCCACTTCTAGTACATTTGGAAGATGGGTGAAATGTGAGTCATTCATTTTTTTTTTTTTAACAAAGCAGGCTTTGGTATATAAGGCTTCTAAGTGCTAAGAATAGTGAGTTGCCCTTTTGAGAAAAATTGAAACCTTGTTTAGCTATTCAAAGCTACCTAGACCCAAGTTGTAAAACTTCTGTGGTTCTTATTCTATGGCTGAGTTCGAGATACAAGTTTCAGAAAGAATGCAAAAAAGAGGTAATAGCAAGGTCCTATAACAGATATTTAAATTTATTTTGAATTTTGAATTTTTATCAAAACCCAATACAAAATTTCATGGTGGTTTTCCAAAGACTTCAAATATTTCTAAACATTTTGCTTTTTAAGACCACTATTGAAATTGGCAGTAATTTAAAATGTGTACTATAAAAAAATTACACAAAGCAAATCCCAAGGATTTTGTATTTAGCCATCTAGTTATACTGTTTGCTTATTTACTAAGCAGTCCTGAACCCTGTTACATCTTTAAAGCCAGATAAATGATCTCTGGGGCTGTTTTTGACACAGAGACCCTCAATTTGTATCACAGACATCTCAGGACAGGAGAGGTTAGTAGATTTCTAGTTTCAGTAGTTCTGACCTCTTACTCAAATACTTGCTAAAGCAACCACTCCCAGCAAGGCAGAACAATTTCCAAATAGTAAAAAGATAAAGGATATGAAAAGGATCTTTTAAGACATCAAGGTTCCAACGTACTTTATCTTTCAAAGGGTGTGAGAGGTGAATGCGGTGGAGTTAAGTGTGGGCAGGTTCGGGTTGGGAGGAGAGCTGTGGATGCTTAGATAAAATGACTTGCTCAGAAGCAGCTGCTGGAGGCCCAGCTGCTAATGTCAAAAGCACTCCCGTGAAGAAAGCACCCAGGGCAGACGAGGGCATGCTGGCTGGCCTGCCCCAGGTTGGTGCTGACTGGGGCTCACTGTGAAGGAGCCCACTTAGGATAGTCAAGCTTCCAGCCTGTTCCTGGAATGGTGGCTAAAAACTCAAATTCATCCTCAAGTAAATAGATAGTTTCTGATGCCAGAGGGTGAGGGGAATCTCCTCTCGTCTGTAGTGATTCCCATCCTTTCCAGAGTGAAAACAAATCCCTTTGCTATCACTTGTTTGAAAAGCATCTTAAAGCTTCCCAGTGATCAGAACAGCGACAACAGTGTTAAATGGGCATGTGACTTACCTGGTTAAAAAAAAAAATCACCTCTGTGCTCTGAACTAACTTCAACTCTATAGATTAAAGGTGTTTTTCTGTAACAGTTAAACATATTAATCATTCAGGAGGTGTTTTTGTTTTAAAGTCTTATTTGAAACAACTCCCTCTTAGGGTAGGGGAGTGCACAGGAAGAAAAAAAGGAACAAAAAAGAAACCTAACAAGCAGGGCCTCTGGATCTTCCACACTAGACATTCTGCCAAACCATAGAATACAAGGAAAGCCCAGCAAATGTCCACTTTCCCCATGGTGACCTGTCGTACCAAGTTCCAGGCTCAGGCTATCCGCGGTGCCCCGGCCATGCAGGCATGTGCTCTGTCAGCGCTCTGGGGCTGCTCATGGGGCCCCAGCACTAGTGGCCTTTAGGACCATGGCAGTCGGTGAGGAGCAGCAGTAAGTGATAAGAAAGCAGGCCTCTGGAGTGTCACTGCTTCACCTGTAGCCATCAACTACCTGAAGCACACGAAGCAGTCACACAGTCCCAAGAGCTGGGAAAGAAACAAGCAGAATGCTTGTCAAGCTGCCACTTTCTCCCCAAAGCTACTCATTGGCAAGAAGAGGGGTGGAAAGACGCGAACTGCTGACACCGACACCAAACCTGACGTGCATGCACGCCGCCAGGTCTGGCCCGCTGAAGAGCAGAGTTGGGGCAGGATCCAGACCTGAAGAGGACTCATGCTCTAGCAGAAGTGGGAGCGAGCTGGGTCCTAAAGCTCGCTTGGGGGTCTGGCAGGTGCGAGGAACTGCTTCACTCCAGCTTTTTGGCTGGCACCCGTGTCCGAGCAATGAGGATGGGCACCAGGGCTAGGCCGCCGATGAAGAGGGCCCACCAGGGCCGGTAGCAGAGCCAGCCTGCAGCCACGGTCAGCAAGGTCAGCGAGGTGGCCACGCAGAAGGCAAAGGCTTTTAGGCCAATGTTGACCAGGTCTCGGAAGATGGGGAACCAGTCCACTGTGGGAAAGAAGAGGGCAGTGAGGCTCCCCAAGCCACATGCTCTGCCTCATGAGCTCACATCATTTTTGGCTCTAGACAAGGATGGGCCCTTGTTGCCAGGGGATTAAGGAGGGAGCAGTTCTGTGTGGAAGGCAACCAACCTCTTGGTAAGGGCTGGCTGGAACACCAAGGAGGCCACTGCACCCCGATTTTCTGTGTGCTCAGCTCTGCCGGGGCTGAGGGAAGTCAGCCTGAACTGGTGCCACTACTGGCCCATTGTGAAGGCTGGGATCTAGCTAAGTCCCCTGGAATTTTATCCTGTCCTCAGGTTGGCATGCCAGACCTGTGTCCACTCGGGGGGGGGGACCCCCAGTTTCCAGGATGCCCTGGTGGTCTGGGGCTACCACGTTTGTGAACAAGCCCAGGTGCCACATGGGAAGAGACTGTGGTCATGTTTCTGTCCGTGACCCTCTGACATCCCTACATCTACCTTGCGGGACCACTACCATTCTTAACCTTTTACCCACAAGGTCTGTGAAGCCCAGGAGTTCAACACTTGCTGGTGCCCCAAAGTCAGCCAAAGCCTAGTGGGGGAAGGAAGCACACCAGCTGCTGAGTGCTTCCTGTCTGCTGACTGTCTCGGGGACTCTGCAGATAAGTGGGGGGAGCAAACTGAAGGGAAGAGCTCTGCGGGCATGGAGCCCAGCCTCCTCACCACAGTGATACAACTGGGGCTGAAGCACAGCCAGGGCCCCCCGGGCCAGCCCCTCAGGTCTGTGATGCTAGGCCACCCACCGTGCCTCTCACACCAGCCTTCCTCTGCCCGTCTCTGCCCCAGGGAGCAGCCCACAAGGCTGGAATTGCTGGCAGATGGTGGTGTGAGCAGCAGAGGCAGCCCGTGGAGCTGCGTGAGTTGGGCAGGGCCCCGCCGACACACCTACCCAAGGTGTAGAGGATCCGCGTCATGAGGTTGAGGCCCATAAACATGGCCATCCAGCCGGCGGCCCGCAGGCCCCACGTCTTCAGGGAGTTGCTCTTTTGTTCTCTATGGAACACCTCCTGCAGGACAAGGTGGGGAGAGGCTGTTGTGTCTCTGACAGAGTCCTCATCCGCCTGCCCAGCTGGCCATTTCTGAACAGACCAGAGAGGGAAGGCCCACCTCCCAGCAAGGCCATTCGGCACAGCAGGAGGAAGCAGATGAGATCTTAGGGGGCTGTGCAGGTCCCCCGCATCTGGAATGGACCTCACCCTCTAGGTGGCAGTGGTGATGGTCACGTGTGCAGGCCAGGCCCCACAGGAATGCTGCTGCATGGCAGTGTCGCCCTGGACATTCACCTTCCTGGCTTTGGGGGCACCTCACTCTCCTTGTTTCCTCCCTCAGTCCTCACTGCTCCCTCTGCCCCTCCGGGGGTCCTCTCCGTGAAATCCACTGCCAGCAGCAGCCCCGAAATCCCACCCACTGCCTTGGCTCCTATAAGCCAGCACGCCTCAAATTTAAAGTGGCAATTCTGGCCATTTCTGGGTCACCTCTGAGGCTCCCACTGCCTGTGTGACATCTTCAACTGCTGTCTTGGCTTCCACTCCAACCCATTCCTTGCTATTGTCTCCATCTCAGCACAGGCCGAAACTCAGGTGCCAAATATGGCTTGCTCACAGGCCGAAACTCAGGTGCCAAATATGGCTTGCTCCTCTGCTCACCAGCTGCCGTCCAGGCCCCTGCCAAGTCCTGCCAAGACTGTGTTCACATGGCCACCTGTGAAGGCTCTGTTGCCTGTGCCCCAGCCCCATGGGCTGCCTGTCTGGACCCCAAGTCAGGTGACTGCCTGCCCCAGGGCCTTCATACATGCAGCTGCTGTGCTCGAGCTCATTCACCCACAGTGGTGCTGGGCCAGCTCCACACGTTCTTCTAGTTCTTGGTTTAAATGCCATTTCTTCAGACAGCCTCCCATCTTTATAACAATGATAACTAACACTGAGCAGTTACTATGTATCAGTCACTGTCCTAACCGGTTTACAATTATTATCTTGATGAGCTGGCACACTTCTATTTCCATTTTTTAAGCAAGGAAACTGAGGCTCTGAGAAGATAAGTAATAGGCTGAGGTTTGCTCCCGACCCTAGGATGGGATCTTGGCATCCTGGCTCACAGTGTGGGTTGCTCCCAAGGGCTCTGGCTGCCCTGGCTCGAGCCTTTGCAGTCTCTAAGACGACATGCTGGAGACCCATGGTAATCCGCATGGTTGAGCCTCCCCTCCTGTAAGTTATCCAGCCATAAACCCTATCCACTCCTTTCGAGGGCAGCTGAGACCTGGACTCTGGCCTTGCAGGAGGCTAGACACCTGGGGTGGGGCTGGGGCTTCAAGAGCCTAGACAGGGCCTCCTAATTCCAGAACCTCCAGAGGGGTGTGAGAGCTGCTGGTAGAAGGGGTCATGCAAGGCCACATGCTGGAGGTGGCAGCCCCACCCCAAGGCTGGTAACTGGGCTCCTGGGTTGCAGCCTGGCCACATCCTAGCCCTGGCCAGATGCAAAAGGCTGGGAGCTCCAGAGGGTTGATGGCCGAGAACCTAATAACAGGGTCACAGCAAAGCCCTGCCACCCTGCCCGCTGCCTCTACCTTTTCCACCTCCTGGGTTGAAAAGTCCTGCAGTCCTGTTCAAGGCAAGTACAGAATGTCTCAGCAATGAAGCTGGTCATTAGCACCATAAAAACAGCAAGGTTTTACTCAACAAAATATTAGCAAACCGAATTCAAAAATACATCAAGAGGATCATACACTATGATCAAGTGGGATTCATCTCGGATGCAAGGATGGTACAACATTCGAAAATCCATCAACATCATCCACCACATCAACAAAAAGAAAGACAAAAACCACATGATCATCTCCATAGACGCTGAAAAAGCATTCGACGAAATTCAACATCCATTCATAATAAAAACTCTTAACAAAATGGGTAGAGAGGGCAGGTACCTCAACATAATAAAGGCCATATATGATAAACCCACAGCCAACATCATACTTAAGAGTGGAAGCTGAAAGCTTTTCACCTAAGATTGGGAACAAGACAGGGATGCCCACTCTCCCCACTGTCATTCAACATAGTACTGGAGGTCCCAGCCACGGCAATCAGACAACACAAAGAAACACAAGGCATCCAGATTGGTAAAGAAGAAGTCAAACTGTCACTATTTGCAGATGCCATGATATTATACATAAAAAACCCTGAAGACTCCACTCCAAAACTACTAGAACTAGTATGTGAATTCAGCAAAGATACAGGATACAAAATTAGTACACAGAAATCTGTGGCTTTCCTATACGCTAACAATGAACTAGCAGAAAAAGAAATCAGGAAAACAATTCCATTCACAATTGCATCAAAAAGAATAAAATACCTAGGAATAAACCTAACCAAGGAAGTGAAAGATCTATACCCTGAAAACTACAAGACACTCTTAAGAGAAATTAAAGAGGTCACTAACAAATGGAAACTCATCCCATGCTCCTGGCTAGGAAGAATTAATATCGTCAAAATAGCCTTGCTGCCCAAAGCAATATACAGATTTGATGCAATCCCTATCAAAATACCAACAACATTCTTCCAAGAACTGGAAGAAATTGTTCTAAAATTCATATGAAACCACAAAAGACCCCAAATAGCCAAAGCAATCCTGAGAAGGAAGAATAAAGCCCGGGGATCTCGCTTCCCAACTTCAAGCTCTACTACAAAGCCACAGTAATCAAGACAATTTGGTACTTGCACAAGAACAGACCCACAGACCAGTGGAACAGAACAGAGAGTCCAGATATTAACCCAAACATATACTGTCAATTAATATACAATAAAGGAGCCATGGATATACAATGGGGAAATGACAGCCTCTTCAACAGCTGGTGTTGGCAAAACTGGACAGCTACATGTAAGAGAATGCAACTGGATCACTGTCTAACCCCATACACAGAAGTAAATTCAAAATGGATCAAAGACCTGAATGTAAGTCACGAAACCATAAAACTCTTAGAAAAAAACATAGGCAAAAATCTCTTGGACATAAACATGAGCAACTTCTTCATGAACATATCCCCCCGGGCAAGGGAAACAAAAGCAAAGATGAACAAGTGGGACTCTATCAAGCTGAAAAGCTTCTGTACAGCAAAGAACACCATCAGAACAAAAAGACATCCTACAGTATGGGAGAATATATTCATAAATGACATATCTGATAAAGGATTGACATTCAAAATATATGAAGAGCTCACACACCTCAACAAACAAAAAGCAAATAATCTAATTAAAAAATGGGCAGAGGATCTGAACAGACACTTCTCCAAAGAAGAAATTCACATGGCCAACAGGAACATGAAAAGATGCTCCACATCGCTAGTTATCAGAGAAATGCAAATTAGAACCACAATGAGATATCACCTCACACCAGTTGGGATGGCCAACATCCAAAAGACAAGCAACAAATGTTGGCGAGGATGTGGAGAAAAGGGAACCCTCCTACACTGCTGGTGGGAATGTAAATTAGTTCAACCATTGTGGAAAGCAGTATGGAGATTCCTCAAAAAAGTCAAAATAGGAATACCATTTGACCCAGGAATTCCACTCCTAGAAATTTACCCTAAGAATGCAGGAGCCCAGTTTGAAAAAGACATATGCACCCCTATGTTTATCGCAGCACTATTCACAATAGCCAAGAAATGGAAGCAACCTAAGTGTCCATCAGTAGATGAATGGATAAAGAAGATGTGGTACATATATACAATGGAATATTATTCAGTCATAAGAAGAAAACAAATCCTACCATTTGCAACAACATAGATGGAGCTAGAGGGTATTATGCTCAGTGAAATAAGCCAGGCGGAGAAAGACAAGTATCAAATGATTTCACTCATCTGTGGAGTATAACAGCAAAGTAAAAACTGAAGGAACAAAACAGTAGCAGACTCACAGAACTCACGAATGGACTAACAGTTACCAAAGGGAAAGGGACTGGGGAGGATGGGTGGGAAGGGAGGCACAAGGAGGGAAAAGGGGCATTATGATTAGCAGATACAATGTGGGTTGGGGGGGCATGGGGAGGGCTTTACAACACAGAGAAGACAAGTAGTGATTCTACAGCATCTTACTACACTGATGGACAGTGACTGTAATCGGGTATGTGGGGGGGACTTGATGATGGGGGGAGTCTAGTAACAGTAATGTTGCTCATCTAATTGTACATTAATGATAACAAAAAAAAAAAAGAAAAAAAACCAGCAAGGTTTTGTTAAAAGACAGTTTTCCTGCCTAGAAGAGAGAGGCTCACACTGAACTAATCACTTCTTTGCACCCCTTCCCGTTAGGACTTGGGTGAGGCATGACCATCCTGGTCTCCAGACAGGGGACTCACCCATCCCAGGACTGTGGCTGCAATGCTTCAGTGTCCCCACTGCTGCTACAGAGACTGCACGCCCCTCACCAGGGCCTTTGCCACCTTGCCGCCACCTACCCTGGCACTCCCAACAAGGTCAGCTGTGTCCTGCCTGGACTCGGCCGTTCTTGCCTGAACTATGACTGACCTGATCTTCCAGCTCTGACCCCATCTCCCTTCTCTTCACTTGGGACTCAGTGCCCTTCCCTGGCCACTGTCAAAGTCCATGTTCTATTACCATGGCTGGTTACCTCAGTGCATCTGCTTCCCCTCACAAAGCACTAGGTGTTCTTACGCCCAACACAGCCCTCCCCCTGGATCCTGGAAGCCTGTGAGCAGGGAGGAGTGTGCTCTGCCCACTGTTCCAGCCCTGGGGCCTGCCTGCTGGGAGGGAAGCGGGAGGGAGGGAGATGCAGGTCTCACATCACATGCAGCTCACCTCTGCAGAGAAGTCCCCGTGGTGCAGGAGAAGCAGAGTGTCCCCGGACTTGGTGGAGTATGGGACGAGCTGGTCACCCCGCTGTCGGGCAATCACAGTGACCTGGTCAGAGATTAGTGTCAGAGCTGTGAAGGGTCAGTCTGCCAGGTCCCAGCACCACTCCATGCTGTGCCGCCAGGGGACCCGTGCAACCCCCGAGCCTCTCCCTCCACACACTGGCCTTGGGGTGTTCCCGCTCCCAAGCTCAGTGGAGCTGCGTCGCTGGGAACTCCACGGAGGACCCTGGGCAGCAGATGTGTCAGGGCTGGGGCTGCAGGGGGACTGCGTGTGACAGGGTTAGGAATGCAGGACCTGGTACCTGCGGAGCAGAACCTGGGGACTGGGTGGGGAGGGCTGCATGGGATAGAGGAGCCCTCACTAGGCCTAATGATGAGATCCCACTAGAGGGCAGTTCCCAACCTGCACACACAAGTCTGTGAGGACAAGGGCCTCTGCAACTGTGAGCGTGCAGACATGGTTCCGGGGTAGGGCCCCTAAGCGCTAGTGGCGTGAGCCCAGGGTGCCTGGGGTTAGGAAGCCCTGCCTTCGCCTGCCCCAGGAATCAGATTACCACGTGAGCTGGGCCCAGGTCAGGGTCATCGCCACTCAGCCCTGCGTAGGAAAAGGAGATGCGCAGATCTCCGACCTGGGGGTGGGAGAGAAGCGGTGAGGCTGGGAGCTGCGGCAGGGCCAGGGTCCACAGCAGCCCATCCCGTCCCCAGGAGCGTGCCTCCCTCCCTCACTGGGCCAGTAGCAGCTGTGGATTCACCTGACCCACTCAGGGTCTGAAACAAGACTCTTGACTCCTGTGTGTTGCCCAGGGGGTGATTCTCTGAGCCCCCAACTCTAGACAGCCCAAGCCCCCATGTACCTCGGGATACTTGGGGTTTTCACTGTGGTAGAAATAGTCTCCCCGGCGAATTATGTCCACATGCGGGTCCTCCAGCTTGGACAGGCTTAATGGCTTGAAGTTGTCAACTTTGTCAATGAGGCCTGAGCATGTGGTGGGTGGAAACAGTGGTGTGAAAACCCCCCATCTGCAGACCCCTGAGCCTGACAGCCTCACATGCACCTCTGCCTGGCCACACTGCCACTCACCTCACCTCACGGAACCTTCACACGCCCTCCTGCCCCAGTGCCCTTCTGCCATCAGCCCTCCCCATTGCAGACCCACGCGGCCTCCATACCCTGTGGGAAGCCTGCTCCGTGCCCACCCCCTCCAGTCAGACTGCAGCTCTGGGCATGGCCTTAGGCCTGTGGCCATTCCACCTTGGGTCCAGGGTGGGCAGGTACAGCAGGCACTAGCTGAGCGACAGCAGGTAGCACACAGGCCACGCCCCAGAGCATCAGCTTTCCCACCTCCCGTTGGCTCTTTGGGCCCTAGGTGTCCTCTGTCCCCACCGTCCTCAGTCACTGTGGCTGGTGGTACTGTCCCTTGAAAGCCTGTCCAGAGTCACCGACCCACCCGCTCCCTAGCACAGGGCTGGGTGCCAGGTGGGACCCCCAGGAGCAGCCTTGTCTCTACTGCTTGCTTGAGGGCCACCAAGCAAGGGCTCCCGTTCTGCCTGGTTGGCTCAGCAGCAGAGCATGGCAGCCGCTCGGGAATCACCCAGGTTCCAGGGAAGCTGGCTGGGTGGGGTGTTCTACATGCGCCCCCACCTCCTGGGCATGTACCTTCCCCCTCTGGCACCCAGCCCACAGTGTGCCGCTGGGGAAGTACCAGCTGATCCCATGCCCAGGGCAGGGGGGGACCCCTTTAAGCTGCTGAGGTCTGAGTAGTGGGGCCCCAGTTCCTGGGAGCAGAGGTGTGGAAGCACAGGGTCTCTGGGAGGCGCTGGCTCATGTGAAGGGGCTGGAGACTCACCTGCTGAAAGGAAAAATCTCCCAATTTGGACGAAGGGGGCTGTTGCTGTGAATGACTCCACTGCCATGGCACTGCAAGAGAGAGGGAGCTGCCTGGGTCCTTTTGGGTTGTGCTGGGCACAGACCCCATCCAGGGGACTTCTGCAAGTCCAGACCAGTTCAGGTACTGCAGTCATACTGTCTTCACCACCTGACCCTCCGCAATGCTCTGGACCCTCCACTGGGCAGAAGATGACCTCCTGTCTCCTGTCCACCTGAGCCTAGAACCCTACCACCTGGTCCCACCCCACCCATTAGATGGGCCTCCTGTGGACTTCATACCCACCCTGACCCTCCTGGCCCAGTCCTGCCCATAACTGCACGAGGCCCTGCGCCAGCGTCCTGCCCATTTCACCACCCCCACATCCCTGAACTAACCTCCCTCTGCCAAAAACCTAGGTCAGACCACATCCCCCTGCCTCCTGAAAGCCCTTCCTCGTTGTCCCCCATCCCCATGGCCAACCATTAACAAAATGCTCTCCTGGTAATGCTTGTGCCGATCCTTACCGGCACTGGTCTGGGCCACATCCTCCTGACTCGCGGGAGGGGAGCCTGTTCGGGGTCTAGGTCCTGCCCCTGAGTGCCCAGTGCCCAGCCCAGGAGCTGACTCGGAACCATGGCCACCCTTCCAGCAACTCATGAGCCAAAGCGACTCGGCCCCACAGCCACATGTGGGAGCTGAGGCTGCCCTCAGGCCTGGGGGCCCAGCTCTCACCTGGGGTTTTTGTGGCCAATCTCACGGTCAAAGTTCCTGCTGTTGATGATTTCCGACCTCCACTCAGTGTCTGGCATGGGGAGAGGGTAGAAATCAGCAGTCATGGCAGGAGTGGCCACACGTCTGAGGCCCACTGACCCCGCACCCTCGTGTCCAAGCCGGTGACCACTCCGGGGCTGAGGGGGCAGCTCCCGGAGTCTGGATGGGTAGGAGAGCGAGCTTTGAGGACTGGAATCCTGACGCCTTGTCCTGCACCCTCCCCACTGCCCAGCCGCTGAGAGCAGAGTCTGCACGTGGGAGGGGCTGTGCCCAGCATGGGCTGGTACTCACTGTAGGAGTACCTCCTCTCTGTCTTCACCTGCCCGTCCTCGGTGTACTCCCTACACAAGAAGCACAGCCAGCCCCAGTCAGTCTGTCCATCAGTCTGCAGCTGGCCCCACCTGCAGCCCTGCTGTCAGTGCTGAGAGCCAGCTGTACCCTTTGCTCTAGGACATCCCCATGGGGCCCCTGCAGCGGCCCTTCGCCAGGCTGAGCTGGCCTGGCTGCCCCAGCCACCTCCCCACCCTTCCCTCACAGTCCATGCACTCAGGTGGGTCTGACCCCACCCCCGCTCCAGGTGACTATCCTGGCCAATCAGCCTCCCCTGGGACTTTTGGAACTGATGGGCTGTAACCCTGGAGGCCCCTCTGCAGGATGGAACCGATGGACAGGAAAGCATTGTCTGTGGCCTGGATCCAGTCATGCCTCAAGCCCGAGCACCCGCTGCAGTGGCCCGGATAAGGGGCTATAGTCAGTTACCCTCCCTCCTTGAGCCATTCTGCATTAGATTTCTGCCACCTTCAAAAAAAGATCACTGGCCAATAATTTGTGGATAATTTGACATTTCTCTGATACTTTAAATTTAAGAAGTGTCAAAATGAAAGCCACCTGCATTTCATTCTAACATCTGCATCCCCTTGCCCCCAGTTGATTTTTCACTCCAGCACCTCACCTGGACTCCTCGGTCTCCACCCACTGGTACATCTCCACATGCCGCCGCAGCTTCACAGCTGGAAGGTGGACTCCATAGTTTGGATCAGACAGGAGCTTCAAACAGACAAATAAAAAAAATAAAGGATAAGACTCACAACCACCCCCAGTGCCCAACTCGGGCATCTGATGAGTATGAAAAGCAGGTACAGAGGCCAGGACAGGGTGGGGATTCCACTGGCTGCTGCGGGTGGGAGGACCGAGTGAAGTGGCCTGTCCCGAGTTCTTCCCCCGATGCCTGTGACCATGAGCCTCACAATACAGGTTGGGGCTGCAAGCGTGGTGCCAACAGTGTAATTGGTGTTGGTATCTGGTACTGGCGAGGTCTGATAGCCAGAGTACTTCTGCAGCCTAGCATTAGACGTCCATGCTAACTATAACCACTGAGGCGCCTATTTGTAAAGCTCATGCCATGTGCTAAGGACTGTGTCAAGAGGTGGTCTTTAATCCCACCAAATCTTTAAAGCTGGCCCCTAGTTTGTTATAGTTATTCTCCCCATTTTATAGATGAAGATGTTGAGACTCAGGAGAGAGAGGCTCACACAGCTGCTGAGTGGTGGAATTGGGACTCACATCCATGTGTGTCCACAAAGACCTAGGCTTTTAAAATCCTCAGCCAGACAATACACAGCTCAGTGCCCCAAGCCTCCAGCAGGTCAGCAACCATTCCAAAACCTACCTTGGATGTCCGCAGGGCCCCAATGATGTGTACCAGCCTCCCTTCGTTCTCTGGAGCCACGCTGTGGATGCTGTCGGGGGACACCACAAGTGACAGCCCCTCAGCCAGGGAGGTTGCTGTCTTCAATGCGCGACCCTGTCACCAAAGTGGGGCAAGGATTTCAACAACTCTCGGGAGACTTGAGGGCTGCGCTTACTGCTGCACATCAGGGCAGGATGGAGCCTCAGGGAGCATCAAGACCGATCTCCCATTTTAGTTGGTAAATTGAGGTCTAGCAAGTGGCACAGTGGGATCGGAACCTGGATTCCTGTTTTCCCAGGCAGACCTCTCCCCACTGCCCATCTCAGCTCTGCCACATCCTCTCCCCTACTCTCAGACATGTGGTTGTACATCGCCCATCTGCACTGCTGTCCAAATCATGTGACCCAGGCCCAGCCAATCAGAATGTGTGTCCACTGGCCACAGGGACTGCTTCAGAGAAAGAGGACTGAGACCCAAGTCAGGGCACTGAGAAATCTCTGCAACGTGTGCTAAATTGATTTTAAAATAGACAACTCCTCTTTTCTCTGTGGTTGCTAACTAAGCTGGTTGGATATGACCCTGGAATTGCTGAGCCACCTTTACAACAGCAAAGGAAAAGCGTTAAAAAAAAAAAAAATTTCCACAACAGAGAAAAACAGGCAAGATGGAGGAATGGAAATTCCTAGTGGCCCAGCTTGAACACGGATCCAAGCATGCCTGAAGTTGGTGCACCAACAGCTTTTCAGGCATGTGAACTGATCCATTCCCTTTCCCATCAATTGTGAGGTAGGTTAAAATAGAATAATTCTGATTAATTCAGCACCCCCTCTCCCTGCCACCTTTTGTAAAATCTAGATCCTTCTTAGCAAATCCTGCCCCTGTGTTCACAGCCTTTGCTCTCCGAGACAACAGGGACCATCACACAGCACAGAAAGACCCTGAACATCTCACCTCATTGATGAAAATTAAGTAGAAGGAGAGTAGGAAGGTCATGAATCCCACAAACATCCCACCCGAGGTCTCACTCAGCCTCTCCAGGAAGCCTGGCTGGGGAGCTGTTGTAATTTTGACATGTTCTCTCCTGTTACTTGTACTGGAATACTGAAAAAAAAAAATTAAATGAAAATTAGTTCTTTAAAAAATAAATTGACCTTTGCTATGATTTTATATATGGTAAAATCAACAGTGCAGATGGAAGCAGGGTCATGGCAACACCCCAGCTCCATACGCAGTCTCCCAGACCCTGTCTGCACCCAGATGCACCCACCAGAGATCCAGCATCCCACCAAGGCAACACTAGAGTGTCGACCATGCAGATTTATACCACTGATGATGCCCTTCCGTCCCAGCACCCACCCAGGAGCTCCCTTTTGCCCTGGTTGACTCCGTAGCATGGTTCCAGCCCACTGCCCACTCGGGAGTGCAACAGACTGCACTGCACCCTGACACTGACAGCCCTGCCACCAGGCCCTCAGCCATCACCCTGGGAGCCTCAGCACCAGGACACCTGGGCCCCACACACCCAGCCCAAACCTCCAGGAACATGCAGTCTGCCTTTTCTACAAAAAGCTAAGCCTTAAAAACTGGGAGAGGTAGCTTTTCACCTAATCAGGAAACAAACACAGGAAGTCACACTAAAAGAGGAGATAGAGAAGTATGCAAAAACTAGACACAATTTCAGAAAAAGAACTAACTGAAATGGAGTTAGCCAACAATCTAATTGAAAAACAGTTCAAAATAATGGTTTTAAAGATGCTCACCTTGAGAGAAGACCAAGAAGAAAAGATGAACTCGGACTTAAAAAAACACAGAAAACATAAAAAGAACCAATCAGACATGAGAAACAAAATAAATGAAATGAAAAATATGCTAGAGGGAATCAACAGCAGACAAGGATACAGAATGGACCAGCGACTTGTCAGACAGAGTGATGGAAAACACGCTGGACAGCAGAAGGAAAAATGATAAGAAATGAGGATTGGTTAAGGGAACTCTGGAACAATAGCAAATGTTCTAACATTCGCATTATAGGAATCCTAGAAGAAAGGGGTGGGAAATTTATTTGAGAAATTATAGCTGAAAACTTCCCTAACCTACAGAAGGAACAGACATCCAGGTCCAGGAAGCACAGAGATCCCAAACAACAGGAACCCAGGAAGATCCACACCAAGGCACGTAACAATTAAAATGTCAAAGGTCAAAAACAAAGAGGATATTAAAAGCAATGAGAGAAAAGCATCACGGAGTTACCTAAAGGAAATCCATATGGCTGTAAGCTGATTTTCAGCAGAAACTACAGGGCACAGGGAGTGGCATGATATATTCAAAGTGCTAAAGGGAAAAAACTTACAACTAGGAATACTCTATCCAGCAAGGTTATCATTCAGAATTGAAGAGATAAAGTGCTTCCCAGATAAACACAATTTAAAGGCTTTCACCAGCACTAAGTCAGCCTTACAAGAAATGTTAGAGGAATTTCTTTAGGAAGAAAGACATAATTACAAGAAAATTATGACAAACATTTCACTGGTAGAAGCAAAGATAATACAGATCAATTACTTAAGAGATACTATAAGGTTAAAAGGTAAAGTTGTAAAATGAATTACCTCTAAAAATAGTTAAGGAAATCAGTAAATAAAAAGGTATAAAAGAAAATGTACACAAAACATGCAAGATGGAGTAAAAAAATGTAGTGCTGTGAGAAGGCACTCAAACATAAGTGACCATCAGCGTAACAGGCAACTGCATAGGTTACTATACATAAAACCCCATATATAAACCCGATGGTGACTACAAACCAAGAATGTATAACAAATACAAAAGATAAAGAGAAAGCAACCCAACCATCCCACCACAGGAAGCTGTCATGTAGAGGGGAAAAGAGTGAGCGAGAAAGAAGGATCAAGAACAGCCAGAAAACGTTTAACAAAATGGCAATAAGCACATACCTATCAATATTTACTTTAAATGTAAATGGACTAAATGCTCCAATCAAAGTATGTAAGGTGATTGAATGGATTAAGATAGGTTAAAAGATTAAGTAGTAAAATGAACTACCTCTAAAAACAGTTAAGGAATCACTGAACAAGTATAAAAGACATGCACATTAAAAAAAAGACCATGTATACACTGCATACAAGAGACTCATTTCAGACGTAAAGACACACACAGACTGAAAGGATGGAAAAGCTAGTCCATTCAAACAGGAATTATAAAAAGGGTTAAGTAGCATTATTTTATCAGACAAAATGAATTTTAAAAGACTGTAACATGAGACACAAGCATTATATTAAGATTAAGGGCTTAATCCAGCAAGAAGATAAAAAATTGTAAATATCTATGCACCCGAGAACATAAATACATAAAGCACATATTAACAGACCAGTGGTATGAAACTGGAAATCAATTACAAGAAAAAAAAAAACCTCAAAAAACCCCACAAACATGCAGACTTAACAGCAGGCTACTGAACAACCAATAGGTTAATGAAGAAATCAAAGAGGCAAAAAAAATACTTGAAGAATAATGAAAATAAGAACACAATGGTACAAACTCTTTGGGAAACAGTCGAACCAGTTCTAAGAGGGATTACAGTGATACAGGCCTACCTCAAGAAACAAGAAAATTCAAGTAAGCAATAAAACACTACATTTAAAGAAACTAGAAAAGAACAAAATCTAAAGTTAGAAGAAATAACAAAGATCAGAGTGGAAATAAGTGAAATAGAGACTTAAAAAACAATACAAAAATGAAACTATGAGCTGATTCTTTGAAAAAATAAAATTGATAAACTTTTAGCTACACATCAAGCAAAAAAAGAGGACTCAAATAAGTAAAACCAGAAATGAGAGAGAGGAAGTTATAACTAGCACCCCAGAAATACAAATGACTAAGATGTTACTATGAAAAGTTATATGCCAGTAAACCGGACAACCGAGAAGTGGACAAATTCCTAGAAATATGCAATCTCCCAAGAATGAACCAGGAAGAAATAGAAAATCTGAACAGATCCAATACTAGTTATAAAATTAAATGAGAAATCAGAAAACTTCCTAGAATCAAAATAACAAGACCACACAGCATCACCAGTAAATTCTACCAAATATTTAAAGAAGAGTTAATACCTATCCTCCTCAAACTACAAAAAATTGAAAAGGAAGGGAAGTTTACAGTCTGTTCAATAAGGCCAGCATCACCTTGATACTAAAACCAATGACACAACAAAATTACAGACCAATATCCCTGATGAACACAGATGCAAAAATCAACAAAATATTAGCAAACCAAATTAAAAAATACATTGAAAGTATCATTCATGATAAAAAGTATGATCCATGATCAAGTGGGGTTTATTCCAGGGATGCAAGGAGGGGTCAAAAACTGCAAATCAATCACTGTGATACACTCCATGAAAAAAAGAATAAAAACCATATTGTCATTGCAACAGATGCTAAAACAACATTTGACAAAATCCTGTATCCATTCACGATAAAACTCTCAGAAGTGGGTACAAAAGGAAAATAACATAGTAAGGGCCATCCATATATGACAAGCCCACAGCTAATATGCTCAATGGAGAAAAACTGAAGGCTTTTCCTCTAAGATCAGGAACAAGACAAGGACGCCTATTCTCACCACTTTTCTTTGATACAGCACTGAAAGTCCCAGCCACAGCAATTAGCCAAGAAACAAATAAAAGGCAAGTAAAATTGTCACTCTTTGCAGATGTCATATTACCTATAAAAACCCTAAAGACCCCAGCAAAAAACTCTCAGAACTAATGAATTCTGTAAAGTCACAGGATACAAAACCAATATACAAAAATCTATTGCATTTCTATGTACAAATAATGAACTAACAAGGCACAGATATTCAGAAATCAATCCCATTTACACTTGCATCAAAAGGAATACCTAGGAATAAATCTAACCAAGGTGAAAGCCCTGAAAACTGTAAGACAGTGATGAAAGAAATTATAAAGATGATACACTGAATGGTAAGAGATAATCCATGCTTATGATTAGGAAGAATACTGTGAAAATGGCCATCCTGCCCAAAGCAATCCACCAAGTCAGTGCAATCCCTATCAAATACCAATTGTATTTTTCACAGAAGTAGAGCAATTTCTGAATACGTCTCCCTGGGAAAGGGAAACAAAAGTAAAAATAAACAAGTGGCACTATATCAAACCAAAAAGCTTCTGCACAGCAAAGGAAACCATCAACAAAATGAAAAGGCAACATACTGTATGGGAGTATATATATGCAAATGATATATCCAATAAGGGGCTAATATCCAAAATGCATAGAGAACTTATACAACTCAACACCAAATAAACCCCCCCCGCAAAAACCCAATAAAAAATAGTCAGAGGGCCTGAATAGACATTTTCCCAAAGAAGACATACAGATGGCCAACAGATACAAGAAGGTGCTCCACATCACTAATCATCAGGGAACTGCAAATCAGAACTACAATGAGATTATTTCACACCAGTCAGAATGGCTGCTATCTGAAAGATAAGAAATAACAAGTGTTGGTGAAGATGTGGAGAGAAGAGAATCCTTCCATTGTTGGTGGGAATGTAAACTGGTCCAGCCATTAGGGAAAGCTGGAGGTTCCTGAGAAACTAAAAGTAGAAATACATACAGCCCAGCAATTCCACTTCGGGGAATTTACTCAAAGAAAACAAAATCACTAATTTGCAAAGATATATACATTCCTATGTTTACTGCAGCATTATTTACAATAGCCAAGATACGGAAAACAGCCCAGTTGTGATGGATAGATGAATAAAGAAGATGTGGTACCTACACACAATGGAATATTACTCAGCTATAACAAAGTAGCAAATCTTGCCATTTTCCACACTGTGGATTGACTTAGAGGGTCTCATGCTAAGTGAAGTAAGACAGAGAAAGACAAATGTCAAATGATTTCACTTCTATGTGCAATCTAAAAAGCAAACAAAAAAGAAATAAACCCATTACCGCAGGGGAGGGAAAGAGGCAGGAGGGGTGAAGTAGATGAACGGGATAGAGGTATAAACTTAAAATTATAAAATAAATTAGTCATAGAATGGAAGCACAGCAAAGAGAATATAACCAATAATACTGTAATATCTTGGTAGGGCAGCAGTGGGTAACTGCACTTACTATGGTGAGCATTCAGTAATGTATATAATTACCAAATCTCTGTTGTACATCTGAAACCAATACGGTTTGTGTATCAACTACATTCTAATTAAAAACGAAGGATATACATGAAACATGGAGGAAGGGGAATAAAAAGTGCAATCTGAATATATTAAAACTTAAATGACCAACTTAATATAGACTGGTGTATATATATATATATATATATATATATATATATATATATATATATGATGTCATATATAAACCCAGTGGTACCCAAAAATCTATAATGGACACAGAAAAAGAGAAATGAATTCTACCTAAATACTACAGAAAGTCATTAATCACAAGGGAAGATAACAAGAGAAAAAGATCAGAGAATGATAAAAACCAGAAAACACTTAACAAAATGGCAATAAATACATATTTATCAATAATGACCTCAAAGGTAAATGGAATGCTCCAATCAAACGACAGGGTAATTGAATTGAAAAAATACAAGACCCATCTATATGCTGCCCACAAGAGACTTCAGACATAAAGACAAACATAGAAACTGAACAGATGGAAAAAGATACTTCATGCAAATAGAAAGGATAAAAAAGCATGAGTAGCTGCACTTCTATCAAACAAAATAAAACAATGACTGTAACAAGGGCAAAGAAAGACAATATATAATGAGTAAGTGTTCAGTCCAGCAAGAGATATGACTATTGTAAATATCTGCACACCCAGAAGAGGTGCACCTAAATATATAACCTTAGCAGACATAATGGGAGAGACTGACAGTAACAAAATGAAAGCATGGGACTATAACATCCCATTTACATCAATGGACAGATCATCCACACAGGAAGTCAATGAAGAAACAATGGCTTTGAATGACACATTAGACCAAATGGAATTAGTACATATATATAGTACATTAAAAAAAAAAACAAACATAACATACATTCAAGTGCACACGGAACATTCTCAGGATAGATCACTTGTTAAGCCACAAACCAAGTCTAAATAAATTTCGGAAGAATGAAATCACACCAAGCATCTTTTCTGACCACAACATTTGAAACTCAAAATCAATTACAAGATAAAAGTGGAAAAAACACAAGTGAATGCTAACCAGCATGCTATTAATGAACTAATGAGTCAGTGAAGAAATCAAAGAGAAAAAAAAAATACTTGGAGAGTAATGCAGAAAGAAACACAATAGTTCAATCTTAGTGGAGCAATTCTCTGCACGCAGGTGACCATCAACCATCCTAATGACAAAAGGCAAATAAAGCCCAGGCTATCAGAGAGCCATCATGGGCACACCCAAGGGGGTGGGTGCCATCACTAGTCCATTTCAGAGATGAGAAAACTGAGGCTCAGGAGGGAGTCATCAGCTCAGATCACTCAGCCTCTAAGTGGTAATGAGGACTAAAATCTGGGCAGACTGAAGGTCACTCTCCTACCACTCGACTCTGGACCTCATTCCTCAATTCTTGGGCCGTAACCAGAGCTGAACATTGGGAGCTGGCTGCATATAGTGAAAGAAAAAGAAACCAGTTCTAATGTTAACCAGCACGGCCCCAAACTTGGGGGCTGGAAGGCATGGCTTCCTCCTGGGCCTGACACACCCAGCCCACCACCTGAACCAAACTCCCAGCAAACATGGAGGGTCAAGGGGGGATGGTGGAGATTCCCTGGGCCCTCCCCTCACTACCCTTCCTACCTCTCCTCCCCTAGCCTGAGGAACAGCCCTTGTACATTTCTTCCTTCCCTTCAAGGACATCTTTGAGCCCCTTATCTTAATGTTGGCTCCTTGATGTGTGCCGAATACATGCATGTATGCTCAGTGACACATACCCTCCCCAATCCCAGCATTCTGGGCTCAGAAGTACTGAGTGGTAGGCACAGGCCCTGAAAATTACTTGTTGTGTGACCCTGGGTAAGCTGCTCTACCTCTCCGATCCCGTTTACTCACTAATAAAATGGAGATGGTAGACAGTACCTCCCACAACACCTGTTAAACTGATTAAGAATTCTGTCACCTCCCTGCTCCACCCCACCATCCTCAGAGCTTTCTTCCTCACTGGACTTCGTGGCTCCAGTAACTGTGCGCCTGGCTACTGGATGAATCAACAAAGGCTTGGCTGCAGAGGATACCAAAATTCATTTGTGTTCCCAAAATACCCAAGATGGTCTCTGCCCACTAGGACCATCTGTGTGAGACTGTGAAGACAGACTTTTTCATGTATTAAGTACCTACTATGTACCAGGAACTCTGCTAAACACAATTGCCCTAAAACTTCACAGTAACAGGTCCCAGGAGGAAACACGAACCCAGAGAGATTAAGGCCACATTAGCTACTGAGAGGAAGACACTGGATTTGCCTCCAAGTGTGCCTCACTACAAAGCCTGCCTCGTTAGCACCTTCCCAGGACAGCCCACCAAGCTGGCTGTGAGACCTGGAGCAAATGCCTCCACCTGAGAGGAAGGTCGCCATCTGTAAGATACGGTGGTACGGGAGCAGGCATGTCTCCTAGCTGCCCTCGCCCCTGGCAGACCCTGGGTCTCCTGAACCACCTTTGAGGCTTTTCAAGGTGCAGCGTTCAAGGCTTCTAGGCTTCCCAGACAACCTTAATTAGGGCAGCGGTGACACAAACCCTGCCTCTCAGTGGGTGTGGGAGGCAGAGAGGACGCTTGGGGACAGAGGAGGGGCCTGGAGAGAGGGTGTGACAGGCCAGGGGAGAGAGGCTAGGACACTCCACCAAAGCAGGAGGGAGGGAGTGGCTGGGGCTGGCAGAGCACCCAGGCTGGCTCCAGAAGCATTTTCACAGGGGAGAGGAGTGGTGAGTCACCAGCTTCTCCCACACCCAGAACCCTGGTGGGGAGGCGCTGCTCGGTTTGTTAAATGAACGTTGGGGTCAAACAGAAGGGTTCCGGGGAAAGGCTGGCCGTAACAGCAGTCTTTCGAAGGAAACCCATACGGTGCCTCTCGACCCAAATTCACGCTAGTGTTAAGAGAGGACCGGGAGTAGGAGGCAAATGCTCCCTCTCACAATCATCCCAACTCCTCGGCTCCCAATCTGGGCTGAGCCCCTTTGCAGCATCACAGACTCGGTTTATACACAGTCCCTAAGGCGGAGAGCTAGCTCACTGCACGCAGACGGCTATTCGTCAAACAGCTCCACCTGGGCGATATCGGCTTCTCCATCCTAACCGCGCGGGCTGGCCGCCTGAGGTCCCGTCAGCCCTCAAAAGTCCGCAAATTTGGGAACCCCAAGGACCCAGGCAGAGCATAAGGATGAAAGGAGGGGCTGCAGAGGCGCCGCACACAAGGACATCCCACTGCCGAAAGCAACACCCCGAGTCGCTCTCCCCACAAACGCACGCCCCGAGGACGAGGTGGACCAAATAATATGGACAAAAGGCGCCTGGACAGCTGAGATGGGCAGGCGGGTTCGCGGCCGGGAGGAACAGATATGGATTTGCAGAGGGAGAAGGGGGCCGGCCGCACGGCTGGCGGTCAGAAAAAACGGACCTGAGCAGCCCTTCGGGAAGGAGGGAAGTCTGGGTGGGGCCCGGCGGCCCCGGAGGCACTCACATTCGCTGCCATAATGGGACCCGGCTCACCGCCCCACCTCGCTTCACCCAGCTACGCAAGAAGTTTAGCGCCGGAGCGCCGAGTCCAGCGGCCTCTCCCGTGTCCGAGAGTTGCGAAAAGCCGCGCGAAGCCCAGGACCAGCGAGGACTTGCTATACAGTTACCGCCCCACGGACCCAACTTTTACGTCCTCGCGCGCCGCAAGGCCTCCTGGAAAATGTAGTCCGGGGTTAGGTGCTTTCTCCGCAAAGTTGCACTGCGCGCTGTACCTCATTGTTGCGCCTGCGCACTGTAAGCTATTCCGGGAAATTTGTTCCTACAGCCCGAAGAAGTGCCGGGCGGCGCGCAGCCACGTGGGAAATGTAGTTCTCGGCTGAGGGGGTCGGGCTGCGTCTGGGAAGGCGCGCAGGCAGGCGCGCGACGGGCAGGCCTTGAGTGGGCGGAACCGCGCGGGCCTCGGAGCCGCCCGCCCAGCCTGAGGAGAGGTCACGGCGCGAAGCTGCAGCCGCCACCGCGGCTATCACTGTTACTGCGGGTTCTGAGTGCAGGGCTGCAGCCATGGCCTACTGCCGCCAGGAAGGTAGGGAGGGCGGACTGCCTTGGAGACCGGCTTACGAGCGCCTGCAGGGGACAAGCGGACTGTGCGGCTCGGCCCCCACAGGCCTCGGCGCCCCACGACCCTAATGCAGGCGCCGGCAGCCCGACCGCGGTCCGGGGTGCCTTTTCCGGGACCCTCGGGCGGGTTGGGCGGCGGGGTCGTCGCCCCCGTTTTGCAAATGAGAAAACCGAGACTCTGGGAGGATCGAGGCTCGTCCAAGGTCACGGGGGAGCCTCGAACCCGGACCTCAGAGGGACCAGCACGTGGGGGAGTTCATAAATCAGGCCGGACGGGGCGCAGGACGTGCTGAGATCGTTTCCTCTGGCTCGTATTTGGGGATTTATTATTACTATCGTTCTAATCCCACACCACGTGTTTCCATTTGCACGCGACTTTTTTGCACGTCCCGAAAAGTTTCCACTCGGGTTAGGCGCTGTGCTGGATTGATACAAGTACCACAACGGGAGCATTTATTTATTGGGCCCCTACTACACACAAGCACTGTTAGGGGAGCTTTATATGTCTTTGCTCATTGATCTCGTAGCGACCTTTTTAAGCCAGGCTCTGTTACTATCTGCATTTTACCGAAAAGTAAACTAAAACACAGAGGTGATAAAGTCACACGACCAGTAAGTTGTGGAACCAGCGACTGAGTCCCGGCAGTCTGATTTTAGAAATGCACTATCCAGTCTGGTACCCCCTGGATTCCTGGGAGCCCTCAGCTGGGAAAAAAAGCCCCACCATCCCACAACAAAGTTGGGCTCTGCCATCTCTTTACATTTGTTACCCCCATGGGGGAGCTCAGAAGTTCTAGGGCCTCCCCACCCACCACCACTGACTGGCTCTTTTGTCCCTGAGCTGCCACCTAACCCTTCCAGGCCACAGTTTCCAACCTTGTAAAATGAGAAGGTGGTCCTCATTCATTCAGCAGATATTCCTGAAGAACCTTCTCTGGGCCTGGTGATGACTGGACACCTGAGACTGTAAAACTAGAGAAAGTTGGGCTTCACCCAAAGCACTTTGGTGAATAGTCAGTCCAGTTCTCTCAGTTTAATTCAGGGAACCTGAGGCCAGAGAAGGAGGTGACCTACCCAAGGTCATGTGGCTGGTTAGGAGGAACAGCTCAAACTAAAATGCTAATGCTAAAATCCTTTCCTCAGTACCCCGCCGTCACTCTAGAACACCTCCTCTCTCTCTCAGAAAGCCTTAATACTCACTGATGTCCCTAATGAGGACCATATCTTGATTAATACTTAACTGAGCCATGAACAAAAGTCCTTTGCCCTCCCCTCTTTATTAGGCTGCAGGTCTTGTTTTTAATTTCATTTTCTCTGAATCTCTAATTTAACTTCATGCTGCAAGTAAGTGTGAGCTTTTCAGGATAATGAGTCTGTGCAAATAAGGTCCTTCCTTGCCCTTGATGATTTATAGGAGTCACATGTTCTCTGGGAAGGAGAGGCCCTTTCCATCCTTATCTTTTCCTGGGTCAAAGATCTCTCTTAGTTTGGGGATGCAAGTTGAAAGCACCTTAGTGCTTCCCTAGTTTTTATCTTTTCCATATGACTATCCCCTAAATGCCCAGCCTTTTGTACTTCTACACATGAATTCTTTATACTTAGAGAAATGATTCCAAACTCCTTTCCATATAAGGGCTTACGTAGTCTAGCCCCTGCCTGATCTCTAACCAACCCATCACTGCTCAGCCATGGTGGCCTCTTGGCTGTTCCCTTCGCCTGGTACATCTTTCCTGCCTTCTGCTGGGGCTGGGGTCTTGTGTCCTAATCTGGAACTCAGTTTTTCCATTCACTTTTTCAACAATATTGATTACCCAGTGTGTTCGGGGCACTGTTCTAGGCTCTGGGGACACTGCAATGAACAGAACAGACAAATCCTTGCCCTGAGGAGCTGACATTTTAATGGGGGGAGACAGATGGCAAACAAATATTTAATATGTTAGGTGAGGAGGTGCTTTGGAGAAAAATGAAGCGGAGTAAGGAGATAGGGAGGAGACAAGGAAGGTGGCCTCTGAGCAGGAGACATAAAGGCAGGGAGAGGGTGGCTGTGAGGACATCTGAGGAGAGTGCTCCGGAGGGAGAAACAGCCTGTGCAAGGCCCAGAGGCAGGCCTGTGAGCAGCATGTTTGTGCAAAATGGAGGGCATGGGTGGTGGGAGATGGGGTCATGGCAGCGAAGGATGCAGATCATTCTGGATGTACTTGAAGGTAGAGCCAGCTGGATCTGATGGTGGAGGTGTGAGGGAAAGACAGGAGTCAAGGACGACTGTACATAGAGTACAGAATTGGGGGTGTCCTGGTGTCCAGCTGCTCAAGCAGTGATCTCTTCTCAGCGCCACCTCGAGTCCTGCTTCAGGGTGACCTCTGAACCTCCAGTGCCCAGCCCTCACAGGGTCCTCACATGGGGCCTGGGTTCTTCCAGTTGACTTGCCCTCCTGGGACTTTTTTTCGAGTTCTGCTTTTTCTATTCATATGTCAGAGAGCAGTCCTCTGCTAGCTTTCCCACTTCCAAAACTTATCAACACCTTTAGCCTCTGTCTCTTTTCTTGGACATTTTATCCTTGTCATTTGATGCCATTTTAAAAACTGCTGTCTTTTGAGCAGGATTTCAGGTGAGAGCAGAAACTCACTCCACCTCCTTTGTTTACTGAAGTCTCTTGATTTTTGCCCTCACAACGGGAAGCAGGTAGTCTGAGCTGGTGCGGGGGCCTGTTTTCTGAGGCCCAAGAAGGTTCCTGAGACCACATCTGTTAAAGTGCTTAAGCCAAGAGAGGGACCCAGTCCTCAGACTCTGCAATACTGATGTGCTGTGGGCCAGAGCGCCCAACGCCTTTAGCTCCTCAGGCCCAGGCTTGTGCTTTTGTTCTTTCTACAGATGGTTTTCAGCCTGTACTGTTATTTGTCCATTCAACAGGCGTGACCATCTGGGTTACCAGGACTGGGGATGTCCCTGCCCAGAGGCCACAGTCAGATCTCCTGGGGGACCTTTCCCCAGTGCTATGGCATGACTGTGTGCCTCCCAAATTCCTACGTAGGAATCCTAACCCCCAAGGGTGCTGGTAGTAGTAGTAGGTGGGGTCTCTGGGAGGTGCTGAAGTCATGAGGGTGCTGTCCTCATGAATGGGATTAGAGAGCCCCCTACTACTGTGGGAGGACACAGCAAGAAGGTGCCAGCTTTGAGCAGGAAGCGGGACCTCACCGAAAGGCAGCCAAGCCCATGCCTTGATCTTGGACCTCCCAGCCTCCAGGACTGAGCAGAAAGTTCCTGTTGTTTATAAACCATCCAGGCTGGTATTTTGTCAAAGCAGCCCGAATGGACCAGATCCCCATCCAGATCCGTCCAGTGGTGGCCCTGGGAAAGTACCACCCAGTCAGGATCAGAATCATCGCATTCTCTGCCAGACTGACTTCAGTCAGACTGTCCTTCCCACACTTCTCTTCTGTCCATGAGGCCTCTGAGTTAGATTAAGCTACCACATGGTCAAGAGTTAGATTAAGTTGACCGTAAGTCAGCTAAAGATGTGGATAAACTTAATTTAAAGTGTAAAAACCATCAAGTTAAAAAGACAGTGGAGGAGGCAAGGAGCTAGGAGGTCCAGTACTTTGCGCTGAAGGCACTAGGAATCCAAAAGATCCTCCTGATTAAGCTATTTTGCTTGTGGGATTACGGAACTAAAGTGCAGACCAGTGAGGGAATCAGACCCCAGTGAAGGACCCCAGAGGGGCCCCTTTGTGCTGCAGTGAGAACAGCAGTCAGACGGACCCAAGGTTCATCTTAGTATACTTGCCAGCTGTGTGGCCTCGGCCTGTTGAGGAATCCAGGAGCCCATCGTGGGCATTCACTGGGGGACGGAGGCCTGAACAGCTCAGCCCACATAGAGAGCCGCAGTCTGACAGGCATGAGGGAACCAGTCACGGGTGTGCAGAACGTGGGGCAATCAGGCTGTGAGCTGACCACGTAGAGGGCCCCTGTGGAGATGGGTGTGCATGGTCCTCAGGGACAGAGTGGGGAGTGGGAGAGTGGACTGTCTCTGAGGTTTTAAGAGCCACACACTGTCAGCTTGTGAGTGAAGGCTCCCGAGTCCCAGATCCATGCTTTTAACAAGCTACTGCTTCTATAGTCAGTCCAACATGGGGGACCACTGCCTCTTAAGTTCGAGAAATATATGGAGTCCAAAGGACAGAAATTCTTATATTGATTTACTGTTTTTCTTTTGCCATGTAAATGTCTAAGAAACTTGCACTTAAAACGTGAAAACACTTGCCTATAGTCTTAACTCCAAAACCAGATGGATGAATTGAATTCTGACAGCATTCACTGTAAGAACATTAATTGAAACTGGTAGATGATGTTTGATGCAGTAATACCCCACAGTGGATTAAATGAGCTGACAGGTGTAAAACACACTGCTGGGAGCCCAGATGTGTGTAAAAGGAAGTTCTTATGGTGTGCTGCCAAGAATTCCAATTCCAGTGTGCAAACCCACACCACGCAATTCTCCCGCACCAGCAGAGTGTCCTACAATTCAGCTCAATTCTGATACTCTTACCTACCTGGAGATGGCATCAAATCCTACAAGTTAAGGGCTCAGTCCCATGAGACTGCCCCTCACCACCACTTCAGGCGCCACCGCCTGTCTAGGTCGTCCGTCCCCTGTGCTTCTGACCAACTACGGACCTGAGGGTCCAAAGGCCTCTCTTTGGGTTCCATTAATTTGCTAGAGCAGCTCACAGACCTCAGAGAAACATTTACTTACTAGATTACCAGTTTATTATAAAAGGGCCCAACTCATGAACGGCCAGATGGAAGAGATGCATGGGGCAAGGTGTGGGGAAGGGGTGTGGGGCTTCTGTGCCCTCTTCAAGAGCACCCCTCTTCCTGATTCTCCACCTGCTCACTAACCTGGAAGCTCTCTGAACCCTGTCCTTGTGGATTTTTATGGAGGCTTCATTATACAGGCATGGTTGATTAAATCATTGTTAGTTGGTTCAACCTCCAGCCCCGCTCCCCTCCCTAGAGGTGGGGAGTGGGGGTGAAAGTTGCACTCCAATCACGTGGCTGGTTCTCCTGGTGATCCTTACGTGGGATCAAAAGACACCTTAATCACTGTCTTCACTTGGGGCATTTCAAGGGTTTTAGGAGCTCTGTGCCAGAAACAGGGTCAAAGACCAAAATGTATTTATTACAGATCACAACATCACATCCACCAATCCAGAAGAACCATTCTCTAAGGGTGACGTCCAGGAAGATGCATGAGAGGCCTTGCCCCTGCGGGGAGAGACCTGGCACATTCTCGGTGGGACGGGCTCAGCCTGTGATTCCCAACCTGACTGCATGATGGTTACCAAGGGAGCCAGTGAGCAGAATGGATGTGCCAGAGACCTTGATGCACCTTCTGTTGGCTGCGGCCTGGCCTCTGCCTCACAAACCCCATGCAGGCCTCCAGTACCCAGCTACCCAGGGCCAGGCTGAGAGCTTGGTGAACAAAACTGCCAGAGCTGAGAAATCCGGGTCAGCTTCTTCTGCTTAGCATTCAGCATTCTTACAGATTGCTTTCAAGTGTTTGAAAACTGGTCAGAATTACAAGGCCACTGGGTACTTTAATAAGCCCTGGCTGCCTGGCTCAAACCCTTTCCCAGGCCACATGGGAAGAGCCGTCTTTCCCAACATAAAATGTGAGGCGGTGAGGCAGAGACCCGCTCTGGGAGCAGTAACCTCAGCTCAGCTGGGGGTCCTCTGTCATCACTGTTGGCCCATGGGGGAGACCCTGTGTGGGGGTCAAGAGGGTATAAAGCGCCAGGGTGCCTTCCCTCTGCCCCCTCAGCTGTCCTCTGGTTTTTGCTGTCACCCACATGCTCTCCCCAAGCCCCTCCCTCAAGTACTCCAGCTTTTTCCAGCATGCCTGTGACTGGCCTTCCTAAGTACAAAGGGAAAACAGTACGAGATAGTCAGAAAAAGCCAGAGAGCCACATTTCTGCAGGCCAGCTCTGCCCCTTCCCTGGCCAACTCACTCCAGGCCACTGGCTAGGCCCTGTCTAAGGGCACGTTTGAATGGTGCCTGAGGAAACCTTAAAGGCCAGGCCCCTCCCATCCAGAGGAGGGTCCCGTTATGTCAGAACCGGTGGTTGGTAGGGCTGCTGAATTTGTCTTGCCCTTCACCAGAGGGATACCTGGCAGCTTAGCAAAGACTCCTGCCCATTCACTCAGCAAACACTCCCTTGGATTTAAAGCTTCTTGGGGGCAGAGCCAGGGTCAGTATTTATTATACAAAAGTTATTCCTACCCAAAGCTCCCAGGAGAGTGTGACATGCCAGCTAAGTACTCGGTGACAGCTGTCATTTTTACTGTGTGTTGGGTGGGCAGCAAGCGTGTGTGCCCAGGATCTCCACAGTGTGGTCTTTGGAGACATGCAGCGCTGGGGTCCCACCTCAGGCTCAGCACCACGCAGTGGCCCCTGCTGCCTTCTCTCAGTGTGACAGGACGGCGGAGCTAGCTGACACGCAGGACCCGGCAGGGCTGGCCCCAGTCCACCCCTGAGGGGCTGCGGGGCAAACTGATGGCCATGCAGCATGTGGGGAGTGAGGACAAGGTGCTCCTCGCCCCCAGCAGGAATATGGGACAGCTGAGGGCCGCAGGCTTCAGGATGGTGAGGTGGTGTGCTGACAAGGTGTGGGGCAGAGCCTGGGAGAGAGCTGGACGGGGGAGGTGCTGGCCCTGCCATTTCTGGCTGGCTGATATTGAGTAGCCTCTGGGCCTTGGTTTTCTGTTGTCTAAAATGAGGCAGAAGGTGATAAAACTTAACAGGGTTACGTAAGGCCAGCTGAAACAAGCCTCAGAATGCACCCATCCTGGTTGTCAACACTGATTCTTCCTTCTGTGTCCACCCAGCTGCCCTTGAGACTCACAAAGTACGCGTTTGGCGGGAGCCTCTGGCAGCCAGGCACCAGGGGCTGGGCACTGTGGTCGGCCAGGGCACAGGCCCTGTTAAGGCTGGCTTCCTGATGCTGCGCCTTCTAGGGCCTCTGTCCTGACATTACTGCCAAGCCTATTATATTTGGATTGGGTGTGCATTCTAAAAAATAACAAACTGCAGATGGGCATAGAAGTTAATATCAGCACCTCTGTGAAATAGTCCCTCTTGCCCCAAGCCCTTCCACTTGTTGGGAAATAGCCCCCAGGCCTCACAGACTGTGGGTAGCCACCAGTGTTGCCCACCGTCATGATCCCTTTCTTCTCCAGGCCATGATTAGGGGCCAGCAAGCCTAGAGGGAGTCTTGACCACGGGCTTCCCAGACCACATGTGTCCTCAGCCTCCCAGAGGCTGTGACAGGGTCTCTTCCCACAGGGTGTCACCTTGGACAGACATCAAGTGGCTACATGAGCTGTGGGCTGTGAAGGCTGCTGGCTGGGCACCGACATCGCTGGGCACCTCTCCCCTCGTCAAAGTTCTGTCTTTCTCACACTTTGCATTCTGAACCCTGTGGGTAACCCCTGGGGGTCTAAAAGCAAGTCTTTCTCCTGTGCTTTTTCCTGTCCCTCCCACTCCTTTGCCCTCCAGCATGAGAGCAGCTTGTGGAAGGGGGCAGGGGTGCTCAGCAGCATGCCTTCCAAACCCCCTCCCCGCCTAGTAAGTTGTCTTCATTCCCCACGTGTCATCTGAAGGCTGCTTGCAGACCCTGTGAGGCCTGGGGAGAGGGAAGATACAGCAGGCAGACGGGTCTCCAGGGGTTGATGGGGAATCCTGGGATCGTCGGCGTTGGGGGAGTTCTGAGGGGGGACAGCTCCTCTCTTGATGGGATGAAGAAACGAGTTGTAGCAGCTGTAAGCAGCAGCACCGACTAGATTGGGGCACTTGGTCTCACCTGGAGGATGCATACGGCGGGTAGGGCATCCTCCTCACCCATGACCTCGGTGGAGTTGGTCAGCTGCAGGCATTCAGGAGAGGTGGCTGCTGGACCATCTCTCAGAGTCAGCAACGCAGCCCGGGAGGCGCATCTGATGGCCCCTCACTTTGGGGTTTCACGTGGGACAGTCTTCAAACTTGGCTTACGTGGCTACCTTGTGTTTAGGATGAAACATTTCTTCCTCTGTTCTCCAAACTCTAGGGAAGGATCGAATCATATTTGTGACCAAAGAAGACCACGAAACTCCAAGCAACGCAGAGCTGGTGGCCGATGACCCCAACGATCCATATGAGGAGCACGGTAACATGGGGCCTCCCGGGGCCCACAGGCACGTACTGAGGGAGCTGTCCCGTCTGCTCCCAGCCTTGGCTGGGTTTCCAGCCTTGGCTGGGTTTCCAGGTGTCCACCTCAGCTGCAGTCTGGCTGTCAGGTGTGCGGGCCCTGCAGAGCACCCTCCAGCCCTTGTTCTGATGCACCCCAGCCATTAGGCAGGCAGCTGGGTTTCTCCTTAGTGAAGGTCTCTTGCCTCTTTTCCTTCTGAGTCTTTGCACTGACTCAAGCTGGTCGGATGCTCCCTGATGATTACGTTTTGAGGGAGGGTGTCAGTGGGTTCCAGCAGCTGCAGGTGCTGACCAAGGTGATAGGGACCCTCCCACTCGGCCTGGTTGCTGGACTCAGTTCTGCCGCACGTACAGACTCTGTGAGCGAGCAGGCACTGAGGTCATGTACCTTGTTCTGTTGGATGTGCAGTTGCTGCTCTCTCCTCGTAGGAGCCCCAGCAAGCACCGTTCAGGAAAAGCTGATTTGGGGGAGAGGGCTGGTTTTTCAGCAGGATTCAGCCCACAGTGTCAGAACTATGCATACAACTCAGTTATAGGGTGTCACACAAAGGCTTAGACTGTTGACTCACTTGAACTTACCTGGCCTGTGTGAGGCCCAGGTGTGTGTGCAGCATTCATAAATATCCATCCACATACTGTAAAACAGTTCACTATCTAAAGCTATTTCTGACACCATGATACTAATTAACCTTCAATGCTGATAGGTGATAGATGTGGTTGAAAGAGCTTGTAGCAGACACCTGTGAAGTATGGGCTCCTGATGAGAATTTCCCAAGTGCTTACTAAAGTGTACATCCTCAGAGGACCCTTCACACATTGCCCTGACTGCTCTCAAGGATTAGAGTAAAATGAAGGATGTGTCTTTTGCATCCCGTTGGAACAGTGGGAAGTGCACACGTTATGTGAAGTGTTAGTGTTCTGAGAGCCACAGCTCAGGAGAAATCTTGAATCAGCATCTTACAAAGAAAAATAAATTGTGTAAATTCTAGTGCTTGGCCTATCTTTAGGTCCATCATATTAAGCACATTTCATTAACTGATAGAGACTGAGAAGCCTGCAGGACAAATCAGCTTTGTTTTGTCTGCCTCATAGTGTTTTTAAACAGAATGAGGCTGCCTCAAGAGCACGCCTTCCCCTCCAGTTCCTGCCAGACTTTATTGTCCTTGTTTTCTCTCCAAGCTTCTGTCATTTATAATACATCTGCTTAGACACTATAGGTATTTGCCTTTGCAGCCCCTTCAGATGAATAGTTGTATGAAGAAGCGTATAAAACAGAAATCTGGGACCCAGGTCCTGAGCTCTCAACTGCAAAAATACTATGCAGACTAAGTAGGCTGCCAATTTATGCCGACTGCCTGCACCCCAGCACCCAGTTCCATGGCTGAGATAGCTCTTGGAACAGCAGAGTTACTTTTCACAGAATCAAAAAGGTAGGAGGGCCTTAAAGATCACTTGGTCCAGTGGGAAAACTGAGGTCCTGGGTGGAGGTGGGTACAAGCCAAGGAAGCTAGTGGACTAGAACTCCAGCCTTTGATCGCATGTTTGAACCCACACTGCATCCGGGCTTCATCTAACACTCTGAAGCTGCTGTCTGCTTTTACTTCGCCTCCCTGAAATGTAAACCAGCATTATATGCATGCCCTGTGGGGAGCCACCTCACGCTAGTTCCTTCCCTGACAAATAATGAAACCAGGACTCCTGCAGATCTGGGCTGTGATTTTAAATGCAGCTGTCATGATCTATTTTTTCTTTTGGAAACTGGTTGTACAGGTTTGTTACCAGTTTGGAGCCTCCAGGGGGCAACATTTGTGCACAGGTACACCACATGTTACTGTGCTATGCAGATACTGCATTTTTACACGTTGAAAGTTTGTTAACCCTGCATTAAGCCCATCTCTCACCGTTTTACCAACAGCATTTGCTTACCTCATGTCTCTGTCACATTTTTGGTAATTCTCGCAATATTTCAAACTTTTCTTAATTGTATTTGTTACGGTGAGCAGTGAATTATTGTCATTGTTTTGGGGCACCACAAACCAGTCCCATATAGATGGCAAACTTAATCGATAAGTGCTGTGTGTTCTGACCTCCACCCCCCGGGCCATTCCCCCATCTCTCTCCCTCTCTTCCAGCCTCCTTATTCCTGAGACACAACAGTATGAAATTAGGCCAGTTAATAACCCTGCAATGGCCTCTAAGTGTTCCAATAAAAAGAAGAGCCACACATCTCTCACTTTAGATCAAAAGCTAGAAATGATTAAATTTAGTGAGGAAGGCATGTCAAAAGCTGAGACAGGCCAAAAGCTAGGCCTCTTGTACCAGTTGGTCAAGTTGTGGGTGCAAGGGAAAAGTTCTTGAAGGAAATAGAAAGTGCTACTCTAGTGAGCACAAGAATGGTAAGTAAGTGAAGCAGCCTTATTGTTGATACGGAGGAAGTTGTAGTGATCTGGATAAAAGATAAAACCAGCCACAACATTCCTTAAACCAAAGCATAAGCCAGAGCAAGGCCCTAACTATTCAATTCTGTGAAGGCTGAAAGAGGTGAAGCAGCGGTAGGAGAAAAGTCAGAAGCTAGCATAGGTTTGTGCATGAGGTTAATGGAAAGAGACTGTCTCCAGAACACTAAAGTACCAAGTGAAGCAGCAGGTGCTGATGGAGAAGCTGAAGCAAGTTATCCAGAAGATGTTGCTAAGATCAGTAATGCAGGTGGCTACACTAAACAATAGCTTTTCAATGTAGACAAAACAGCCTTCGATTTAAAGATGCCATCCAGGACTCATAGCTAAAGAGGAGAAGTCAATGCCTGGTTTCAGAGCTTGGGAGGGGCTGATGCAGCTGGTGACCACAAGTGGAAGCCAGTGCTCATGCACCATTCTAAAAGTCAAGGCCCTTAAGAATGATGCTAAATCTATTCTGCCTGTGCTCTATGAAGAACACTTCAGCCTGGATGACAGCCCATCTGTTTACAACATAGTTTACTGACTATTTTAAAGCCCATTGTTGAGATCCACTGCTCAGAAAAAAGATTTTTTTCAACATGTTACTGCTCACTGACTATGCACTTAGTCACCTAAGAGCTCTGATGGAGATGGCCAACAAGATTAATGTGGTTTTTGTGCCTGCTAACACAGCATCCATTCTGCAGCCCATGGATCAAGGAGTCATTTCAGCTTCCACATCTTAATTAAGAAATACATTTTGTAAGGCTATCATTGTCTTAGATGGTGATTCCTCTGTGGATCTGGGCAAAGTAAATTGAAAATCTAAGAAAGGATTCACCATCTGACATACCAGTCAGAACATTCAAGATTCATGGGAAGAGGTAAAAATATCAGCAATTAACAGGACTTTTGGAAGAAGCCGATTCTAACCCAAATGGGAGACTTTGAGGGACTCAAGACTTCATTGAAGGAAGTAACTGCAGATGTGGAAATGGCAAGAGAACTAGAATTAGAAATGGAGTCTAGAATTAGAAGATAAAGACTTTATTAAATTGGACTGAACTGTCACAATCCTATGATAAAATTTGAACAGAGTTGCTTCTTAAGGATAAGCAAACTGGTTTCTTAAGATGGAAACTACTCCAGGTGGAGATGTGAAGATTGTTGAAATGACAAGGATTTAGAATATTATATAAGCTTAGTTGATAAAGCAGCAGCAGGGTTTGAGGACTGGCTCCAATCTTGAAGTCTGACTCTGGGTAAAATGCTATCAAACATCATTGCATGCTACAGAGAAACCATTCACGAAAGGGAGAATCAGTTGATGCAGCAAACTTTATTTTAAGAAATTGCCGCAACCCCAACCCTGATCAGTCAGCTGCCATCGACATCGAGGCAAGACCCTCCACCAGCAAAAGGAGTATGATTTGCTGAAAGCTCAGACACTGGCTAGCATTTTTTAGCAATAGAGTGTTTTTAATTAAGATATGTACATTTTTTTAGATATAATGCTACACTCTTGACTGCAGTATAACATAAATATAACTAATTTGCACTGGGAAACTGAAAAACTCATTTGGCTCGCTTCATTGCAAGATTCACTTTATTGTGGGAACCGAACCTGCGCTATCCCTGAGGTGTGCCTGCATGGTTGCAGCACTGAGTCGGCCTGTGTAGAGAGGTGGTGAGATGGGGGAAACAGCTGGGAATCCTGCGGGCCCCAGCTGCAGTCCTGACTTGCAAACCCCTGAATCCCAACAACCTCTTACTAACTGGGGCCAGTACCTCCTGCAGAAGATTGTCAAAAGTGCTATTTACTAGATAGAGCTTAACGTTCAAGATGCTGCACCCAGCTCTTAATGGGGCTAGTGGTGAGCACCCACCAGGGGCAGTTCCTGTCAAAGTCTCTACCATTAGCCCACTTCACAAACGAGGAACTGCCACAACTTTGTTGATCAGTGAAGCTTCCTGAGCTAGAATTCAGAAGCTGCTTTCAGCCCAAGCCTAGGACTTTGAACACTAGGTCAGAGTGCCACAGCTAGAGCAAAAAGTTGTGTGATTTCGCTGGGCATTTTGAGTCTGTCTTAAAGAATGCTCTTAGGCTCTGCAGAGGAGTCAAGTGAGAAACTTCTGTATGAATTGTATTTCTGTGTCTGTCCCAAAGCTGAAAAGGAAGCCATCTTGAAAGCATGTTGGAAAATCAGGAAATACTCTTTAGATGTGAATCACGTTCAAAGAAAAAGTGTCAAAATCAAAAGTAAGGGGTCTATATAATATTGCAAATGAAAATCCATCTGTCATCCCACCCCCTCACCAGCCATAGGTGCAACTTAACAGTTTGGTGCTATGGTTGGTACCCCTCAGGTTTCTCATTGTTACAGGAATCATACCACTCTGGTCTGCCACTAGCCTTTTCCGCGTGTGGCATGTCTTGGACATCTTCCCAGTCAGTGCAGGAGGGCCAGTCCTCATGCTGAGCTTAACAGCAGCCGCAGAGCGAGAGGGGCTTGAAGAGGAGGGGGCCATGCAGGTGTGGGAGCTGGTCCTGACGCTCTGCATGGGAGGGGAGCAGAGGGTGAACAGTGGAGATGAATAAACATTTCAGCTCCTTTAAGTGGGCTTTCACAGCGCTTGCTGAACATCCAAGTGATGGCTTCTTTGGAGATTAAATGGTTTCCAATATTTAGTTCTTGGAACACAGCCACTGTGACAACACTGGGAGGTGGCTTAGAATGTACATCATTGTTACACATGGAGAAAGTTGCCGACAGTGGCTTCTCTCCCGCCGAGCCAAGGGGTGCTGGGCTTGTGCCAGGCACTAAAGCCAGTCCAGGCCGAGAGGCAGGTCACAGACGGGTGCCTCCCAGGCAGCAGTTCAGACTGTCCTGCACCTCCTGAGTGGCCTGTGAGGATGGGCTGGGTTTTGATTTTGTTTTTTCTGGAACCTCACATTTTTCATTTTTTTTTTTTTTTGTAGATAATTATTTTTTATTGAAGGGTAGTTGACACACAGTATTACATTACATTAGTTTCAGGTGTACAACACAGTGATAAAACATTTATATACATGACAATTCTAGGTTCCAGCTATCACCCTACCAAGCTGTTACAATATCTTGACTATATTCCTTATGCTATACATTACATCCCGGTTACTTATTTATTTTACCATTGGAAGTCTGTACTTTTTTTTTTTTTTTTGTGAGGGCATCTCTCATATTTATTGATCAAATGGTTGTTAACAACGATAAAATTCTGTATAGGGGAGTCAATGCTCAATGCACAATCATTAATCCACCCCAAGCCTAATTTTTGTCAGTCTCCAATCTTCTGAGGCATAACAAACAAGTTCTTACATGGAGAACAAATTCTTACATAATGAATAAGTTAATAGTGAACAGTACAAGGGCAGTCATCACAGAAACTTTTGGTTTTGCTCATGCATTATGAACTATAAACAGTCAGTTCAAATATGAATACTCATTTGGTTTTTATACTTGATTTATATGTGGATACCACATTTCTCTCTTTATTATTATTATTTTTAATAAAATGCTGAAGTGGTAGGTAGATACAAGATAAAGGTAGAAAACATAGTTTAGTGTTGTAAGAGAGCAAATGTAGATGATCAGGTGTGTGCCTGTAGACTATGTGTTAATCCAAGTTAGACAAGGGCAATAAAACATCCACGTATACAGAAGATTTCTCTCAGAACGGGGGGTGAGGTTCTAAGCCTCACCTCTGTTGATCCCCAATTTCTCACCTGATGACCCCTCTGCAACTGTGCCTGTCTTAGGTTGTTCCTCCCTTGAGGAATCTTACCCGTCTCTGGCTAACCAGTCATCTTCCGGGGCCATACAGGGAAATGTAAAGTTGGTAAGTGAGAGAGAAGCCTTATTGTTTGAAATGGTTAGCTTTTCATTTCTTTGCATATTTATGCCCTGTAGCTTCTATGCCCAGCATTTGTCTTGAGGTATCTTTACCACTTGGAAGAATTATGATACTCGGTAAATTTGATTTGAGGCACGAATTCTATTTAAGGGTTGTAATTAGGAAGGAAGAAGAAAAGCTATAGAAGTAGCAGGCGGCAGAAAACATGGGAAGATTGATTATTTCTTTGACATATCTTCTTGTAGAGTAACTTCAGCATGTATAGGTTTTAAGCTACTACTTAAATTGCGCACACACATTAACATAATAGGAGTATAGTTACATAACGAAAGCATACCTGTAATTACCAGCCATCTCCAGTGAAACCAAGAAAACCAGTTCGGCACCTTAGGCATTTGTGAAAACTTATCTATGATATGGTGGATATTGTCCAACTGAACTTGAACAGTCTGAGAGAAATCAGACAAATTAAAACAACCCATTCCTGGGGAATGTTCACATCCCTTATGTTCTTTTAACAGTAAATAGTCTGTAGTTGTAAGATTTTGGAGCGCTACAATTTGCACTTCTCCTAATTCTTGGTTGAGTTCCAACAGTATAGATCCAGTCAAATTTGTTGTTTTACTGTATGCACAGGCCAGCTTAGATATCTCCTTCCTCATTCCCATGGCAAGTCCAGGAACTGGTGGGATGAGTGCATCTACAGCTGTAGCAGTGCGTGGATCTTTGTTGGGGTTTTTTGATGATCATCTTCTGGCATGAGTCTTCCAGAGAGTGCTGATGTTGGAAGTTCTTTTTCATATCGTATCTTAGTTCATTTTCGGGGTAGCCCAATTAGGCTTTGATCCTCTGTATAAACACAAACAGATCCTTTGCCTACACTTTTATATGCCCTTTATACCCTTGTGTAGAACTCATTGGAGGTTACCACACAGGAACTGCCCTTTTTTTTTTGTTTTGTTTTGTTTTGTTTTGTTTTTGGTATCACTAATCTACACTTACATGACGAATATTATGTTTACTAGGCTCTCCCCTATACCAGGTCCCCCCTATAAACCCCTTTACAGTCACTGTCCATCAGCATAGCAAAATGTTGTAGAATCACTACTTGCCTTCTCTGTGTTGTACAGCCCTCCCTTTTCTCCTACCCCCCCATGCATGCTAATCTTAATACCCCCCTACTTCTCCCCCCCACTTATCCCTCCCTACCCACCCATCCTCCCCAGTCCCTTTCCCTTTGGTACCTGTTAGTCCATTCTTGAGTTCTGTGATTCTGCTGCTGTTTTGTTCCTTCAGTTTTTCCTTTGTTCTTATATTCCACAGATAAGTGAAAACATTTGGTATTTCTCTTTCTCCGCTTGGCTTGTTTCACTGAGCATAATACCCTCCAGCTCCGTCCATGTTGCTGCAAATGGTTGGATTTGCCCTTTTCTTATGGCTGAGTAGTATTCCATTGTGTATATGTACCACATCTTCTTTATCCATTCATCTATCGATGGACATTTAGGTTGCTTCCAATTCTTGGCTATTGTAAATAGTGCTGCGATAAACATAGGGGTGCACTGATCTTTCTCATACTTGATTGCTGCATTCTTAGGGTAAATTCCTAGGAGTGCAATTCCTGGGTCAAATGGTAAGTCTGTTTTGAGCATTTTGATGTACCTCCATACTGCTTTCCACAATGGTTGAACTAACTTACATTCCCACCAGCAGTGTAGGAGGGTTTCCTTTTCTCCACAGCCTCGCCAACATTTGTTGTTGTTTGTCTTTTGGATGGCAGCCATCCTTACTGGTGTGAGGTGATACCTCATTGTAGTTTTAATTTGCATTTCTCTGATAATTAGCGATGTGGAGCATCTTTTCATGTGTCTGTTGGCCATCTGTATTTCTTTTTTGGAGAACTGTCTGTTCAGTTCCTCTGCCCATTTTTTAATTGGGTTATTTGTTTTTTGTTTGTTGAGGCGTGTGAGCTCTTTATATATTCTGGACGTCAAGCCTTTATCGGATGTGTCATTTTCAAATGTACTCTCCCATACTGTAGGGATCCTTTTTGTTCTATTGATGGTGTCTTTTGCTGTACAGAAGCTTTTCAGCTTAATATAGTCCCACTTACTCATTTTTGCTGTTGTTTTCCTTGCCCGGGGAGATATGTTCAAGAAGAGGTCACTCATGTTTATGTCTAAGAGGTTTTTGCCTATGTTTTCTTCCAAGAGTTTAATGGTTTCATGACTTACATTCATGTCTTTGATCCATTTTCAGTTTACTTTTGTATATGGGGTTAGACAATGGTCCAGTTTCATTCTCCTACATGTAGCTGTCCAGTTTTGCCAGCACCATCTGTTGAAGAGACTGTCATTTTGCCATTGTATGTCCATGGCTCCTTTATCAAATATTAATTGACCATATATGTCTGGGTTAATGTCTGGATTCTCTAGTCTGTTCCATTGGTCTGTGGCTCTGCTCTTGTGCCAGTACCAAATTGTCTTGATTACTATGGCTTTATAGTAGAGCTTGAAGTTGGGGAGTGAGATCCCCCCTACTTTATTCTTCTTTCTCAGGATTGCTTTGACTATTCGGGGTCTTTGGTGTTTCCATATGAATTTTTGAATTATTTGTTCCAGTTCATTGAAGAATGTTGCTGGTAGTTTCATAGGGATTGCATCAAATCTGTATATTGCTTTGGGCAGGATGGCCATGTTGACGATATTAATTCTTCCTAGCCACGAGCATGGGATGAGTTTCCATCTGTTAGTGTCCCCTTTAATTTCTCTTAAGAGTGACTTGTAGTTTTCAGAGTATAAGTCTTTCACTTCCTTGGTTAGGTTTATTCCTAGGTATTTTATTTTTTTTGATGCAATTGTGAATGGAGTTGTTTTCCTGATTTCTCTTTCTGTTGGTTCATTATTAGTGTATAGGAAAGCCACAGATTTCTGTGTATTGATTTTGTATCCTGCAACTTTGCTGTATTCCGATATCAGTTCTAGTAGTTTTGGAGTGGAGTCTTTAGGGTTTTTTATGTACAATATCATGTCATCTGCAAATACTGACAGTTTAACTTCTTCTTTACCAGTCTGGATTCCTTGTATTTCTTTGTTTTGTCTGATTGCCGTGGCTAGGACCTCCAGTACTATGTTAAATAACAGTGGAGAGAGTGGGCATCCCTGTCTAGTTCCCGATCTCAGAGGAAATGCTTTCAGCTTCTCGCTGTTCAAAATAATGTTGGCTGTGGGTTTATCATAAATGGCCTTTATTATGTTGAGGTACTTGCCCTCTATTCCCATTTTGCTGAGAGTTTTTATCATGAATGGATGTTGAACTTTGTCAAATGCTTTTTCAGCATCTATGGAGATGATCATGTGGTTTTTGTCTTTCTTTTTGTTGATGTGGTGGATGATGTTGATGGACTTTCGAATGTTGTACCATCCTTGCATCCCTGGGATGAATCCCACTTGGTCATGGTGTATGATTCTTTTGATGTATTTTTGAATTCGGTTTGCTAATATTTTGTTGAGTATTTTTGCATCTACGTTCATCAGGGGTACTGGTCTGTTGTTTTCTTTTTCGGTGGGGTCTTTGCCTGGTTTTGGTATTAGGGTGATGTTAGCTTCATAGAATGAGTTTGGGAGTATCCCCTCCTCCTCTATTTTTTGGAAAACTTTAAGGAGAATGGGTATTATGTCTTCCCAGTATGTCTGATAAAATTCCGAGGTAAATCCATCTGGCCCGGGGGTTTTGTTCTTTGGCAGTTTTTTGATTACCTCTTCAATTTCGTTGCTGGTAATTGGTCTGTTTAGATTTTCTGTTTCTTCCTGGGTCAATCTTGGAAGGTTGTATTTTTCTAGGAAGTTGTCCATTTCTCCTAGGTTTCCCAGCTTGTTAGCATATAGGTTTTCATAGTATTCTCTAATAATTCTTTGTATTTCTGTGGGGTCCGTCGTGATTTTTCCTTTCTCGTTTCTGATACTGTTGATTTCTGTTGACTCTCTTTTCTTCTTAATAAGTCTGGCTAGAGGCTTATCTATTTTGTTTATTTTCTCGAAGAACCAGCTCTTGGTTTCATTGATTTTTGCTATTGTTTTATTCTTCTCAATTTTATTTATTTCTTCTCTGATCTTTATTATGTCCCTCCTTCAGCTGACCTTAGGCCTCATCTGTTCTTCTTTTTCCAATTTCGATAATTGTGACATTAGACCATTCATTTGGGATTGCTCTTCCTTTTTTAAATGTGCTTGGATTGCTATATACTTTCCTCTTAAGACTGCTTTTGCTGTGTCCCACAGAAGCTGGGGCTTAGTGTTGTTGTTGTCATTTGTTTCCATATATTGCTGGATCTCCATTTTGATTTGGTCATTGATCCATTGATTATTTAGGAGCGTGTTGTTAACCCTCCATGTGTTTGTGAGCCTCTTTGCTTTCTTTGTACAGTTTATTTCTAGTTTTATGCCTTTGTGGTCTGAAAAGTTGGTTGGTAGGATTTCAATCTTTTGGAATTTTCTGAGGCTCTTTTTGTGGCCTAGTATGTGCTCTATTCTGGAGAATGTTCCATGTGCACTTGAGAAGAATGTATATCCTGTTGCTTTTGGATGTAGAGTTCTATAGATGTCTATTAGGTCCATCTGCTCTACTGTGTTGTTCAGTGCTTCCGTGTCCTTACTTATTTTCTGCCCGATGGACCTATCCTTTGGGGTGTGTGGTGTGTTGAAGTCTCCTAGAATGAATGCATTGCAGTCTATATCCCCCTTTAGTTCTGTTAGTATTTGTTTCACATATGCTGGTGCTCCTGTGTTGGGTGCATATATATTTAGAATGGTTATATCCTCTTGTTGGACTGAGCCCTTTATCATTATGTAGTGTCCTTCTTTATCTCTTGTTACTTTCTTTGTTTTGAAGTCTATTTTGTCTGATATTAGTACTGCAACCCCTGCTTTCTTCTCGCTTTTGTTTGCTTGAAATATGTTTTTCCATCCCTTGACTTTTAGTCTGTACATGTCTTTGGGTTTGAGGTGAGTTTCTTATAAGCAGCATATAGATGGGTCTTGCTTTTTTATCCATTCTATTACTCTGTGTCTTTTGATTGGTGCATTCAGCCCATTAACATTTAGGGTGACTATTGAAGGATATGTACTTATTGCCATTGCAGGCTTTAGATTCGTGGTTACCAAAGGTTCAATGTTAGCCTCTTTAGTATCTTACTGCCTAACTTCCCTCGCTTATTGAGCTGTTATATACACTGTCTGGAGATTCTTTTCTTCTCTCCCTTCTTGTTCCTCCTCCTCGATTCTTCATATGTTGGGTGTTTTGTGCTGTGCTCTTTGTAGGAGTGCTCCCATCTAGAGCAGTCCCTGTAAGATGTTCTGTAGAGGTGGTTTGTGGGAAGCAAATTCCCTCAGCTTTTGTTTGTCTGGGAATTGTTTAATCCCACCGTCATATTTGAATGATAGTCGTGCTGGATACAGTATCCTTGGTTCAAGGCCCTTCTGTTTCATTGTATTAAATATATCATGCCATTCTGTTCTGGCCTGTAGGGTTTCTGTTGAGAAATCTGATGTTAGCCTGATGGGTTTTCCTTTATAGGTGACCTTTTTCTCTCTAGCTGCCTTTAAAACTCTTTCCTTGTCCTTGATCTTTGCCATTTTAATTATTAGGTGTCTTGGTGTTGTCCTCCTTGGATCCTTTCTGTTGGGGTTTCTGTGTATTTCCGTGGTCTGTTCGATTATTTCCTCCCCCAGTTTGGGGAAGTTTTCAGCAATTATTTCTTGTAAGATACTTTCCATCTCTTTTCCTCTCTCTTCTTCTGGGACCCCTATAATACGGATATTGTTCCTTTTGGATTGGTCACACAGTTCTCTTAATATTATTTCATTCCTGGAGATCCTTTTGTCTCTCTCTATGTCAGCTTCTATGCGTCCCTGTTTGATTTCAATTCCATCAATGGCCTCTTGCGTCCTATCCATTCTGCTTATAAACCCTTCCAGAGTTTGTTTCATTTCTGTGATCTCCTTTCTGGCGTCTGTGACCTCCCTCCAGACTTCATCCCATTTCTCTTGCGTATTTCTCTGCATCTCTTTCAGCATGTTTATGATTCTTATTTTGAATTCTTTTTCAGGAAGACTGGTTAGGTCTGTCTCCTTCTCTGGTGTTGTCTCTGTGATCTTTGTCTGCCTGTAGCTTTGCCTTTTCATGGTGATAGGAATAGTTTGCAGAGCTGGAACGAGTGACAGCTGGAAGAACTTCCTTTCTTGTTGGTTTGTGGCCCTCCTCTCCTGGGAGAACAGCGACCTCTAGTGGCTTGTGCTGCGCAGCTGCGCGCAGGCAGGGTTTCTGCTTCCTGCCCGGCTGCTAGGGAGTTAATCTCCGCTGTTGCTGTGGGCGTGGCCTGGCTCGGGCAGCTACTCCAAAATGTTGGAGTCGCGTTGGAGCGGGAGCGGCTGGGAGGCTATTTATCTCCGTAAGGGGCCTCCGTGCTCCCTGCAGCCCAGGGGTTAGGGTGCCCAGAGATACCCGGATTCCCTACCTCTGGATTAAGTGTCCCGCCCTGCCCCTTTAAGGCTTCCAAAAAGCACCCGCCAAAACAAAACGACCACCAAAAAAAAGAAAAAAAAAATTTTTTTTTAATTAAAGAAAAGGTGGTCGTTCGTTTTTCTTTATTCTCCGGCGCCAGCCTCAGGCCTCTGCTCACCGGTCTTGCTGCCCTGTTTCCCTAGTATTGAGGTCCCTATCCCTTTAAGTCTTCCAAAAAGCGCTCGCCAAAACAAAGCAGCAAAAAGGAAAAAAAAAAAATTGGTCACGCGCTTTTCTTATGTCCTCCAGCGCCCAGCCTCTGGTGCCCGCTCACTGTTCTTGCTGCCCTGTTTTCCTAGCATCCAGGGCCCCCTGGGCACGTACTGTGTCTGCGCTCTGGCCTGGATGGCTGGGGCTGGGTGTTCGGCAGTCCTGGGCTCCGTCTCCCTCCCGCTCTCCCTATTCTTCTCCCGCCGGGAGTCGGGGGGAGGGGCGCTCGGCTCCCGCGGGGCCGGGGCTTGTATCTTACCCCCTTCGCGAGGCGCTGGGTTCTCTCAGGTGCGGATGTGGTCTGGATATTGTCCTGTGCCCTCTGGTCTTTATTCTAGGAAGGGTTGTCTTTGTTATATTTTCATAGATATATGTTGTTTTGGGAGGAGATTTCCGCTGCTCTACTCACGCCGCCATCTTCCCTGTAGTCCGAACCTCACATTTTTCTTACCCATCTTCCTGTTCCAGGATTGATCCTGCCAAATGGAGACATTAACTGGAACTGCCCGTGCCTTGGGGGAATGGCCAGTGGCCCCTGTGGGGAACAGTTCAAGTCGGCCTTTTCCTGCTTCCACTACAGCACTGAGGACATAAAGGGGTCAGACTGTGTAGACCAGTTCCGAGCCATGCAGGAGTGCATGCAGAAATACCCTGACCTCTATCCCCAGGAGGAGGAGGAGGAGGAGGAGGAGGAGATGCCAGCAGAACGTTCAGAGGAGTCGGCTCCCACCGAGGCCTTGGCAGCCAAAGAAGAGGAGGCGTCAAGCTAATGAAGGCCATGAGGCCCTGGCTCCCATCCTTCCACGTCAGAGTGATACGAACCTTTTACCAAATGCCTTTGCATCACTCTCCAAGAAGTGTCTTTCCTCTGTTGTTCTGTGCACTGTAATGTACAAAATAACTTATTTTTATGATCAAGGGTCTTGGGCCTTTGACATATACACTGGAAAAATGGGGTTGTAGTGCACGTGTGTCTTACGTAAACCTGCCAGCGAATGTAGCTGTCACTTTTGAATTCTCAGATCGCCCTGCATTTTGCCATTTTGAAATAATGTGCTGAATATTCTCAGCAACTGAAAGTCATTATCTGTGAGTGTCTCTCATGAGCAAGCTGATCCATCCTGATTAAGTATATCCCTCTTAGTGGATTGTATACCCCTTCAGGAAATCAAATAGAAACAAAACATCTTCCTTTACACATGTTGAAGTGGGGCCATTCCTTATGCAGAGGCCACGTGGGCAGATGCCTACTTCCCCAAAGTCCTCTCCATCCAGAGTACTGAGATACTGCACTGCATTTCTGATATATTTTGGTTCCCATTTTCACATTGAGCTCCTGGTTTTCTGTGTATGGAAAGCAGGGCTTTGGATGCTCTGATTGATCGTCCCTTTCTAAGTCAGAAGAAAGTCTGGTTTTCGCTGTTCTTGTTATTCCAAAAGCCCTGGTTTGGGACCTGTGTTCACACTAGCTCTGTCTCAGCCTTTTCAGACTCAGTGTTCTTGAGAGGTGGGGACCTAATTGTTACCAAAGTAGCAACCAAGAGTGGAAGTGCTGTGAATTAAGTAGTCAATTAAAAGGGGAAACATGATTTTTACCTGATTTTGAATGTGTCCTTTGTTTCTACTAATTAAAAATGTTTTTGATACAAGGAAATTATAAATTATCGAAAATTCAATTGAAATTCCTCTTCAATTTCTCATTTAAGATACTGGCAAGCCAGTTAGAATCTGTTACAATTTTGTTGGGTTCATAGCAAGTTAACTGCTTTTGCCAGTGAGGAGAGGCCTTCCTACAGGTACTGCAGTTCACCTGTGAGATGGGGAGACCCCTCCCATTTGCAGGTAAGGGACTGAAGCCCTTGCAGGCTGACTTGCCCAAGGTAACTGTCAGACAGTTTTCAGCCTGTGATACAGTAGTGCCACATCTGTCCCATGTCCCATGTGTTTTAGTCCTCTAGTGCTATGTAAATAATTACTTTAAAACTTAGCAGCTTGAAACATTTATTCTCTCACAGTTGCTGCTAGTCAGGAGTCTGGGCACAGCTCAGCTTCATCGGGCCCAGAGCATCATGGGGCTGTGCTTATGGTGTCAGCGAGGCTACGTCCTCTCCAGGCTTGACAGCCTTTCCACATCACTTGGGTGGCTTGTGACTGGATTCCATTCCTTGTGGGGCATTGGGCTGAGGGCCTTGGTTTCTCACGGGCTGTTGGCCAGGGCCCTCTTGGTTTCCTGTCATTTGGGCCTCCCCAGAGGTAGCTCCCGCGTGGCAAGTGGCTTCCGTTAGAGCACACCAGAGAGAGATGGGAGCTGCAAGGCTTTTTGTAAACTACTCTCAAATATGACATGCTGTCACCTTACCGTATTCTGTCTGTCGAAAGTCAGTCACAGCCCACACTCAAGGGGCACAAGGACGTGAGCACCAGAAAGCCGCCGGCCACACCACAGAACCCGGTAATGCCCCAGGGAAGCCTGACAGCCGCATCGGATGTGAGGAGATGCGGTTTGAGGTGGTAGGTAGAGAACTGTGGTATCCATATCTGGAACGTTTTAAAAACTTGCTTAGGAGCAAAAACCTGGAGCTGGCGAAGTTTGGAAGCTGACAGCCCCAAGAAGGGCCCTTTTAACTTCTTTTGGCCTCAAACAGAGCCTTGCACATTGAACAAAACACATTTTTTTTTCAGTAAAAATTTGGTCACCACTGAGATGTTACTGCCTTGTGACAATGTCATGGATCCCATTCACTTGGCTATTCGGGAAACCTCCACACAGCCAAGTCCTAGGGATGTGAGAAAGTGATTCATATGTGGCCCTTCCTGCGTGACCACACGATCAGTCAGGAAGCCAGCACTCACTAGAAAGCTGAAGAAATGGGTTGGGTACTAGATGCTGGCACTGGATTTTTGGGAGATTATCTTCTAGCCATGTGTGGATAAAATGAGAGTTCCTGTGGCCAGGATTCTTATCTGGCCGTGGCTGACTAGTTCATGGCACACCTGTGGGCACTACATGGCTGTTGACTCTATAAAAAGAGCTCTGCCCAGTGCTCTGGGCATGACACAATGGTAGGGCTGCAAGGCTGCAGGAAACCAGAGGCTGGAGTGGTGGCAGCACTGAGGACAGAGGCCCAAAGGATGGCTGTACAGGACGACTGTGCAGAGAGGCTCAGAGGACAGCTGTGTGGGACGACTGTGCAGACGGGCCCAGAGGCAGAGACCGGCTTGCTGCATGCAGACTCGCTCTGAGTGAATGGGATTCTAGTGACTGACCTGCCACCTGGAAATAAAGTTGGGTATAACCCTTTCACCCCAAGAATGTTTTGCTGTCATTTCTTTGGTGACATTGAATCCATACCGAACTTGCCTGGGGCTGAAACCCATTGGCAAGACACCATGGCAACTCTTACAGAGGTTCTCAAACTGTCTGCCCAAATCCACTTGGTTAGAGGAAAGATTCTACAGTGACTTGGTCAATAATAGCTATTGCCTGTGGGTGTGGAAGCAGTAGTCTAGCAGCAGGCCAATTACATTATCAAGTAGTTTAAGTTCAGGTGAGGATCCTGGCCACAGGAACTTCCATTTTCCCCACAACCATTCTCATTACTCCAAGTTGGTGGAGGAGCCAGAGGATTTCTTTGTCCCACATACTGGCTATATAAGGCTCAGCTGTAATAAAGTGCAACACTTAAAATCAAGGCTAATGGGAAAAGCTTAGAAAGATGCTCATCAAATTGAGGTCCCTCTTTATCCCATTCCCATTCTCTGCCTCTTCCAGAGGTAACTATCAGCATAACTGAGTGTGTCCTTCCAATCAATATTTTTTGAAAATTGTGGTAAGAAATACACAACATAAAATTTACCATTTAAACCATTTTCAAGTGTATAGTTCAGTGGTATTAGGTATATTCACTTTTTCACATTGTTGTGCAACCATCAATGCTGTCCATCCCCAGAAATTTTTCATATTCTGAAGCTGGAAATCTGTACCCATTAAATAGTAACTCCCTCTCCCCCTGCCCCTGGCAACCCCCATTCTGCTTTCTGTCTCTATGATGTTGACTACTCTAGGGACCACATATAAATGGAGTCAAACAGCATTTGTCTTTCTGTTACTCTCTTACTTCACTTGGCACCCATCTCGGCCTCTGTCCCTTATATCCACCTTTTGGCTGTTGTGAACAGTGCTGCTATGAAATTGGGTGCATACATTCCAAAGTACTTTTAATACATGCCTTTAGCAAAAAATATGAGCTAGGAAAATCTGGCAAAGGATGTTAACAATGAAATTACCTTTCTACTTCTTTGGTTCCTGGGGAACAAAATCTTGCTTTTGTGTTGGTTTATAATTCAACTTTATACCATGTGTAGAGTCCAGAAAAATCTAAACAAAAAAATAATCTGAAAATTCCCCAGACTTGTGCTATATAACAGGAAGAAGAAAATTCAAATCTCCTCTGGAGAAATACATCTCAACTAGAATGTTTATTTTCTCTATTAAAGTTTGCCAAATAGGAAACTAATCTAAAATTAGAAAATGCTAAGAATAGCCATCAAGACCTTAAGTGAAATTATATTTCCATGGATATTAATTCTGGTTATCAGGTAGAGAAAAAAATTTTAATGCTTAAAGACATATAAAAATAAAATATGAATAAAATATGTAATTATAAAGTACTACTGATTAAACACATGAAACTCTTAGGAACAAAAAAAATCTAATACACAATTAATAGATGTATGAAACAGCAGTTTAAACACAGCTGAAGAGAGAATTAGTGAACAGAATATTCAACTGAAGAAATTAGGATGCAATTTAGAGAACAGAGATGGAAAATATAAAAAATTGAGATATAGAGAATAAAATAAGGTTTCACACACACTGAGTTGGAACTTCACAAGTAGTAAATGAGGGGAAGAAGAACAAGTATTGGAAGAAATAAAGACATAGGTCTTCAAAATACATAATTAGATATATGGATTACAGCTTAACTTAGACATATAACAATATGAATGTAAGATGGATTTCCATATGTAGATACATTTTAGTGAAAATACATAATACTTTAAACTAATACAAGAAATTAAAACTAAACAAGAATGTATGGAATCATCCTTTAAAAGTACAATATCCATAATGAAAACATAATTCTTAAAAATCAACAGTGTAAGCCAAAGACAGTAATAATTTTTCCAAGGTGCTAAAAGAAAATATCAGCCCACATAGAACTGTGTATCTTGCTAAAATATCTTTCAAGAGTGAGTACAAGAGAAAGACATTTTTAGACAAAAAAGGGACAATGTACCTTGAACAGAACTTCACCAAAAGAATTTTCAAGGAATGTAATGCAGGAGGAAGGAAAATAATATCTGAATCAAGATCTAAGAGGATGCAAATAGAAATGGGCAAGACATTCATAGCATATAAATTAAATGATTTGGATACAGTGCAAAATTATCTACAATGCGTGTGTGTATTACTTTATGACAGAAAACTTAAAATCCCATATTAATTTTTTTCAGAGAGAAAGTTCTGGGAACATAAGGTTCATATGAGAGGGAAACTTTTTTTTCTTAATATCTATTGCTGTTTCGTTAAACACTGACCTTTCTTCTCCCATATGGGTTGCATATTTTTTATTATTTGCTCCTTTTTGAATTGATTAGCACCAAAGGACTGAATGTGGCATAGCCATTGGCCATGAGCATCTGGATACCTGTGAGGATTGGGTCACTTGTCCATGTCATGCCAATGGAGAATGAGGTGATGAAGTCCACACAATATATGATCACAAAACAACTCATCAGCAGAAGAATCTTCTGAGTGGCCTTTTTCTGGGGGGAGCTTCTTTGAGAGGGGCTCTTGCTGTGAAGACCCTGGGACTGCTGCTTATGTCTGTACAAGAGAATCACCATGTACCCACTTGACAGGACCATAAGCCCCATGAAGAAGACATCTCTGAATGTCATCAGTGTGAAAAACAGGCCCCTGTGCATGTAGCTCATGGGCCAAAAGGAACAGTACTCAGTGAGGAAGAGAAGACTAGTCTGGGTTGCATTGGGCGTGGCCAGAGTGTAGAGAAGCAGGTTGCTGCAGATGGACGTGTTCAGGACCCACAAGAAGAGAAATACACATAGGATGGGGTTTGGAGATTTAGGTTTGAATGTAGCCAACCAGGAGCCCCTGGGGCTGATGGTGATGGCTTGAAGCACACTCAAGAGGCAGATGGTACCAATGGAGAGGCCCCTCAGTACCTTGTTGAGGAAGACAATCACCTTACATCTGAAGTCACTCTGCATATCCTGTGTCCCCCAGATGTCCATAGACACCAAGAGGCCCGCGGTGAGGAGCATGTTTATATGTGTTACAGCCAAGTGAGTGATGGTCAGGTCACTGAGCTTGGGCTTGGGTCCCAAACGGAAAATTGAAATGTGGAGGAAAAGAAGAAAGGTATTTGCTGAGATCCCTATGCAAGCTTGGGGATAAACGGCATATTTTATAGTAATATAACTGGAATGTTTATTCATCTTCGTGTGAATGTTAGAGCAAATAATGTATTTCTGGAAAGAAAAACAAGAGAAAACAACAGTTTTCACTGACAATCTGTGAAGATAAAGCCAAGCCTCACTGACATGGAGCTGGAAGGCCAGCAGGGGGAGCGCTCACGCTCACCACTTGAATCAATTGCAGACCCAAATGGAAGGGAAGGACCTTGCAAGGCGGTGATGCTTTAGCAATTTCTTTACTATCCAGCAGCAGGAAGGAAGGTTTCAGCCTTTCCTGGCAACATTCCAGCCTGAGTGGCTGTCACAACCCAACGAATGAGAAGCCACTATGCTTTGAACTAATTTTCTCCAATAGACTTTCTGTTTATAACAGCCCCTTCCAGTCCCACCACCTGCTGCCTCATCCCGGCCCCCTTTCTGTGTAAAAAAAGCGGTCTTCCCCCTACAGCTTTGCTGAAGCTTACTTGCCTGGAACTGCAACTTTCTATTCTCGAGTAAACTCGCTTTTGCTTGTAACTTTCATCTTTAAGGTTAGCACTTCGAATCATCACATCATGCTTTTCAATCTCTAGAATCATTTAAATCAAAATTATTCTACACAAATATGACTCGCTCTTATTCAGCATTTAAATTTCAACTCAAACATCACTCATTCCTCCAAAGAAATTATTCCTCACGGTGGCGCTGACATCGCACCCGTCTCTGGGAGCCTGCAGTACCTATGCTTCCCTTTGAACACACATTACCCAATTTAATGGGCAGCTTTTACTTTCTATCTTCCCTGCAAATTTCTCAAGGACAGGGATGCACTTATTCATTTTTGGATCCACGGTCCCTGGAACACCGCTGCTTACTTAACAATTGCTCGCTAAAGCCTGTTGGTATAAATTTTGGACTAGTGGAGATGAGAAGTTTTCAAGTAAATAATTCCAGCAGGACCATTTTTGTGTTTTAATTACAGAAGGGCAGAATCATGAGGGATTTAGTAGTTTGTACCCTAGATCCAGAGGGCCTTTGTTTAAACCCAGATTCCACCCCTTACCAGCTGGGTTAGTATTGTCAACTCACTTAATGACTGCTGTCTCAGTTAACATCGTAAGTAAAAGAGGGATGACATAGTACTTCATCATAGCACTGCTGGAGGAATGCATAGGTAAATATATGAAAAGCATTTAGAAAATGCCTGCCATATATGATGCACTCTAGAAGTGTTAATTATTGATTTGTTGTTTAGCACCACCTGACTTTGGCTTGAGAATGAGTGTAGTATATCGAGGGTTTCACAGCTGAGAGAACTACTACGATAACATGACCTCTTCTGACAAACATTGATCCTTGGTCACTGGCAGTACTCTAGCTTTTCTTATTTTCCATTTTCCCCAAGAGGTAGTTCTGGACATTTCCCACATTCACCACCCAGTCCAGTGAAACAGGGAACTATCTAACATGGTCTCCTCCATTATCAGTAGTAAGAAGTGTCACATTTTATGTTATTTTTCTCAGACCTGTGTGTTAGAGAAAAATGCCTCCACCATTTGAATGATTATGCATTCTCTGCCTGAGATCTCTCACAGAGCACTGTGATGTCCTGCCCTGGAAGACCATCAGCTGCTCAGGAACCCATGTCTTCGAGTTTCCTTAATTAATCTTTAGTATTTATACAGAGTTCTGTGGGACCTGTTAAAAATAATACTAAGGGGCCATGACCTGAAGTCAGGCATTCTGCTTAATCTATTTAATATAATCTATGCCTTAAAATTTATCATTTAGTAATGCTGGGAAAGTCATCATATTTCTCCTTAGAACCTCCAATGGGAATAGTAAGAGTGATGGAATAAATGATTCTAAAGATCTATTATCACCCTCTAATTTTATCAATATACATTTCTAAGGGAAGCCAGAGGTATTAAGAGTCCATGTCCTTGACACAATGCTCATGACATCAATGCCAAAACCACTGAGAGAAATACAGAGGATCGCAACTGGCATAGTAAAGGGAGGCCACATATCCCTTCTGGAATATGCCGGTGCCACATGACTGGGGAAAGAAGAACACTTGTGTTTTTAGGAAGATTCCAAAATCTTTTATGGAATGTATCTTTATATTACAAAACAAAACAGAAGATGACACAACTTTTGGTTAAACAAATGAGGCTGAACCCAATGAAAGGTGGAGCTAACCTCCTTCCTTGTTTATGGAATATTTACTTTTGTCCAAGGCATTTGTATGTGTTTTGTGAAGAAGTAGGAGGACAGAAAATGGCACTGCAGAGTTAGGAGATGGGGAAACAGGGGCAGCCCTATCATAAATACAATGCCCAATTTAGCCGAAACCCAAACAGCGTCGAGTCTGGAGATGTTTTTGTAACAAAGAACCAAGTGGGACTTTTATCAAACAACTTGCCACTTCTTGTGCATCTCAGCAGATGGCAGAAGGGAATAGGTCACACACACATTCTCATGACATATGAACGAAGCAGCCAATTTCCAAGAGAACCAAGGATTTTAAAAGTATAATCCAGGCATTGGAAACAGAACCAGTCAATTCAGCCCGTCACGCTTGCCCCATCGCTGCAGCTGGTGTGCGCACCACCAGGGAGGAGACAAGATATTCCAACATGACTAAGTTTAAGAACAACTGGTTGTTTTCTCGGTTACGTGGCCACTCTTTGAATGCTATCGGGACATTGTTTACCTAAGCTGTTTCTTACTGTGATTCACTCCTGCCCTGAAAGACACCTCTCTGCCCAGGATTGGGAACCTGTGCCTTACGTCTCCTTCAGGACATCTGTCCAGGTTCCCCAAGATCACACTGCCGGATGTGTGGAAGATACTCAGGAAGGGAAGAGTCTCTGCTGTACCATTATCATTTTCCTCTTCAAACTCAATTACTGGAGAATATGCTTAAGTTACTTTATATACACACCCCAAATTTGAAATCTGCGGTAATTCACTGACTAGGTTAAAACTCTACTTGGCAAATATTTGGGGAAGAAAGCTCTCAATGAGAACATCATCATTTGAAATTTGGAAAAAAGGAGCAAAGAAGAATCTTTAACAAGATAAAATGTTTTTCTCTTAATTATTATGAACTTCTCTTGCTTATTACAGAAAACTCAGTGAAACTGTAGCAAAGAAATTTGTCTTAGTTCTACAGTCTTTAGTAAATTTAATATTATTAAACAAAATATTTCAAAATAATACTTGGAATTAAATTCTACTTCTTCTTCACCATGATTATATGTGAGGAAAGAATAACAGATCAGCTGAGAGCAGATGATAATTCTACATATATGGCAGATTACAAGGAAAAACTGTTCTTTAACATAGGAGATGTAAATTGTAGCCAGATAAATGAGTCCCTGTGGTTATGTGTAATAATACCATTATGCCAAGTCATGAAGAATACTATGTTACCACAAATTTAAATTTATTCTATTATTTTAGTGTCTCCTTATAACATTGGAATGTTTTAAAAAGCGTAATAGGTGTCTCATGAGAAAGAAGACTAGTCATTCTGAGATAGCACAGTCAAGAACATTTTAAGAGAATACAGTTATGTCAGTTTCATGTCGATACATACTATACATTTTATTTGAACTTAACGCCAAAAATAAATCATATTAAATAGACTTTTAAATATTTCCTATGAATTACCAAAACAGGATATGAGGAATATTAAGTCATAGAAATGAGTGTAACCCTAGGAACTGCTGGCTTCTTGAAATATTTTACTTACATGGGTGTTTATTCAAGAAAAGTCACTCACCTAAGATTCATGAAAAAATAACACAGTACAAGTTCTAAGAAGTTCTGTAGCCTATTAGAAATAAATACCTGTGTCCTGGTTATGATTTAGTGAAAGCCAGAATTTAGAATATCTGCTTCCACTGCAAGCCTAGGAGCCTCCTTCGCTTCCTTTTCCACTGAGATTTTCCAAATCTGAAAAATAAAGACATTTACGCGCCTGGGTCTTTGCAGCAGTCACTGTGTGAGCTGAGGCTACCAGATACAAATATATAGAAAAGACGCCATTAGCTCATCTCTCTGGAGACCAGTAGTTCTGCTGTTGCATCTGAAGTCTGACAATACCTGTCTTGTCATACGGTAAGAGAGAGTTCCCAGAGGAAAAGAGAAATACTTCTTTCTTTCTCAGAAAATGGTAAACAAGCAACATCTGGTTGGGAACGTTTTTATGTGTAGTTCTCAATTTCTAAGGCCAAAGGAGCCTCAGTTTTCTTCAGATGCCAGTCAGAACAAACCTAAGGGCCCTCACACAGACACCAAATTGATGGAACCTGGAATAAAATACAATGAAGTCTAAAAAACCATGTGATTTATATGTGATTGAAAACATTAAAAATAAATATCTTAGCTCTGCCTAATGAAAACAGCTTAGAGCAATGGCACCCCAATATCAAAGAACAGACATAGCCAGGCTGAGATTTCTAACCACGTTGGTTCTGAGCAGGAAGTAAGATTGAACTGGGACATCCTGTGTCAAAAATAACACACAAGCAAACATTTAAAGACTAATGGATTGTTTCAAATGGACATGAAGATAGGTTTGGGGCCCCCACAGGCCTCATCTGGAGAAATTTGGATATCCTAAGGAAAAATGACAGTAATTTATTTAATCAACATTGAATATATATTTTCTGAAGTCCATATTAAATAATTTCCATAAAAACATGAAAGAAGGAAAGTAATTGGCCATAACTACATGTGAATACCAATTATTTATATTTAAAGTCAATAATTAAAGGAAAGTAATAGACATTTATTCTTACCTTTTCACAGCAAAATGCACTTCAGGATAACCAAATAATCATGGTTACCAATGGAAAACTCTTAAAAAAATCAGTGGCATCTAGTAACCACTTAACAATCCCTAATGAATGAATTGCTTCAGTCTAGGGGCTAAAATGGGGGCTAAAACCATTAGCTGAAATGTGCATGGGAAACTGGAGAATCATGGCACTCAGATATCTCAAGGCACAGGGCCACCTGGCAGCAAAGGGTAACGCAATCCCTTCGAATGGATGGGTCCGGCTGCTACCACCTATCAGACTGATCCCAGTACCAGAGACTGAGGGGCAGCCAGATATCCCAGGGCCCCTCATGCGATGCAGTGTGCATACGCAGCCACCGTGAGGGAGTCTTGCTGAAAGGGTTTAACTTGAATCTAATTAAGGCTTTAGATTGTTTTATCTTAATTATCTTCTTCCAGAAGATGGAGATTACTTATAGTAATTAGCTGATATATTTTCATTCCTAAAGAAAAAAGCCAGTATGGAAATTACATCAGCCAAATCTGTCCTTTGAGATCATTTTACCACCTACTAAAGACTCTTAACTTAGCCATGAGCTGTGAGGACTTTGAATATCAGTCACCCAAGATTCTCTCCCTTCCACCTCAGTGCAAAGAGAGTGTTTTACCTATTATTAACTTTGTCTAAAAAAATTTCAGGGAAGCTAATGATTAGCCCTTTTCAAGTGCCTACCCTTGACTAAACACTATTGTGAGAACAAATGAAACTCAAGTTGGCCAGAATTGATTCACAGCTCTTTATCTCTGCTTTTGGTAAGTTAGTGTTAATCACAGCCAAATCCCAGAAACACGCTGCCCACAAAGAAGGATTATGTATTAGAAAAATGAAGAAATAATGGTTGGTGGAAAAAAACACCAAACATCTACTACTACTACTTTTCTAAATGACTAAATGTTTGTTTCATAATAATATTAGCCATAATTTAATTACATATTTTTTAAAATTTCTTTTACTTTGATATCATTAATGTACAATTACTTGAACAACATTCTGGTTACTAAACTCCCCCTATTATCAAGTCTCCCCCACATAATCCATTACAGTCACTGCCCATCAGCATAGTAAGATGCCATAGAGTCATTACTTGTCTTCTCTTTATGTATTGTCTTCGCCGTATCCCACCCCCCTGCTACATTATGTGTGTGAATGGTGATGTCTCTTTTTCCCCTTTATCCCTCCCTTCCCACCCATCCTCCCCAGTCCCTTTCCCTTTGGCAACTGTTAGTCCATTCCTGGGTTCTGTGAGTCTGCTACTGTTTTGTTCCTTCAGTTTTTGCTTTGTTGTAATACTCCACAGATGAGTGAAATCATTTGATACTTGTCTTTCTCCACCTGGCTTATTTCACTGAGCATAATACCCTCTAGCTCCATCCATGTTGTTGCAAATGGTAGGATTTGTTTTCTTCTTATGGCTGAATAATATTCCACTGTGTATATGTACCACATCTTCTTTATCCATTCATCTACCGATGGACACTTAGGTTGCTTCCATTTCTTGGCTATTGTAAATAGTGCTGCTATAAACATAGGGGTGCATCTGTCTTTTTCAAACTGGGCTGCTGCATTCTTAGGGTAAATTCCTAGGAGTGGAATTCCTGGGTCAAATGGTATTCCTATTTTTTGAGTTTTTTGAGGAACCTCCATACTGCTTTCCACAATGGTTGAACTAGTTTACATTGCCACCAGCAGTGTAGGAGGGTTCCCCTTTCTCCACATCCTCGCCAACATTTGTTGTTGTTTGTCTTTTGGATGGTGGCCATCCTAACTGGTGTGAGGTGATATCTCATTGTGGTTTTAATTTGCATTTCTCTGATGATTAGCGATGTGGAGCATCTTCTCATGTGCCTGTTGGCCATCTGAATTTCTTCTGTGGAGAAGTGTCTGTTCAGCTTCTCTGCCCATTTTTTAATTGGATTATTTACTTTTTGTTTGTTGAGGTGCATGAGCTCTTTATATAATTTGGATGTCAAGCCTTTATTGGATCTGTTATTTATGAATATATTCTCCCATACTGTAGGATGCCTTTTTGTTCTATTGATGGTGTCCTTTGCTGTACAGAAGCTTTTTAGTTTGACATAGTCCCACGTGTTCATTTTTGCTTTTGTTTCCCTTGCCCAAGAAGACATGTTCATGAAGAAGTTGCCCATGTTTATGTCCAAGAGATTTTTGCCTATATTATTTTCTAAGAGTTTCATGGTTTCACGACTTACATTCAGGTTTTTGATCCATTTTGAATTTACTTTTGTGTATGGGGTTAGACAATTTAATTACATATTTGTGTGTAATATATTTGCAGACCTCTTTACATAAATTATCTTGCTGAAGTCCCACAAAAACTTTCTCAGGTAAGCAATTCTCACTTGTAAAACAGTGGAAATGACAGGCAGTATTTTACAAATGATCAGGTTATTTTCTCAAAAAGAGTAAAATCATTTTGGAGCATATTCTCTTTATTATTTTAAGAATCAATAGTTAATGGGTGAGGATTCAAGATGGCAGCATGAGAGGTGAGATGGAGAACTCCTCTCAAAACCACAAATAGTATGAAAATAGAGTATTGTGTGAAAACAGAATAATGTGCAAAAGCCTTAATCAGGTGGGAACCAAGCCCTTCCCCCACCCCAGCTCACCAGTGGGAGGAAGAGAAGCAGAGCAGGGGAGGGGGTGGAAGCCTAGGACTGCTGAACATCCAGCCATGGAGATCTGCTTTGTGAGCAGAAACCTACACTGTGTGGGGCTCTGGACATTAGGGAGCTCAGACAGGTGGAGTGCTTGAGAGACTGAGATTCTGGCCATTTGTGGAGGAGGGAATCCCCATCTGGCCACTCTGGGACAAGGGAAAGGCAGGCAGTCTGAGAGGCTTCCTAGCAGCGAGAGGGTTTCCACAGAGCTTCTGCACAGGAGAGGGGAGAGCGGGAAAAGGTTGTCTGGGCACACTCGGCCCAGCTGGTTGGGAACTTTGAGGAGCTTCAGGTGCTCCATCCCCCTGGCTGCCTACTCAGCTCTGAGGCCCCCCTCTGTGACACACAGCCTGCTGTGCCTTCCTCTTAGCCTGGTGGCACCAGTTCACAAACCGGCTGTCACTGTGCTGGCATCAGGCCAGCCAGAGGGAGGCTCCACCTACAACAGCGAGAGACGCAGAGCACAGAGACTTACACCTGTGTGCTCGGCCCACTGGCTCTGACACCAGAGACAGGCACCACAGACTGGAATCAGGAAGCATATCCTTCCTCCCCCCGGGCACCAGCTCTGCTCCCCTACAACCTCCAGCCTCACTCTAGGGGCTGAGCAGCTCCAGAGACTGGAGCTTCTGGGCACTACTGCTCACCACACAGAAATATGAAATGTCAAAAGAACATGGTTCAGACCAAAATCTCACAAACCCCAGAAAAAGGGCCAAATGAAACTGAACTCACCAATCCTCCTGAAAGAGAGTTCAAAATGAAAATTATAAACATGCTTATGGAGGTACAGAAAAATATTCAAGAACTCAGGAATGAAGTTAAGATGGAGATTCAATCATTAATACATTCCATATCTGAAATGAAACATCCAATGGAGGGAATTAAAAGCAGATTAGATGTAGTAGAAGAGACGGTAAATGGAATACAAATTAGAGAAGAGGAATACAAAGAAACTGAGGCACAGAGAGAAAAAAGCATCTCTAAGAATGAAAGAATATTGAGAGAACTGTGTGACCAATCCAAATGGAACAATTTTCGCATTATAGGGGTACCAGAAGATGAAGAGAGAGAGGAAAAGGGATAGAAAGTGTCACTGAGGAGGTAATTGTTGAAAACGTCCCCAATCTGGGGAAGGAGATAGCCTCTCAAGCCATGAAGGTGCACAGATCTCCCAACACAAGAGACCCAAGGAAGACAACATCAAGACATATAATAATTAAAATGGCAAAGATCAAGGATAAAGACTTAAAAGCAGCTAGAGAGAGAAAAAAGATCACATACAAAGGAAAACCCATCAGGCTATCATCAGATTTCTCAACAGAAAACTTACAGGCCAGAAGGGAGTGGCATGATATATTTAGCGCAATGAAGCAGAAGGGCCTTGAACCAAGAATACTCTACCCAGCAAGGTAATCATTTAAATTTGAAGGAGGGATTAAACAATTTTCAGATAAGCAAAAGCTGAGAGAATTTACCTCCCACAAACCAACTCTACAGTGCATTTTGGAGGGACTCGTATAGATGGAAGTGTTCCTATGGTTAATAGATGTCACCCAAGGGATAGACAAAGAGTACAGAATATATTTCATAACATACAAAGAATGGAGGAGGAAGAAAAAGGAGGAAAAAAAAGAAACTTTAGTTTGTGTTTGTAATAGCATATGAAGTGAGTTAAGTTAGACTGTTAGATAGTAAGGGAATTACCCATGAACCTTTGGTAACCAAGAATGTAAAGCCTGCAGTGGCAATAAGTACATACCTGTTGATAATCACCCTAAATGTAAATGGACTGAATGCACCAATCAAAAGACATAGAGTTACTGAATGGATAAAAAACAAGACCCATCTATATGCTGCCAACAAGAGACTCACTTCAAACCCAAAGACAGATGCAGACTGAAAGTAAAGGGATGGAAAAAGATATTTCATGCAACTAATAGTGAGAAAAAAGCAGGAGTTGCAGTACTTGTATCAGGCAAAATAGACTTCAAAAAAAGAAAGTAACAAGAGACAAAGAAGGACATTACATAATGATAAAAGGGTCAGTCCAACAACAGGATATAGCTATTATAAGTATCTATGCACCCAACACAGGATCACCTACATATGTGAAACAAATACTAACAGAATAAAAGGGGTAAATAGAATGCAATGCATTCATTTTATGAGACTTTAACACACCACTCACTCCAAGGACAGACAACCAGACAGAAAATAAGTAAAGAGACAGAGGCACTGAACAATGTACTAGAACAGATGGACCTAATGGACATCTACAGAACACTCCATCCAAAAGTAACAGGATACACATTCTTCTCAAGTGCATAGGGAACACTTTCAAGAATAGATCATATACTAGGCCACAAAAAGAACCTCAGTAAATTAAAAAAGATTGAAATTGTACCAACCAGCTTCTCAGATCACAAAGGTATGAAACTAGAAATAAATTACACAAAGAAAATGAAAAATCCCACAAACACATGGAGGCTTAATAACATGCTCCTAAATAACCAATGGATCAATGACCAAATAAAAAAAGAGATCAAGCAATATATGGAGAGAAATGACAACCATAATTCAACAACACGAAATCTGTGGGATGCAGTGAAGGCTGTGCTAAGAGGGAAATATATTGCAATACAGGCCTACCTCAGAAAAGAAGAAAAATCCCAAATGAACAGTCTAAACTCACAATTAATGAAACTAGAAAAGGAAGAACAAATGAGGCCCAAAGTCAGTAGAAGGAGAGACATAATAAAGATTAAAGCTGAAATAAATAAAATTGAGAAAAATAAAACAATAGAAAGAATCAATGAAAGCAGGAGCTGCTTCTTCAAGAAATTAAACAAAATAGAAAAACTGCTAGCCAGACTTATCAGGAAAAAAAGAGAGTCTACACACATAAACAGAATGAGAAATGAGAAAGTAACAATCACTATGGATACCACAGAAATACAAAGAATTATGAGAGAATACTATGAAAAATTATATGGCAAAAAACTGGACAGTCTAGAAGAAAGGGACAACTTTCTAGAAAAGTAGAACCTTCCAAGGCTGACCCAGGAAGAAACAGAAAATCTGAACAGACCAAATACTAGCAAACAAATTGAATTGTTAATTAAAAATCTACCTAAGAAGAAAACCCCTAAACCAGATGGTTTCACTGCTGAATTTTATCAAATATTTAGTGGACACTTAATACCCATCCTCCTTAAAGTTTTCCAAAAAGTAGAAGAGGAGGGAATTACTCCCAAACTCATTCTATGGGGCCAACATCACTCTAATACCAAAACCAGGCAAAGACACTACAATAAAAGAAAATTACAGACCAAGATCCCTGATGAACACTGATGCAAAAATACTCAACAAAATATTAGAAAACCGAATTCAAAAATACATTAAAAGACATCCATCATGACCAAGTGGGATTCATCTCAGGGATGCAAGGATGGTACAACATTTGAAAATCCATCAACATCATCCACCACATCAACAAAAAGAAGGACAAAAACCACATGATTATCTCCATAGATGCTGAAAAAGCATTTGACAAAATTCAAAACAAATTCATGATAAAAACTCTCAGCAAAGTGGGTATAGAGGGCAAGTACCTCAACAGTAGAAGAGGTACTATATATGCATTCTATTTCCTCCTTTAGTTCTGTTAGTATTTGTTTCACATATGCTGGTGTTCCTGTGTTGGGTGCATATATATTTATATTGGTTATATCCTCTTGTTGGACTGAGCCCTTTATCATTATGTAATGTCCTTCTTTATCTCTTGTTACTTTCTTTGTTTTGAAGTCTATTTTGTCTGATATTAGTACTGCAACACCTGCTTTTTCTCCCTATTGTTTGCATGAAATATCTTTTTCCATCCACTGACTTTTAGTCTGTGCATGTCTTTGGGTTTGAGGTGAGTCTCTTGTAAGCAGCATGTAGATGGGTCTTGTTTTTTTATCCATTCAGTGACTCTATGTCTTTTGATTGGTGCATTAAGGCCATTTACATTTAGGGTGATCATCGATAGGTATGTACTTATTGCCATTTCAGGCTTTAGATTCGTGGTTACCAAAAGTTCCAGGTTATTTTCCTTACTATCTAAGAGTCTAACTTAACTCACTTAGTATGCTGTTACAAACACAATCTAAAGGTTCTTTCTATTTCTCCTCCTTTTTCTTCCTCCTTCATTCTTTATATATTAGGTATCAAATTCTGTACTTTTTCTCTATCCCTTGATTGACTTTGGGGTTAGTCAATATAATTTTGCATTTGCCTCGCAATCAGCTGCTCCACCCTCCCTACCATGGTTTTACTACCTCTGGTGACAGCTATCCAACCCTAGGAACACTTCCATCTATAGCAGTCCCTCCAAAATAGACTGCAGAGATGGTTTGTGGGAGGTAAACTCTCTCAGCTTTTGCTTATCTGGAAATTGTTTAATCCCTCCTTCAAATTTAAATGATAATCTTGCCAGATAAAGTAATCTTAGTTCCAGGCCCTTCTGCTTCATGGCATTAAACACATCATGCCACTGCCTTCTGGCCTGTAAGGTTTCTGCTGAGAAGTCTGATGTTAGTCTGATGGGCTTTCCTTTGTATGTGATCTTATTTCTGCCTCTGGCTGCTTTTAACAGTCTGTGCTTATCCTTGATCTTTCCCATTTTAATTACTATGTGTCTTGCTGTTGTCTTCCTTGGGTCCCTTGTGTAGGGGGATCTGTGGATTTCCATGGCCTGAGAGACTATCTCCTTCCCCAGATTGGGGAAGTTTTCAGCAACTACCTCCTCAAAGACACTTTCTATCCCTTTCTCTCTCTTCTTCTTCTTCTGGCATCCCTATAATGTGAATATTGTTCTGCTTGGATTGGTCACACAGTTCTCTCAATATTCTTTCATTTTTAGAGATCCTTTCTTCTCTCTGTGCCTCAGCTCCTTTGTATTCCTCTTCTCTAGTTTCTATTTCATTTATTGTCTCCTCCACCATATTCAACCTGCTTTTAATACCCTCCATTGTGTTCAACAATAAGGTACTCAAAAGTAGAAGAGGAGGGAATACTCCCAAACTCATTCTATGAAGCCAACATCACCCTAATATCAAAACCAGGCAAAGACCCCACCAAAAAATAAAATAACAGACCAATATCCCTGATGAACATAGACGCAAAAATACTCAATAAAATACTAGCAAACCGAATTCAAAAATATATCAAAAGGATCATACACCACGACCAAGTGGGATTCATCCCAGGGATGCAAGGATGGTACAACATTTGAAAATCCATCAACATCATCCACCACATCAACAAAAAGAAAGACAAAAACCACATGATCATCTCCATAGATGCTGAAAAAGCATTTGACAAAATTCAACATCCATTCATGGTAAAAACTCTCAGCAAAGTGGGTATAGAGGGCAAGTACCTCAACATAATAAAGGCCATGTATGATAAACCCACAGCCAACATCATACTGAACAGCGAGAAGCAGAAAGCTTTTCCTCTGAGATCGGGAACCAAACAGGGATGCCCACTCTCCCCACTGTTGTTTAACATAGTACTGGAGGTCCTAGCCACGGCAATCAGACAAAACAAAGAAATACAAGGAATCCAGACTGGTAAAGAAGAAGTTAAACTTTCAGTATTTCCAGATGACATGATATTGTACATAAAAAACCCTAAAGACTCCACTCCAAAACTACTAAAACTGATATCGGTATACAGCAAAGTTGCAGGATACAAAATTAACACACGGAAATCTGTGGTTTTCCTATACACTAACAATGAACCAATAGAAAGAGAAATCAGGAAAACAACTCCATTCACATTTGCATCAAAAAGAATAAAATACCTAGGAATAAACCTAACCAAAGAAGTGAAAGACCTATACCCTGAAAACTATAAGACACTCTTAAGAGATACTAAAGAGAGCACTAACAAATGGAAACTCATCCCATGCTCTTGGCTAGGAAGAATTAATATAGTCAAAATGACCATCCTGCGCAAAGCAATATACAGATTTGATGCAATCCCTATCAAATTCCCAAAAACATTCTTCAATGAACTGGAACAAATAGTTCAAAAATTCATATGGAAAGACCAAAGACCCCGAATAGCCAAAGCAATCCTTAGAAAGAAGAATAAAGTGGCAGGGATCTCACTCCCCATCTTCAAGCTCTACTACAAAGCCATAGTAATCAAGACAATTTGGTACTGGCACAAGAACAGAGCCACAGACCAGTGGAACAGATTAGAGACTCCAGACATTAACCCAAACATACATGGTCAATTAATATTTGATAAAGGAGCCATGGACATACAATGGGGAAATGACAGTCTCTTCAACAGATGGTGCTGGCAGAACTGGACAGCTACATGTAAGAGAATGAAACTGGATCACTGTCTAACCCCATACACAAAAGTAAATTCAAAATGGATCAAAGACCTGAATGTAAGTCATGAAACCATAAAACTCTTAGAAAATAATATAGGCAAAAAATCTCTTGGACATAAACATTAGTGACTTCTTCATGAATATATCTCCCCTGGCAAGGAAAACAAAAGCAAAAATGAACAAGTGGGACTATATCAAGCTGAAAAGCTTCTGTACAGCAAAGGACACCATCAATAGAACAAAAAGGCATCCTACAGTATGGAAGAATATATTCATAAATGACAGATCCAATAAAGGCTTGACATCCAAATTATATAAAGAGCTCACACTCCTCAACAAACTAAAAGCAAATAATCCAATTAAAAAATGGGCAGAGGAGCTGAACAGACAGTTCTCCAAAGAAGAAATTCAGATGGCCAACAGACACATGAAAAGATGCTCCACATCGCTAGTTATCAGAGAAATGCAAATTAAAACCACAATGAGATATCACCTCACACCAGTAAGGATGGCTACCATCCAAAAGACAAACAACAACAAATGTTAGCGAGGTTGTGGAGAAAGGGGAACCCTCCTACACTGCTGGTGGGAATGTAAATTAGTTCAACCATTGTGGAAAGCAGTGTGGAGGTTCCTCAAAATGCTCAAAATAGACTTACTATTTGACCCAGGAATTCTACTTCTAGGAATTTACCCTAAGAATGCTGCACTCCAGTTTGAAAAAGACAGATGCACCCCTATGTTTATCGCAGCACTATTTACAATAGCCAAGAAATGGAAGCAACCTAAGTGTCCATCGGTAGATGAATGGATAAAGAAGATGTGGTACTTATACACAATGGAATATTATTCAGCCATAAGAAGAAAACAAATCCTACCATTTGCAACAACATGGATGGAGCTAGAGGGTATTATGCTCAGTGAAATAAGCCAAGCAGAGAAAGAGAAATACCAAAACTGAAGGAACAAAACAGTAGCAGACTCACAGAACCCAAGAATGGACTAACAGTTACCAAAGGGAAAGAGACTGGGGAGAATGGGGGGGTAGGGAGGGATAAGGGCGGGGAAGGAGAAAGGGGGCCTTACAATTAGCATGTATAATGTGGGGGATGGGGGAAAGGGGAGGGCTGTGCAACACAGAGAAGACAAGTAGTGATTCTACAACATCTTACTATGCTGATGGACAGTGACTGTAATGGGGTTTGTGGGGGGACTTGGGGTAGGGGAGAGTCTAGCAAACATAATGTTCTTCATGTAATTGTAGATTAATGATAACAAAATAACAAAATAAAAATAAAATGCTCACTAAAAAAAAGACACTGTGGAAGAAGTGATCCTATATCATGTTTGCTGATTCTTCTGCCTGCTCAAATCAGATGTTGAACCCCTCTAGTGAAGTTTGCACTTCAGTTATTTTACATTTCCTCTCCATAATTTTTGTTTAATATGTATATCAAAACTTACCACCTTGAATATTCTATTTTCTTTATATAGAGCTTTCTATGATTATTAAAATTTGGAGAAAGGCCTACAATATAGTCTAATTTTCCATTTGCTCAGAAGTTTTGCTGATGACCCATTGACCAAAAATAAAGTATTATGATATTACCAATGTTATTTATTAATAAATATTTCCATTGGCATTTTCTTTTAAAAAATGGAAGATAACTGCATATACCATATAAAATACAGTTATGTATTTAGTATCTGTGTGCTTATGAAATATATACATTTTACTGTTTTCGCTGGTTCTATCAAAAAGCGCTCAGATTACTCAGGAGCGCACATAAGCTTCAGAAACAGAGTGGAACAAAAAGCCTGAGAATAACTGCACAAAAATGGGAGGACGAACAGGTTTCCCTGTATTACTGAATCTCCCAGTCCAGCACTGCTTAGCACCAAGAGGGAATTTCCCAGCCCAAAAGAGATCCCTGTGCTAGGAAAAAGAGAGTGGGGTGAGCAAACAGCTTGCCCAGGTTTTCAGGGTACTGTACAAAGGAACTTCTCTGGTTTCACCTCAGGCACAGACTGGCAAACATGAGATGTCTAGAGATGACTAGGAACAAGCAAAGTTGGGGACTACCAGCATCAACCATGTAGTGATGGTGACGTGGTTCCCAGCAGCCTCTTCCCTGTGGGCAGAAGATCCCAGCAGCCTTCATCACTGAGAACTTCAATTGCCCTGTAGACACTGTATACCCACCGACGTGGGGGGAAGGAGATGGGGTCTCCTACTGTGGAATCTTGGTGTCATAATTCCTTTTCTTTTTTTAAAAGAAAATTTTCTTTAGCTTTTCTTTTAGTGTTGATCTGCTGGTGACAGATTTTCTTAATTTTCTTTCACCTGGGAATATCTTCATTTCCTCTTCATTCCTAGGCAATATTTTCACTGAGTATAGGATTCTGGGAGGGCAGTTCTTTCCCCTTAGTACATCCAAAATATAATGCTACTTCTTTGTCTTCAGTTGTGTCTGATGAGAAATTTACTGTCATTTGACTTCTTTTTCCCTTATAGGTTAGGTGTCACTTTACCCTGGCTTCCTTGAATACTTTTCTTTTCTTTTTCTTAGATATTAAAGCATTTTCTTTTCTTAAGGGATCATCAATATACAATCTTATAAAGGTTTCACATGAGGAACACTGTGGTCACTACATTCACTCATATTATTGAGTACCCCCCAACACACCCCACTGCAGTAACTGTCCATTAGTGTAGCAAGAAGCCACATAGCCACTACTTGTCTTCTCTGTGCTATACTGTCTTCCCCATGAACCCCCCCACACTATGTGTGCCAATCATAATGCCCCTGAATCGCCTTCTCCTTCCTGTCACACCCTCTCTCCCCCACTTTTTCCCTTTAGTAACCCCTATTCCTTTCTTGGGTTCTGTGAGGCTGCTTCTGTTTCATTCCTTCAGTTTTGCTTTGTTGTTATACTCCACAGATGAGAGAAATCATTTGGTACTCGTCTTTATCCACCTGGCTTATTTCACTGAGCATAATACCCTCTAGCTCCATCCAAGGTAGGATTTGTTTTCATCTTATGCCTGATAATATTCCATTGTGTATATGTACTTTATCTATTCATCTACTGATGGACACTTAGGTTGCTTCCCTATCTTGGCTATTGTAAATAGTACTGCGATAAACATAGGGGTGCATATGCCTTTTTGGATCTGGGATGTTGTTTTCTTTGCGTAAATTCCTAGGAGTGGAATTCCTGGGTCAAATGGTATTTCTATTTTTAGCTTTTTGAGGAACCTCCATATTTATTTCTACAATGGTGGACTAATTTATATTCCAACCAACAGTGTAGGAGGGTTCCCCTTTCTCCACATCCTCGCCAGCATTTGTTGTTCCTTGTCTTTTGGATGTTGGCCATACAAACTGGTGTGAGGTGATACCTCATTGTGGTTTTAATTTGCACTTCCCTGATAATTAGCGATGTGCAGCATCTTTTCATGTACCTGTTGGACATCTGAATATTTTCTTTGGAGAAGTGTCTGTTTAGATCCTCCACCCATTTCTTAATTGAGTAATTTCTTTTTTGGGTGTTGAGGCATGTGGGTTCTTTATATATTCTGAATGTTAACCCCTGGTCAGATATGTCATTTACAAACATATTCTCCCATACTGTAGGATGCCTTTTTGTTCTACTGATGGTGTCCTTTACTGTACAGAGCTTTTTATTTTGATGTAGTCCCATTTGTTCATTTTTGCTTTTGTTTCCCTTGCCCGAGGAGATGTGTTCAGGAAAAAGTTGCTCATGTTTATATCCAGGAGATTTTTGCTTATGTTTTCTTCTAAGAGTTTTATGGCCTCAGGACTTACATTCAGGTCTTGGATCCACTTCAAGTTTACATTTGTGTACAGAGTTAGACAATAATCCAGTTTCATTCTCTTACATGCAGTTGTCCAGTTTTGCCAACACCAGTTGTTGAAGGGGCTGTTGTTTCCCTATTGTATGTCCATGACTCCTTTATCGTATATTAATTGACCATATATACTTGGGTTTATATCTGGGCTTTCTAGTCTGTTCCACTGGTCTATGGGCCTGTTCTTGTGCCAGTACCAAATTGTCTTGTTTACTGTGGCTTTGTAGTGGAGCTTGAAGTTGGGAAGCATAATATCCCAGCTTTATTCTTCCTCCTCAGGATTACTTGACTATTCAGGGCCTTTTGTGGTTCCATATGACTTTTAGAACTATTTACTCTAGTTCATTGAAGAATACCATTGTTATTTTGGTAGAGATTGCATTGAGTCTGTAGATTGCTTTAGGCAGCATGCCATTTTGACAATATTAATTTTTCCTATCCATGAGCATGGGATGTATTTCAATTTATTGGTGTCTTCTTTAATTTCTCTCATGGGTGTCTTGTAGTTTTCAGGGTATAGGTCTTTCACTTCCTTGGTTAGGTTTATTCCTAGGTATTTTATTCTTTTTGATGGAACTGTGAATGGAATTGTTTTTGTGATTTCTCTTTCTGCTAGTTCATCAATAGTGTATAGGAATGCCACAGATTTCTGTGTATTAATTTTGTATCCTGCACTTTGCTGAATTCAGTTATTAGTTGCAGTTAGTTTTGGGTTGTATTTTTTAGGGTATTTTATGTACAATATCATGTCATCTGCAAACAGTGACATTTAGCTTCTTCCTTACCCATCTGGATGCCTTTTAGATATTTGTGTTGTCTGATTGCCGTGGCTAGGACCTCTAGTACTATGTTGAATAAAAGTGGGGAGAGTTGGCATCCTTGTCTTGTTCTTGATCTTCAAGGAAATGTTTTCAGCTTTTCACTGTTAAGGATGATGTTGGCTGTGGGGTTGTCATATATGGCCTTTATTATGTTGAGGTACTTGCCCTCTATACCCATTCTGTTGAGAGTTTCTATCATGAATGGATGTTAAATTTTGTCAAATGTTTTTTCAGCTTCTATGGAGATGATCATGTGGTTTTTGTCCTTCTTTCTGTTGATATGGTGGATGATGTTGATGGATTTTAGAATATCGTACCATCCTTGCATCCCTGAAATAAATCCTACTTGGTCATGATGAATGATCTTTTTTATGTATTTTTGAAATCAGTTTGCTAATATTTTGTTGAGTATTTTTTCATGTATGTTCATCAGGGATATTGGTGTGCAATTTTCTTTTTTTGTGGTATCTTTGCCTGGTTTTGGTATTAGAGTGATGCTGGCCTCATAGAATGAGTTTGGAAGTATTCCTTCTTCTTCTACTCTTTGGAAAACTTTAAGGAAGATGGGTATTAGGTCTTCACTAAATGTTTGATAAAATTCAGTGGTGAAGCCATCTGGTCCAGGGATTTTGTTCTTAGGTAGTTTTTTGATTACCAGTTCAATTTCACTGCTGGTAATTGGTCTGTTCAGATTTTCTGTTTCTTCCTGGGTCAGCCTTGGAAGATTGTATTTTTCTAGAAAGTTGTCCATTTCTTCTAGGTTATCCAGTTTGTCAGCATACAATCTTTCATAGTGTTCTGTAATAATTCTTTGTATTTCTGAGATGCCCGTAGTGATTTTTCCTTTCTCATTTCTGATTCTATTTATGTATGTAGACTCTCTTGTTTTCTTGATAAGGCCGGCTAGGGATTTATCTATTTTGTTTATTTTCTCAAAGAACCAGCTCTTGCTTTCATTGATTCTTTCTGTTGTTTTATTCTTCTCGATTTTATTTATTTCTGCTCTAATGTTTATTATGTCCCTCCTTCTACTGACTTTGGGCCTCATTTGTTCTTCTTTTTCTAGTTTCATTAATTGTGAGTTTAGACAGCTTATATGGGATTGTTCTTCTTTCCTGAGGTAGGCCTGTATTGCAATATACTTCCCTCTTAGCATGGCCTTTGCTGCATCCCACAGATTTTGCGGTGTTGTGTTATTGTTGTCATTTGTTTCCATGTAGTGCTTGTCCTGTTGTTATGTGGTCATTGATCCACTGGTTATTTAGGAGCATGTTGTTAAGCCTCCATGTGTTTGTGGGCTATTTTGTTTTCTTCGCATAATTTATTTCCAGTTTCACTCCTTTGTGGCCTGAGAAGCTGGTTGGTACAATTTCAGTCCTTCTGAATCGACTGAGGTTTTTTTTGTGGCCTAGTATATGATCTATTCTTGAAAATGTTCCATGTGCACTTGAGAAGAATGTGTATCCTGCTGTTTTTGGGTGTAGAGTTCTGTAGATATCTGTTAGGTCCATCTGTTCTAATATGCTGCTCAGTGCCTCTGTCTCCTTACTTATTTTCTATCTGGTTGATCTGTCCTCCAGAGCGAGTGGAGTGTTGAAGTCTCCTAGAATGAATGCATTGCATTCTATTTCCCCCTTTAATTTTATCAGTATTTGTTTCCCATAATTATACTCCTTTGTTGGGTGTGTACATATTTAAAATGGTTATATCCTCTTGTTGGACTGACCCCTTTATCATTATGTAATGCCCTTCTTTGTCTCTTGTTAATTTCTTTGTTTTAAAGTTATTTTGTCTGATAGAAGCACTGCAACTCCTGCTTTTCTCTCCCTATTATTTGCATGAAATATCTTCTTCTATCCCTTTACTTTTAGTCTGTGTATGTCTTTGGGTTTGAAGTGCGTCTCTTGTAGGCAGCATATAGATGGGTCTTGTTATTTTTTATTTTTATATTTTTTTAAATTTATATATTTATTTTTATTTATGTTTACTAGGCTCTCCCCTACCCCAAGTCCCCCCGACAAACCCCATTACAGTCACTGTCCATTAGCATAATAAAATGTTGTAGAATCACTACTTGTCTTCTCTGTGTTGCAAAGCCCTCCCCTTTCCCCCACCCCCCACATTATACATGCTAATCATAATATCCCCTTTCTTCTTCCCCACCCTTATATCTCCCTACCCTCCTATTCTCCCCAGTCTATTTCCCTTTGGTAACTGTTAGTTCATTCTTGGGTTCTGTGAGTCTGCTGCTGTTTTGTTCCTTCAGTTTTTCTTTTGTTCTTATACTCCACAGATGAGTGAAATCATTTGGTATTTATTTTTCTCTGCTTGGCTTATTTCACTGAGCATAATACCCTCTAGCTCCATCCATGTTGTTGCAAATGGTAGGATTTGTTTTCTTCTTATGGCTGAATAATATTCCATTGTGTATAAGTACCACATCTTCTTTATCCATTCATCTACCGATGGACACTTAGGTTGCTTCCATTTCTTGGCTATTGTAAATAGTGCTGCGATAAACATAGGGGTGCATCTGTCTTTTTCAAACTGGAGTGATGTATCCTTAGGATAATTCCTAGAAGTAGAATTTCTGGGTCAAATAGTATAAGTCTATTTTGAGCATTTTGAGGAACTTCCACACTGCTTTCCACAATGGTTGAACTAATTTACATTCCCACCAGCAGTGTAGGAGGGTTCCCCTTTCTCCACAACCTCGCCAACATTTGTTGTTGTTTGTCTTTTGGATGGTGGCGATCCTTACTGGTGTGAGGTGATATCTCATTGTGGTTTTAATTTGCATTTCTCTGATAACTAGCGATGTGGAGCATCTTTTCATGTGTCTGTTGGCCATCTGAATTTCTTCGTTGGAGAACTGTCTGTTCAGCTCCTCTGCCCATTTTTTAATTGGATTATTTGCTTTTTGTTTGTTGAGGAGCATGAGCTCTTTACATATTTTGGATGTCAAGCCTTTTTCGGATCTGTCATTTATGAAAATATTCTCCCATACTGTAGGGTAACTTTTTGTTCTGTTGATGGTGTCCTTTGCTGTACAGAAGCTTTTCAGCTTGATATAGTCCCACTTGTTCATTTTTGCTTTTGTTTTCCTTGCCAGGGGAGATAGATTCATGAAGGAGTCACTAATGTTCACATCCAAGAGATTTTTGCCTATGTTTTTTTCTAAAAGTTTTATGGTTTCATGACTTACATTCAGGTCTTTGATCCATTTTGAATTTACTTTTGTGTATGGGGTTAGACAGTGATCCAGTTTCATTCTTTTACATGTAGCTGTCCAGTTTTGCCAGCACCATCTGTTGAAGAGACTGTCATTTCCCCATTGTATGTCCATGGCTCCTTTATCAAATATTAATTGACGATATATGTTTGGGTTAATGTCTGGAGTCTCTAATCTGTTCCACTGGTCTGTGGCTCTGTTCTTGTGCCAGTACCAAATTGTCTTGATTACTATGGCTTTGTAGTAGAGCTTGAAGTTGGGGAGTGAGATCCCCACCACTTTATTCTTCTTTCTCAGGATTGCTTTGGCTATTCGGGGTTCTTTGGTGTTTCCATATGAATTTTTGAACTATTTGTTCCAGTTTGTTGAAGAATGTTGTTGGTAATTTGATAAGGATTGCATCAAATCTGTATATTGCTTTGGGCAGGATGGCCATTTGGCTATATTAATTCTTCCTAGCCAAGAGCATGGGATGAGTTTCCATTTGTTAGTGTCCTCTTTAACTTCTCTTAAGAGTGTCTTATAGTTTTCAGGGTATAGGTCTTTCACTTCTTTGGTTAGGTTTATTCCTAGATATTTTATTCTTTTTGATGCTATTGTGAATGGAATTGTTTTCCTGATTTCTCTTTCTATTGACTCATTGTTAGTGTATAGGAAAGCCACAGATTTCTGTGTGTTAATTTTGTATCCTGCAACTTTGCTGTATTCCGATATCAGTTCTAGTAGTTTTGGAGTGGAGTCTTTAGGGTTTTTTATGTACAATATCATGTCATCTGCAAATAGTGACAGTTTAACTTCTTCTTTACCAATCTGGATTCCTTGTATTTCTTTGTTTTGTCTAATTGCTGTGGCTAGGACCTCCAGTACTATGTTAAGTAACAGTGGGGAGAGCGGGCATCCCTGTCATGTTCCCGACCTCAGAGGAAAAGCTTTCAGCTTCTCGCTGTTAAGTATGATGTTGGCTGTGGGTTTCTCGTATATTGTCTTTATTATGTTGAGGTACTTGCCCTCTATACCCACTTTGCTGAAAGTTTATAATGAATGGATGTTGAATTTTGTCAAATGCTTTTTCAGCATCTATGGAGATGATCATGTGGTTTTTGTCTTTCTTTTTGTTGATGTGGTGGATGATGTTGATGGATGTTCAAAAGTTGTACCATCCTTGCATCCCTGGGATGAATCCCACTTGGTCGTGGTGTATGATCCTTTTGACATATTTTTGAATTCAGTTCGCTAATATTTTATTGAGTATTTTTGCATCTACATTCATCAGGGATATTGGTCTGTAATTTTCTATTTTGGTGTGGTCTTTGCCTGGTTTTGGTATTAGGGTGATGTTGGCTTCATAGAATGAGTCTGGGAGTATTCCCTCCTCTTCTATTTTTTGGAAAACTTTAAGGAGAATGGGTATTACATCTTCTCTGTATGTGTGATAAAATTCTGAAATAAATCCATCTGGTCCAGGAGTTTTTTTCTTGGGTAGTTTTTTTATTACTGCTTCAATTTCTTTGCTGGTAATTGGTTTATTTAGATTTTGTGTTTCTTCCTTGGTCAGTCTTGGAAGGTTGTATTTTTCTAGGAAGTTGTCCTTTTCTTCCAGGTTTTCCAGCTTCTTAGCATATCGGTTTTCATAGTAGTCTCTAATAATTCTTTGTATTTCTGTTGGGTCCATCGTGATGTTTCCTTTCTCATTTCTGATTCTGTTGATGTGTGTTGATTCTCTTTTTCTCTTAATAAGTCTGGCTAGAGGCTTATCTATTTTGTTTATTTTCTCAAAGAACCAGCTCTTGGTTTCATTAATTTTTTCTATTGTTTATTCTTCTCAATTTTGTTTATTTCTTCTCTGATCTTTATTATGTCCCTCCTTCTGTGGACTTTAGGCCTCATTTGTTCTTCTTTTTCCAATTTTGATAACTGTGACATTAGACTATTCATTTGGGTTTGTTCTTCCTTCTTTAAATATGCTTGGATTGCTATATACTTTCCTCTTAAGACTGCTTTCACTGAGTCCCACAGAAGTTTGGGCTGTGTGTTGTTGTTGTCATTTATTTCCATATATTGCTGGATCTCCATTTTAATTTGGTCGTTGATCCATTGACTATTTAGAGGTGTGTTGTTAAGCCTCCATGTGTTTGTGAGCCTTTTTGCTTTCTTGGTACAATTTATTTCTAGTTTTATACCTTTGTGGTATGAAAAGTTGGTTGGTAGGATTTCAATCTTTTTGAATTTACTGAGGCTCTTTTTGTGGCCTAGTATGTGGTCTATTCTGGAGAATGTTCCATGTACACTTGAGAAGAATGTGTATCCTGTTGCTTTTGGGTGTAGAGTTCTATAGATGTCTTTTAGGTCCATCTGTTCTAGTGTGTTGTTCAGTGCCTCTGTGTTCTTACTTATTTTCTGTCTGGTGGATCTGTCCTTTGGAGTGAATGGTGTGTTGAAGTCTCCTAAAATGAATGCATATGGGTCTTGTTTTTTAAATTCATTATGTAACTCTATGTCTTTTGATTGGTGCATTCAGTCCATTTACATTTAGGGTGATTATCAATAGATATGTAGTTATTGCCATTGCAGGCTTTAGATTTGTGGTTACCAGAGATTCAAGGGCAGCTTCTTTACTACTTAACAGTCTAAATTAGCTCGCTTAGTATGCTATTTCAAACACAATCTAAAGGTTCTTTTCTCCCCCCTCTCTTCTTTACTTCCTTCTCCACTCTTTGTATATTAGGTGTCATATTCTGTACTCTGTGTATTCCTCAACTGACTTTGGGGGTAGTTGATTTAATTTTGTATTTGCTTGGGAGTTAATTGGTCTTCTTCCTTTACTGTGGTTTTATCTTCTCTGGTGACAGTTATTTAGCCTTAGGAGCACTTCCATCTAAAGCAGCCCCTCCAAAATACACTGTAGAGATGATTTGTGGGAGGTAATTCTCTCAACTTTTGCTTATCTGGAAATTATTTAACCCCTGCTTCAAATTTAAATGATAATCTTGCTGGTACAGTATTTTTGGTTGGAGGCCCTTCTGTTTCATTGCATTAAATATATCACGCCACTCCCTTTTGGCCTTTAAGTTTTCTGCTGAGAAGTCTGATGGGGTTTCCTTTGTATCTGATCTTTTTTCTCTCTCTGGCTGCTTTTAATACTCCATCCTTTTCCTTGATCTTTGCCATTTTAGTTATTATATGTCTTGGTGTTGTCTTCCTTGGATGCCTTCTGTTTGGAGATCTGTGTACTTTCATGGCCTGATAACTACCAGACTGGGGAAGTTTTCAGCAATTATATCCTCAAACACACTTTGTATCCCCTTTTCTCTTCTTTTTCTTGTACCCTTATAATGCAAATACTGTTCTGATTTGATTGGTCACACAGTTCTCTTAACATTCTTTCATTCCCAGAGATTCTTTTTCTCTCTGTGCCTCAGCTTCTTCATATTGCTATTCTGTAATTTCTATTTCATTTACCATCTCCTCTACCTCATCTAATATGCTTTTAAATCCTTCCATTTTGTTTCATTTTAGATACTCTATTTTTCAAAGTTTCCATATTTTTCTTGAAGTCCCACCTGAGGTCTTGAATATTTTTTTGCAGTTCTGTGAGCACATTTATGATTTTTATTTTGAAATCTTTATCAGGAATATTGGTGGTTTCAGTTTCACTTGGCCATCTTTCTGTAGTTTGTGGGGTTTTGGTTTGTACCAGGTTCTTTTGACTTTCATATTTGTAATGAACAATGTGGAATAACAACTTTGTGTAAGCAGCCCCCTGTAGTGCCCAGAAGCTCTACTCTCTGCAGCTGCTCAGCACCTGGAGTGATGGTGGGGGTCGCAGGCAAGTGGCGCTAGTGCATGCCAGGAGGAAAGAGCTCTTTCCTGCTTCCCAGTTGTAGTGCCTGCCTCCACTGCCAGGGCCATTGGGCCAAGCACATAGAGAGGAGCCTCTGTACTACACCCCTATAGCTGCCCTAGCTGGGGCCACCTTCTGGTTGTCCTGGCAGAATGGTGGGGGCAGCAGTTTTGTGAGTGAGTGCTAGCCAGCAGGAAGGGGAGGTAGGCTGTGTATTGCAGTTGGGGGCCTAAGGGCTGCATTGCCAGCTAGGGGGATGGAGTGCCTGAAGCTCCTGAAAGTTCCCAACCTGCCTGGCTGAGTGTGCCGGAATAATTTTGTCCACCTGTCCTTTCACATGAGCAGCAAACTCTGTGCAATTCTTGCCCCTTTAGGAGCCCTCTCACTTTTGGGAAGTCTTTCAAAGTGCCCGCCTTTCTTTTGTCCCAAAGTGGCCTTTTGTGGGTATCTGTTCTCCAGAAGCAGTTGGAATCTCTATCTCTCTGAGTATTCTGCCTGCTTTGCTTTCCAACCCCACTAATCTCCAGAGCATCACGTAATGTGGGTTCGTGCTCCTGGAGCAGATCACCAGGGGTGGGTGTTTAGCAGTTCTGGGCTTCTACTCCCTCCCCACTCTGTTTCTCTTCCTCCTGCCTGTGAGCTGGGGTTACGGGAGGGCTTGGGTTCTGCCAGATCACACCTTTGCTACTTTGCCCTTTTCTATGAGGTCTCCTCTTTTCTACAGATGTAGGCAGTCTGTTACAGTCTTCTTTCCAGCTGCTTTTTCAGGATTAGTTGTATCTGCTGTATTTCCATATTATATGTGATTTTGGGAGGAGGTTTCTATCTTAGTTCTCACGCCACCATCTTTAAGAATCTCCTTTCCCCAATGTCTCTTTTTAAATGACAGTTAATACAATTATTTGCATGCTTCAGTTTGGGCCTAACCTTTTATGTTTTTTTCCCTTATATTCCCTCATTTGTTCCTCTTATTTTCTCTGTTCTTTCATCTTTGCAGTATTTTGTACTTTTTTTAGTATTCAATTTTAATTTATCTGTTGTCTTTGACTATATCTTTGTATAGAGCTTTTCCTGGATTTCTCGAGATTACAGTATATATTATTGAATTCACATCATACTTCGAACCAATATTTTACCAGTTCAGTGGACTGTATATAGGTCCCTTTTCCTCTTCTCATCCTTTATGTTGTATTTGTTTTAATGTTATATCCATATAAATGGAAAAATCCCAACAAATAATTCTGAAATTTTTGCTTTCCAACATCAAACATATGAGAAATACAGTGATATGAGCATTCTATTAAATTTACCCAGATATTTACCATTTTTATAATTTTTCTTCTACACAGATGTTCCAAATATCCTTTTTAAAAAATTGAGGTGCATACAATAGAATGGACAAATCTTAATGTACTTCATGATGAATTCTGACATGTGTATACATGCATGTAATTGTCCCAAAGATCAGTACACCAAACACCTTACAATTTCTCTCCCCTCACCTACTCACTCTTCCCCAACCCCCTCCCCAGGACAACCACCAGTCTTCCCTACAATTATGAGTCTATTTTAGTTTTGTTTGTTCATTTGTTTTGTTTCTTAGATTTCACATATATGAAATCTTATGGTACTTGTCTTTTTCTCTCTGACTTATTTCATGTGGCTTCCTACCCTCTAGCTCCATCTATATTGTCACAAATGGCAAGATCTCATTCTTTTATGGCTGAGTAATATTCTATTATGTATATGTACCACATCTTTTTTTTCTGAGAAAATAAGTCTGATTTATTTGTTTTATAAAATACAATATAATTAGATCTTAGTTTAGATACTAAGATGTGGCAGAATAAATTGAGAGTATTCCCTATTCACTTACATAAGCCAGGAAGGGAAATATCAATTCCTTTTACCTGTCCAGCACTTCAAAAATTCTTCTTAAGTAAATCAAAATAAAAACACCTTGGTTGTTGGTTACCCTGTTCCAGTCAAATTTTCCAGATGTTCTGGAAGCAATGAGTTCAATTTGGTGTCTTCTGTTCTGGGAAAGAACAGTAAGTTTATACTGAGATCTCTCAGCTTTCAAATGCTGTGACCAATTATTTGTGAGTTATAATCTGCAGGTTCCATTTTTAAAATATGTGGGATAACACTGTCAATTCGTACATTGCCAATGAGGCCTTTGAAAAACAATTCTTCAGTGATGGTAGCATTCATCAGTCTCAAAGGTGGCATCTGAGTAGTAGTCTGGACAACCAGTAGGTGTCATCTGGATATGTTTTAGTTATTGGAATTCCACATATGCCTTTTCTTGAAATTTCTCAATCAGTTCTATGTTTTCTAGGCCTGGATGATCTGGACTGAAGAGTACTATTGCCTTTAGGTAAGCATATTCATATCCATCAATGCAGAGTTTAACCATGCTGTTACAAAACTCCTGTAGTTTGAAAATGTGCTCCATCAATAACTTTCTTCTTTCTTTTTGAAAGCTCCTATGAAGATAATTGACAAATGTTGCTAATATAGTTGCCACATTCATTACCTGCCAGCACTGGGCAAGACCAAGAGTAAAAAGCTCACTCCAGTAAGCTTTCACCAATGATATGCTGTTTTGTTGCCCTAGAGCCTGGAAGGAAGGAATTGAAAGTGCCCAGCGCATTGATGAGAAGAGCAGTCTGGAGGCAGACTCCTGATGCAGTGCACGTTCAGGTACTCAGGCATAGGAGAAGGCATGGTGAGCCTGAAAGCTACATGTAAATTGCTTAGAAGTGGCCCCTTTTTTTCCGATGTAACTTATGCTTGAGTCTCCAGCAATTAGGTGTACACTTCCTTCCATGTCCTCTACTGAGCTCTGGAAGGCTGTGCTCTCTCCAGGATTCAATGCTTTTGCAAGAGTGTTAAATGCCCTTGAAACATCACCATTGGTCTGCGTTTTTGGTGAAATTCACACAAAGAGGTATCACCATTGTTTAAGCTTTCAATCATAGGCATTTCATTACTATTTTGATAATGATCTTTAGTTTTTGCAGAATTTGCTAATGATGTAACCACACTGGCCAAGGTACTTAAATCTTCCTGACAGGATTCAACCTTATCTGGTATCATCAGTACAGCTGACTCAGTTTTTATTCCAGACTGATGAATATTCACAAACATTTGAGAATTTAATAGTCCTGCTGACCTTGCAGTCTCACTATCTGTTACAAAAGTTGGAGTTGCAGCTAATGGACTTCGAAGGTCTTTGAGGATGTTGATTTTTTCAGTTGAAGTGGCCCAGTTAGAAGATTTTTCTCGTGACACTTCAATGGGTTTCGTTCACATTGAACAGAGTCTTGTTTCATTCCAAACGCAATACATCTCTGTAACCTGCAGTATTGACAGCGGTTTCAATGATGTTTATTGATAATAGAGTCCTTTGCTCCTCGACATGAATAAACTGAATTTTTTTGGATGCTTCTTCTAAAAAATCCTTTGCAGACTTCACAAGTTACTGCTCCATAATGATGCCCTGATGCTTTGTCTCCACATACTACGCAAAGATCAAAAACCTTATTTGGTCCTTGGTCTGCTGAAGAATTATCTAAGAGCTATTGCAAATGGTGCTAATCTTTTATCTGCTATTATTCCTGGAGGTGTTGTGCAGACAGATCAGGAGTTGTAAAAAATAACTGGCTAACACCTGCTGCATCTGGAGTGGTGAGGAAAACTTTCCCTGGAGTGGAATCTTCCCTGGCCAGAATGACTTGCTTGGAGAAGAGCCATCATGATTTGTCAGGATGAACTGCTTGCCTTGTGTATTATGATCAAGTGCTGTGATCTGGGTTTTCTGGCCTGTTTGCTGCTCTGTAACAATCTCTCCCATCTGCTCTTTGATAATTTGATGTGCAATTTCTTCTATAGTTGCCATGCTAATTACCAAAATGTCCAGCACTTCTTGGCCAAGCTACATCCTGCAGCAGACATAGACTGGACAGTCCTGCTGCGGTGGCTGCTTGGGGGTTCTGGGAAGAGACAGGTTGGAGAAAGCTCAAGTGGGTAGGGTAAAGAGAAGTGGGCACCATATCTTCTTTATCCATTCACCTACTGATGGACATTTAAGTAGCTCCCATATTTTGGCTGTTGTAAATAATGATATGATAAACATAGGGGTGCATATGTCTTTTCAAATTAGTGATCTTATTTTCTTTGGGTAAATTCCCATAAGTGGAATTTCTAGGTTTCATGGTAGTGTTTTTAAAAACTTCCATACTGCTTTTCCATATTGGTTGCACAAATTTACAATCGTACTAACAATGTACAAAGGTTCGCTTTTCTCCACATCCTTACCAACACTTGTCATTTCATGTCTTGTTGCTGTTAGACTGGTGTGAGGTGATACTGTAATTTTGATTTGCATTTCCCTTATGATTAGTGATGTGGAGCATCTTTTCATGTGTCTATTGGTTATCTGTATGCCTTCTTCGGAAAAATGTCTATTAAGGTCTCCTGCCCATTTTTCAGTTGGATTGTTTGGGTTTTTTTTGGTGTTGAGTTGTATACGTTTTTTATGTTTCATAATATTAACCCTTTATTGGATATATCATTTGCAAATATATTCTCCCATAAAGTAGGTTGCCTTTTGCTTTTGTTGATGGTTTCCTTTGCAATGCAGAAGATTCTTAGTTTAATGTAGTCCCACTTTTTATTTCTGCTTTTGTTTCCCTTGCCTGGGGAGATACATTCAGAAAAAATTACTAATGCTGGTGTTTAAGAGTGTACTGCCTATGTTTTATGGGTTCAGGGTCTTACATTTCAGTCTTTAGTCCATTTTGAACTGACTTTTATGTACGATGTAAGTGGTCGAGTTTCATTCTTTGGCATGTAGCTGTTCAGTTTTCTCAATGATATTTATTTGAGATTATTTTTTCCCCATTGTATGTTTGTGACTTTATTGTCATGTATTAATTGACCACATAAGCATGAGTTTATTTCTTGGCTCTGTTTTGTTCCATTGATCTATATATCTGTTCTTGTGCCATTACCATACTATTTTTATTACTGTAGCTTTGTAGTAGAGCTTGAAATCAGGGAGTATCAAATGATACCACCAGCTTTGTTCTTTCTCAAGATTGCATTGGCTGTTTGGGGTCTTTTGTAGTTCCATACAAATTTTAGGATTATTGGCTTTAGTTCAGTGAAAAATGCCATTGGTATTTTTGATAGGGATTGCACTGAATCTATAGATTGTTTTGGGACATATGGGTATTTTAACAATTAACTCTTTCTAATCATGAGCTTGGAAGAGCATTCCATTTATTTGTGTCATCTTCAATTTATTTCATCAGTGTCTTATAGTTTGCAAAATACAGGTCTTTCCCCTCTTTGGTTAGATTTATTCCTAGGTATTTTAATCTTTTTTATGTAGTTGTACATAGGATGGATTTCTTAATTTCTCTTTCTGTTCATTTATTATTTGCATATAGAAATGTAACAGATTGCCATATATTGATTTTGTATCCTGTGACTACTGAATTCATTTATTAATCCTAACAGTTTTTAGGTGGACTCTTTAGAGTTTTCTATATATAGTATCATGTAATTTACAAATAGTGACAATTTTACTTCCTCCTTACCAACTTGGATGCCTTTTATTTCTTATTCTTGTCTGATTGCTATGACTAGGGCTTCAAGTACTATGTTGAATAAAAGTGGTGAGTATGGAGATCCACTTCTTGTTCTTGATCCTAAAGGAAAAGCTTTCAGTTTTTTCCCATTAAGTATGATGTTAGCAGTGGATCGATCATGTATAGGCATTATTATGTTATGATATGTTCCCTTTATACCCATTGTTAAGCGTTTTTAGCATGAATGGAAACTGAATTTTGTCAGCTTCTTTGTCAGCATCTATCAAGATGATCATATGGTTTTTAATCCTTCCTTTTGTTAACCTGGTATATTGTATTGATTGATCTGCAGCCCTTGAACCATCCTTGCATCCCTGGAATAAAGTCCATCTGGTTGTGGTGAATGATCCTTTTAATTATTTTTCAATTTGGTCTGCTAATATTTTGTTTTAGATGTTTACACCTTGTTCATCAGGGACATTGGTCTGTAATTTTATTTGTAGTGTCTTTGTCTCATTTTGGTGTCAGGGTGATATTAGCCTTACAGAATAAATTTTGAAGCTTTCTTCCTTTTTAATTTTTTGAATCATTTGAAAAGGATACATATTAGCTCTTCTTTAAATGTTTGGTAGAATTCTCCTGTGAAGCCCATCTGGCTGTGGAGTTTTGGGAACTTTTTGATTACCAATTCAATTTCATTTCTATTAATTGGTCTGTTCATATTTTCTATTCTTCCTGGTTTAGTCTAGGGATATTGCATGTTTTTAATTTATCCATTTCTTCTACATTGTCCAATTCATCATCATATAGTTTTTCATAGTTATCTCTTATAATAATTTGTATTTATTTGGTGTCAGTTGTACTTCTTTTTCATTCCTAATTGTATTTATTTGAATTCTCTTTTTCTTGATGAGTCTAGCTAATGATTTATTAATTTTGTTCATCTTTTCAAAGAATGAGCTTTTATTTTTTATTGTTTTTTCAGTCTCTATTTCATTTATATCTTTTCTGATCTTGATCTTAATACTTCCTTCTTTTTATTAACTCTAGGCTTTGTTAGGTGTAGGGTTAGATTAAGATTTTTCTTGCTTGTTGCGGTAGTCCTGTAGTATTATAAACTACCCTCTTAGAACTGCTTTTGATGCATCCCAAAGATTTTGAAGTATTGTGTTTCTATTTTCATTATTCTCCCAATTATTTCTGATTTCCCCTTTGACTTCTTTGTTGACCCATTGGTTGTTTTGCAGCATGCTGATTATCCTCCACATATTTATGTCTTTTACAGTGTTTTCTTGTATTCAATACCCAGTTTTATACTTTTGGGGTTGGAAAAAAATGCTTGGTATGATTCAATTTTCTTAAATTTATTCAGACTTGTTTGATGACCTAGCATGATCTATCCTCGAGAATGTTCCATGTGCACTTGAAAAGAGAATGCGTATTCTGACGTTTTTAGATGTAATGTTCTGTATATTTTAAGTCCAGTTGGTCTAATATGTCATTCAAAGATACTGTTTCTTTGTTGAATTTCTGTCTTGATGATCTATACACTGAAGTAAATGGCGCATTAAAGTCTCCTTCTATTGTATTATTGTTAATTTCTTCCTTTATATCTGTTAATATTTGCTTTACATATTTAGATGCTTCTATTTTGGATGCATAGATATTTACAATTGTTATATCTTCTTACTGGATTAAGCCCTTAATCATATAATGTCCTTCTTTGTCTCTTTTAACAGTCTTTGTTTTAAAGTCTATTTTGTCTGATATAAGTACTGCTGCTCCAACCTTTTTCTTTTGCACTCTTCCCTAGTGTGTTATGACTTTCTTTAGTGGATGGTTGGATTCCTTTCTTTTTATTTTGTGTGTATTCATTACAGGTTTTTGGTTTGTGATTACCATAGGGTTTATATATGATGTCTTATGTGTGCTAAGTTGATGGTCACTTAAGCACTATATTTTTTACTCCCCCTCCCCCTCATTTCATGCATTTGATGTCTTCTTTTACACCTTTTTATTTAGTGATTACCTTAACAGATTTTAGAAGTGATTAATTTTACTACTTTTGTCTTTTAACTTTTTTTTGCATAGAAATTCTTTTTTATTTTGTTATCATTAATCTATAATTGCATGAAGAATGTTATGTTTACTAGGCTCCCCCCTTCACCAAGTCCCCCCCACAAGCCCCATTACAGTCACTGTTCATCAGCGTAGTAAGATGCTGTAGAATCACTACTTGTCTTCTCTGTGTTGTACAGCCCTATGCATGTAGCCCCCACATTATACATGCTAATCATAATGCCCCCTTTCTTTTTCTCTGCCCTTATCTCTCCCTTCCCACCCATCCTCCCCAGTCCCTTTCCCTTTGGTAACTGTTAGTCCATTCTTGGGTTCTGTGAGTCTGCTGCTGTTTTGTTCCTTCAGTTTTTGCTTTGCTGTTATACTCCACAGATGAGTGAAATCATTTGGTACTTGTCCCTCTCCACCTGGCTTATTTCACTGAGCATAAAACCCTCTAGCTCTATCCATGTTGTTGCAAATGGTAGGATTTGTATTCTTCTTATGGCTGAATAATATTCCATTGTGTATATGTACCACATCTTCTTTATCCATTCATCTACTGAAGGACACTTAGGTTGCTTCCATTTCTTGGCTATTGTAAACAGTGCTGTGATAAACATAGGGGTGCATCTGTCTTTTTCAAACTGGGCTGCTGCATTCTTAGGGTAAATTCCTAGGAGTGGAATTCCTGGGTCAAATGGTATTTCTATTTTGAGCTTTTTGAAGAACTGCCGTACTGCTTTCCACAATGGTTGAAGTAATTTACATTCCCACCAGCAATGTAGGAGGGTTCCCCCTTCTCCACAACCTCGTCAACATTTGTTGTTGTTTGTCTTTTATATGGTGGCAATCCTAACTGGTCTGAGGCGATTTAATTTGCATTTCTCTGATGACTGGCGATGTGGAGCATCTTTTCATGTGTCTGTCGGCCATCTGAATTTCTTCTTTGGAGAACTGTCTGTTCAGATCCTCTGCCCATTTTTAATTGGATTATTTGCTTTTTATTTGTTGAGGTGTGTGAGCTCTTTATATATTTTGTATGCCAACCCTTTATTGGATCTGTCATTTATGAATATATTCTCCCATACTGTAGGGTAACTTTTTTTTCTATTGATGGTGTCCTTTGCTGTACAGAAGTTTTCAGCTTGATATAGTCCCACTTGTTCATTTTTGCTTTTGTTTCCCTTGCCTGGGGAGATATGTTCATGAAGAATTCGCTCATGTTTACGTCCAAGAGATTTTTGCCTATGTTTTTCTCTAAGAATTTTATGGTTTCATGACTTACATTCAGGTCTTTGATCCATTTCAAATTTACTTTTGTGTATGGGGTTAGACAATGATCCAGTTTCATTCTCTTACATGTAGCTGTCCAGTTTTGCCAGTACCATCTGTTGAAGAGACTGTCATTTCCCCCATTGTATGTCCATGGCTCCTTCATCATATATTAATTGACCATATATGTTTGGGTTAATGTCTGGAGTCTCTATTCTGTTCCACTGGTCTGTGGCTCTGTTCTTGTGTCAGTATCAAATTGTCTTGATTACTGTGGCTTTGTAGTAGAGCTTGAAGTTGGTAAGTGAAACCCCCCCCCCCACTTAATTCTTCCTTCTCAGGATTGCTTTGGCTATTCGGGGTCTTTGGTGTTTCCATATGAATTTTTGTGTTTTAATCTTTATACTAGCTTTCAAGTGACTGATATAGTACCTTTGCTGTATGTTTGCTTTCACATATAAAGGAAGTCCCTTTAGCATTTTGTCTACCCCTGGTTTCGTGGTGATGAACTCTTACAACTTATGTTTATCTGGGAAGCTTTTTATTTCTCCTTCAGTTCTGATAATAACCTTGCTGGGTAGAGTATTCTTGGTTGTAAGTGTTTTTTTTTACCTTCAGAACTTTGAATATATCAGGCCACTCCCTCCTGGCCAATAGAATTTCTGCTGAAAAATCAGTTTATAGCCTTATGGGGTTTCCCTTGTATGTAACTCACTGCTTTTCTCTATGCCTTTAAGAGTCTGTTTCTCTTTGTCTTCTGTCTTTGACATTTTATTTCTGATGTCTTGGAATGGACCACCTTGGTTTCATCTTGTTTGGGGCTCTCTGTGTTTCCTGGAGATGAATGTCTGTTTCCTACCTTAGGTTATAGAAGTTTTCAGCTATTATTTCTTCAAGTAAGTGTTCTACCCCTTTCTGTCTCTTTTGTTCTTGAACTCCAAAAATGTGAATGTTAGGATGTCTGATGTCCCAGAGCTCCCTTAACGTATCCTCATTTGTTTTTATTCTTTTTCCTTTCTGTTGTTCAGTTTGAGTGCCTTCCATTACTCTGTCTTCCAGATCACTAATCTGTTCTTCTGCATCCTCTAATCTGTTGTTGATTCCCTATAGTGTATTTTTCATTTCATTAATTGTATTCTTCATCTCTGGTTCTTTCTCATAGCTTCCAACTGTTGAGTTCAACCACTCTTTTCTCATGTGTGGTAACCATCTTTATAACCATTACTTGAAACTCTTTTAGGTAGATTGCTTAACTCTGTTCATTTAGTTCTTTATCTTTGGTTTTATCATGTTCTTTTGCTTCAAGCCCATTCCTCTGTCCCATCATTTTGTTTCACTTTTTGTGTTTATGTCCATAGATTAGATGAAAGGGATACTCCCCCAGTCTTGAAGGCATGACCTTGTGTAGGAACATTGCCTTGGTAGAATGCTTGTGCTTGTCACTTTTAACTGGCTGGATGAAGGTGGGGTGGGCATGAGCTTGGGCATCCTGGTGCTGGGGATTTCAAAGCATGATCTTGGAAGTCTGCCAAGTGGGCAAGAGCCTGGGCCATGCTGGAAGGTGAGCCAGTGTCAAATGGACATGGTCTTGAGGCCTCCTGGTTGGGCAATGGGCTGGGACCTCACTGACAAGGTGACCTGTGCCAGAGGGGTATATTTTCTGGGGGTCCTCTGCATGGGTGCCAGCTAGGGCCATGTTTATGGGGTGGCCAGAGGTGGAGGATGCTGTCCCAGTATGTCCTGGTGGCTTATAGGCAGGGCCAGAGGGTGTGGTCTGGAGGTCTGCTGGGTGGGCACAGTCAGGGCCATGGTAACAGGGTGTCTGAGAATGGAAGGGATGTTGGCAGGGTGAAGTAACATAGGCATTGTGCTAGTGCCATCTTGGTATGCCAGCTGGATCTCTGACAAGTGAGTTTGAGTGTAGCTGAGGTCCAGAAGACTGCTTTGATTAATTCTAGAGTTAGTGTATATGCATGCTCCCATCCACACATATCAATATGTGGGGTGTGAGGGGATTTAAATAGTGGTGCCTAACCTGCTTTTATGCACATTAACAATGTTCATGGGGAAGGAAACTATCACACTCACTCTGCTCCCCTTCTGCCCTATCCGTGATTAGGGGGAACATAAATAATGGTGCTCATCAGCATCTCCAATCCTAGAGAGAGTTCTAGCAGTTCCCCAACCAATGACAGGTGCTTTAATTCTGAAAATTGATTTCTTTCAGTTAAAATGTTGGCCTTTATATCTTTTAAACTGTGGCCTTTTCTTTTCTGTATCCCAGGGGAGATGAATCTTCACTCCAGTCCCTCAGTGATATCCCTCCCTAATGCAGGGCCACATTGGAGGTAAAGTTCCATCTATTACCATGTCTCCATCTTTCTTGCGACTTTTCAATGTTGTTTATATATCCCTTATTGTGCCAAAGGTATTCCTTCAGGCCTAAGCGCTTCCTCAGGATGAACTGCTCTGTCTGTGAGTGTATATTCACTGAGTATGTGAGGTAAGGTGGGCTCAGGTTCTTATTTTGGACCTAACCCCAAATAGCCTTTTGATATTTCTCTTCTCTATAAAGGACTTCCTCTAGTATTTGTCTTAAATTCAGTTTGCTTGCAACAAAAATCTTACTTTTCTTTCATGAGAATATCTTTATCTTCATTCCTGAATTTTTAGGATATTTTTTCCAAATAGCTTCATCTGATATTTTTGCTGGATATAAAATTCTAGATTGACAGTTCTTTTCTTTCAACACCTTACAAATATTCTAATTCCTTTTGGACACTGGTTTTTAATTAGAAATCAATTATCTCTTTAATAGTATTTCCCTTACCCAAAGTGCATCATTTTCCTCTGACTTCAGAATTTTTCTTAGTCTTTATTTTTTAGCAGTTTGATTATGATATAAATGGTCACAGATATCTTTGCATTTATTCTGTGTGAAGTTACCTAAGATTCCTGAGTCATAAAAATATTCCTTTCATCATATTTGGTGAATTTTTAGCTATTGTATCTTCAACTATCTTTTATGATCCCCTGTAGTTTTGCTTTCTTTCTTGGACATCCATGACATGAATATTAGACCTGTGGGTTTTCTCCTACAGGTTTCTGAATCCCTGTTTCCTTTTTTCCCCCTAATCTTTATTTTCTTTGTTCAGATTAGAAATTTTCTATTCATCTGTCTTAGAGTTCACTGATTTTTTCCATTACTGTCACTTTCTGCTATTGATCCCATCCAGTGAACTTACTTCATTTATTATGTTTTTCAGTTCAAAAATTTGTTTGATTCTCTTTTACATCTGCTTTATTTTTCATGAGACTTTTGTATCCACTGGTTCTAGAGTGTTTGCCATTACAGTTTGAGGCATTTTCATAATAGCTGTTTTAAAGTCTTTATGTGATATCCCCAACATTGTACCACCTTTAGCATCTTGGTGTTGGGGTGTGTTGTCTGTTCCCTCAGAGATGAGATTTTTGTGCTTCTTCATATATCAGGTAATCTTGCATTTGATTCTGGACATCTTGAATATTATATGTACTGGAATTTTACTCAGATCTAAGGAGCATGATGGGGTTTTTTAAATTAGCAAGTGTCTCACTGGGTGAGGTTCCAGTCACAAGTTCTTACCTGTCTTCAGTGGGCTATAATTATAATGTCAGTTCAGTTTCAGAGTATATTGAGTGCATTCAGATCAGTCCTTTGTGTTCATTACTCAATTGCTGTTGTAGAGCCTGGGCGACCTGCCCTGTAGTTCAGTTATCATGTTATGAATATATCTACACATGTACAATTTGGAACTGACATCAGAAGTTCATACACTACTCTGTGGGATCACTTTCTTGATATCCTTTCAATCTGTAATCTACTCTACACTTTCTTACTCCATGTAGCCTCTCTTTCTAGTCTTCCAGCCCAAAACTTGAGTCTTTAGCATCCTCTCTCTGCTGTGTACTTCTTCCAACTATGTCCATATCTAATTCAAGGAATGGAAAAATGAACAGAGGATAATATCAATTGCAATATGCCACACATGATTGATACCACAGCTCCTATGATCAGAAAGAGGGGTTTTCTTCCTTATAATTTTAGGTCCCTGACTTGTCACCAATAATGTCATTGTCAATATCAAAGCAAGTGATACTGCTTGGCAGGTTGCAAGAGAGAGAAGGTAAAAATAAAGAACTAACCTAAGGGTTTTCCCTACCTTCTATGATCCTTAGGAGTCTAGTTTCCCACTACCAGACCAGAAAGACAGAAATTATTTTGGGCATTTTTCTCTCTGAACGTGATGGGCATTTGGGTTTTGAACTGCCTTTGATTCCATGCAAGGCTATAATGAAGGGAATAAAGGTAAACACAATGACAGTTTGGTGGGACTCAAATCCTAGTTTCCTTCCCCAATCTGCCTCCTACCACTTACTTTTCAAAGTGCTCAAATAGCTTTAAATAACTCAAATAGTGCTCAAATGCATTCTGTTCAGGATTTATATTTGTAGACAGACAAGGTGGTGTGTGCTTACTTCAACTTCTTTAGGGCAAAAAACTCTCCATAGTTAGTTATTAATGTTATAATTCCTAAGAGACTTACAGTTCCTGATAGATTTTTCATCAAGTTTGTCATTTCTGTGAAAATCCTTAAATTGTATGATCTACCAACTGATCCCTCAACGTTTGCCAAAAGAATTAAATGGTGTATCCATTTTTCACTGATTGATTCAATTCTAGGGATTAGTTCTTCACACAGCCATATGACAGGAACACATAAAATGCAATATGCTATAATGGCAAGAAAAAACTGCAAAAATCTTGACATATAAAAAAGTGAATATATCTTACAATCTAATAAATCTAGAGAGTTAATTAATGATGATAATCCATACAAGTCATTTTTTAATTGAATATGTTTAGAGAATAGTAACTGTAATTTTAAAAGGGACATTTGGTTGGTATCTGATTAGCTTTGAAACTGTACAACTCTTGAAAAAACACATTATTAGGCAGTTAATAAGCCTATGATGTGAAAAATATGACAATTATTTGCCTTGTTCAAAAAACTCAGGAAAAATAGACATTAAATAACTTTAATAGATAACTTCAATTATCCTGACAATGTAGTAATTATTGATCTTTCTTCCACCAGCACATAATTAGGCAAAGAAATTATGTATCAGTCACAGCACATTTAAATAAAAACTCATAATTCCACCTCAGGGAAAATGAAGATGTACTTTTCCCTATTCTTCAATTAAGTATAAATAAACTCCCTAGACACTATATATAAAACAAATAGAAGACTGAGGGTGGAGAGTGGAAAGGCGGGCTAGGAACCTCAGGAGCCTAAGACAGACATGTTGATGTGCTCCTTGAGTTTTCTTTTGCCTTATATGTCCCAGAATTATAGCTGAAGAAGCCAGAAACCAGGGCACACCAATGGTGCAGAAAACAACAACACAGTTTCAGGAAACTCTACCTTTCTGAGAAAAAGACCTAATATTCAGTCATCAGAGGCCTGAGAAGAGAGAAGAAAGGGGACAGGTCTGAAAGGAACTGAAGAAAAAATGGCTGAAGCTTCCCAAAGTTGACAAGGAACATAAACCTATATATAGGTACAAGAAATTGAGCAAATCCCAAAAAGATAATGCCCCAAATCTACACCAACACACTTCACAATTATATTTTGAAAATGAAAGGTAAAGAAAAGTCTGCAGGAAAAGATGGCAGCGTGAGAAGTGAGACAGAATCCTCCTCCCCAAACCCCATACAATATGAAAATACACCAAAAACAACTAAAACTGAAAGAGCAACTGGAAAGAAGACTGTGACAGGCTCTTATGTCTGGGGAAAAGAGAAGACCTCACAGAAAAGGGTAAAGTAGCAAAGCTGCAATCTGGCGGGACCCAAGCCCCTTCCCCACCCCAGCTCACAGGCAGGAGGAAGAAAAATGGAGCAGAGAGGGGGCAGAAGCTGAGGTCTGCTGAACACCCAGCACAGAAAATCTGCTCCGGGAGCACAAACCCACATAACGTGGTGCTCTGGAGATCAGTGGGGTTGGAAAGCAAAGACAGGCCAAAAAATTGAAGAGACTTATATTCCAGCTGCTTGTGGAGAACAGGTACCCAGAGCCAGCTACTCTGGGACAAGAGAAAGGCAGACACTTTGAAAGAGTTCCCAACAGCAAGAGGGGTGCTAAAGGGTCAAAGATTACACAGAGCTTGCTGCTCAGGAGAAAGGGCAGATGGATAAAATTGTCCCAGCACACTCAGCCCAGCAGGTTGGGAACTTTCAGGAGCTTCAGGTGCTCCATCCCCCTGGCTGGTGATGAACGCCAAGGTGCCCACTGCAATACGCAGCCTGCAGCTCCTTCTCCCTGGCCAGCACTCATTCACAAACCTGCTGCCCCCCACACTGTGCCAGGCCAGCCAGAGAGGGTCCCGCCTATGGCAGCTACAGGGGCATAACGTAAAGGCTCCTCTCTGTGCTCTTAGCCCAGTGGCCCTGGCAGTGGAGGCAGGCACTGCATCCGGGAAGCACAAAAGAGCTTTTTTCTCCCAACAGGCACTGGCCCCACTCGCCATGACTCCAGGTGCTGGGCAGCTCCAGGGAGTAGAGCTTCTGGGCACTAGAGGGCGCTGTCTACAGTTATTATTCCAAAGGATTCATTACAAATATGAAATGGCAAAAAAACATGGTACAAACCCAAATCTCACAAACACCAGAAAGAGGGCTAAGTGAAACTGAAATAACCAATCTTCCTGATGCTGGACAATTCATACTGCATGGTAACTTGGTGGCCCATTGTCAGGCATTCAGTCTGTAAGGCCCAGGAGCAGGCCAAGCTCTTTCTCAACAGGAGAGTGGTTATCTGTAGAGGATGGCTGAGTGAAGAAAGCCAATCTCAAAGGGCACATGCTATATGATTCCCTTTATATAACATTGTTGAAATGAAAATATTTGAGAAATGGACAACAAATCAGTGGTTCCCAAGGGTTAAGGAGTGTGCGGGGGCAGGAGGTAAGTGGGATTGGCTTCAAAATGGCAACGTGAAGGATCCTTATAGCTGTGGAAATGTTCTGTATCTTCACTGTCAATGACAGTACCTGGTTGTTAGGCTGTCTGTCCTCTAATTTGCTGGATGTTATCACTGGAGACATCTGGATAAATGGCACGTGGGGAGCCATCTGTATTCTTTTTTACATGTGAATCTACAATTAACTAACAATTAAATGTTTATATAGAAAATAACCATCTATTCGTGTAGTACACCCTCACCACTCAGGTACAGAGACTCCATTCTATGTAAGTACTCAACATTTGAAAATGTCTCAAACTGTGACTGGTATGACAGCTAATCTGTAGCCTGCAGAGTGCCCCCTGCCACATAATAAGTCACTTCCTGGCCCACTAGGAACATAAACGTTTATGCCACTTTTTATCACGCCAATAGTAGTCTTAATTGTTAATATTTGGCCTAGCTAGTTATCTCTCTGATCTTCAAATATCTTTAATTCTTAGCAAAAATTTCTGTCTTCCTTCAGGGTCTCTTCCTAATGAATTTAATAAAAACAAGTTGAGAGTCACTCAACACCAAGGTGTATGGCATTTTTCCTTTCATAGAACATGAACATTTTAAGCCTGAGGTTCTTCTAATGCCAGAAATCCTGTTGCTCAGCACAACCCCTGCCCCTCAGGATGTATTTCTCCTTTGCTGCCCTGGAGGGCTCAAGGCTTAGACTTCTCAGTAGCTCAGTCACGAATGCAAAAGGGTACAGCTCTTTCAGACATTTGCCTTCTTCTGTCTGAGAAAGGGCCTGGGCTCATCTGTATGCAGGGATGTATATTAATATCACCTTCAGGGATTCCTGGAGAATGAAAGGAAATTGGCTCCAGATGGATTTTGCAACCTTCATGCCATGAGGGATACTTTTATATCTTGTTTAAATTGCAAGAGCTTGAAACCTAAAACCGAGAGCTCAGAAATCATGGAATACACAACCAATAATACCTGGTTCCCTCTAAGAACCAGCCTGGAGACAAGGGTGCCCATCACAGACTGTAAAGAAAGGACACTTGGAGCCACTGCCAGCTCATGTGGGGTGCCAGGACCCTCTCCCTCCAGAGCAGTGGCAGCTGTAAAGTCTGAGTGGGGCTGTATTCATTTGATTTCAGGATCAGAAGGAGAGAACTCAGTATTGTTTACTGTGAACGTGACTCTCCAGTCCCTCCACACAGATGAGGCAAGGGAATTGATGGAAAAGTTTTGAGCTCAGCTCTTCACAGACTTATTTCCCAGGACAGAATGAAGTAAAGAGACAATAAACATGTTCCCCTGGGGGACTCTATGGTTCTGTCCTCCCTAGCGGAAACTTTTCACCTTTTTACAGACACAAAAATTACAGGGATGTGCTAATGACATCCTTGCCTTTAAACCATACAGGTTCCTCTCCCGTGCACGGATCACCCCACATGTCCATGCGGGTAAGTGCCTCTCAATTCCACAGACTTAGAATCCGGGGTGGGGGGCAGGTCTAGGCAGGGAGTAGAAGGAGGTAGACCGGGTCTGATAGTGAGGCTTCGGTAGTAAACATCCAGCTCTGACAACCCTTCTCAGCCCAGAGGAATGTTTTTTTCTTGAATGCAGTGGAGATGTTTTCTTAATATGTTCATCACTTAATTTGGTGACACTCATAAAAATGAGTTGTTTTTTTATATGAAATAACTTATCTTAGATTCACATTCATTTCTCTGAATAAAATTAATTTCACTGACTTGCTGTATCTGTTCTTAAGTAGACACTGTATTATTTACTCATTTTAGACTCAAACTTTACTAACGCATGTTCATACTTTCAGTCATCAGATTGGATGACAACTTTAATGAAATATACTCGTTCTGCTGGTTTCATCTTCAAAAACCAATTAGAACTATTATTGCAAGGTGCCATGTAGTGGTTTGTGTAATTAAAAAAAGAATACAAGCTAATGATTTTCAGTTGTTTACAAGGAAAGAGGGTTTTGTTCGTAACATCCCTTTATAAAGGAGTTTAACATTCCAAACACACTGAACAGATGTTCTCATGAAAACTTTTCTTGTTGCAGCTTTAATTTCACCAATTTCACATTAATGACATACCGCTTAAGCTTGTGCTCTCATAGGAAATTTTTAAAGACTCAGTGAGGATGAGTCTGCAATTACATTAACAATAAACAGAGTAAGTGATAGTTCCACCTGGCTCCTAGGACATAAGAACATAGTCTCTTGGAATTTGGCAAGAAGAAAGAGTATTTGTGTCCACTTGTTGATTTATTTTTGTATACTGTTTTGTATGCTACAATGCTATATTGTAAAATATCCTTTCCCCTTTCAGAACCCATTAGTTAGGAGGGCAATTTAGGACCAGGTAAACCACCTCCAGCTCTGTCATCTCTGTGTAGGTTTCAGAATATTTTTCCCAGCCTATATTTAATGTATTTATTATGAACAGATAAATGTGAATTACTTATTGTTATTAAGAAACAAATAATACAATAAAAAAGTAAAAACTGTTTAGCAAGAAAGCCAGAGTTTGCTCTTATTGCATTAACGGGTGGATCAAGAAGAGATTCCCAAGCAGGCCTGTTGGGTTTCCCAGCACTGACAGCGTAGTGTTTGTGATGAAGTGTCTCAAGGGTTTCTGCTTGTATTCTTTGGAAAAATACTTTTCCTTCTGATTTGTCTCAAAGCAGACTAGAAGTCTTGGCACTCTACATTTCCCATGAGCAGTCTGAGTGGGCCTCTCCCCTCTCTTCTATCTGCAAACACTGGGTAACTCTCACCCAGGTGCTGGGGATCAGCTGCCGCCCCTCACCCAAATGCTCCTCCTGTTTGTCTGCTTTCTGGGGGATTTGTACATTGCACAAATATCTCAGCACACAGCAGTGACATCTAGCTGGTGATGATTTCGCTTCCCTGACTGTGCAGGTTGCTCCTCCATAGTTCTCGTCACCGTTTCCCAGATACAGTTGGTAGAGCGCATTGCCCACTATGCGTACAGCCTGAGCCCATACCCGTGTGCATGACCAATATCACCCTCTAGATCCTTCTGTCTCCTTTTACTTTAATTTACAGATGATGACGATGATGATGAAGCTGGCCTATATGATAACAGCATCCCAAAGCACACTCTTTCATGTAGCTAAGGCACACTGCGAAGTGCTGTGTATCACATTAGTTACACTTCATCTCCACCTAAGAGGCAGGCATTATGCTCTTGCTGCACATGAGAAAACAGATGTCTCTTCCTTCCCCCTGTAATCTGTCCCATCCACAAGGCCACAAGCGCCCCGGTCTGCCCTGGAGTCTGGGGCAGGGTTCCCTCCTCCCATTGCACCCTCCTGTCTCCCGACCACGGGCCCCCACGCACTGACTTCAGCAATCTTCACCAGCTTGTAGTCCACTTAACTATAGGATGGATCACGTGACTATCCATGATTTGGGTCACCACAGGATGACACAGTGTCTAAAGTAAATGCTTCCTTGACCAGACTATTAAAGGGACTGTCAGCAGTGTCCCTCTTCTCCTGAAGGTACCCCAGCCGGCACCCTCAACCATGGGAGCTCCTGGTGGGGAATTTCGAGATAAATGCGGGGCTCCACTGGCCAGTTCTGAGTCCATTTATGCTCCACTCTCCTCAGCTGACCATGCAGTCTTTCCTTCCTCTTTCACAGTGTGGCCTCTCTGTGACCTATTTCAGAATTTTCTTGCCATGTTACTTTCTCTGTGATTCATCGCAGTATGTTCAGAACTTCAAGTCTCTCTGAGCGTAGTTTGTTTTCTCCAGTCTGTAAAATAAGAGTTTTGTGCCTGGCATAGTAGGTGATCCAGGTCCCATCTCAGCACCGACCACTCCTCGGAGCCTCAGGAGAGGAAGGTCCCCTAGATCAGCCTGCTGACGACAGACTTCCCCGTCTGTCACCCAGTCATGTGCAGTTTGTAGGTAAACCTGAAGCATGGCAGAGGAGACGCACCAACAGGATCTGTTTAGCCTATTACACAATGTTCATTTTCTCCAGGCTACGTTTTCTCATAGAAATGTTACCACAGAAAGTGCGGTATTATAATATTATAATACCTAATATTTTATAATACATAAATTATGAAACATGTATCTGGGGTCTGGGTCTTTGGAGAACGCTGTATGCTTCAAGTCATATTTCCTGTTGTCTCTCCTGGCGCTCCATGGAAGCAAGTGAACTGGCTGCCTACGAATGCACCAAAGTGTCACTTCCCCCACTCAGTACTCTGGAGAAATGAGATCAGCATATTCTTCTCCGACAGTGGAATTTATTTTTTAGGAAGGTAAGACCTTCCTAGGTGTTTGAAGACTCATCTGCCTCAGCCACAATTTCCTGAATATTACTGCACGCGCACAGCGCCTGCAAACTCCCGTGTTCCCTGAACACTTGTATTTGGAGGAATCTGTTCTCTAACCAAAGTGACACAGTCCAAGACTCCAACTGACAGTGGCCAAAACATGCCCCTTGATCAGTTTTGCAATGCTGTGTGTTTCTAAGTCTCAATTTTAAAAACTGAATTGGCGTGAGGCTTGTTTCACAGGAAAGAAAACCTGAAAAATGAGGAAATGCTTCCCGCAGTATACGGTAACTTTTAACGTGGAGGAAAACTGTAGCCCCGGGGAAGCCCAGCAATGACACAGCGACCCAGCCTCGGCTGGGAGGTGGGGGGCTGCGCAGAGGGTGGGGACGGCCCCCGGAGGGTGTGAGGGTGACCTGAGCGCTGCAGGGCGGGAATGAGGCAGGAGGTCAGTCCTCGTGCTGGATGACAGCTACAGCACCTGAGACTGAGGAGACAACGACAGTCGTGATCAAGATCATTTTCCCCACTTTTCTCCCCAGTTACTTACTATCCGCTTCTTTCCCTGTAAGTATAGGGGGAAACAACAGGCCTCCCAGTACTATTGGCGTAAGAAATGCCTTTTTCTCTGAAGTTGCTATTGGGATCTCGGCCAACACAGTCCTCCTCCTTTTCCACATCCTCACGTTCCTCACCGAGCACAGGCCCAAGCCTACCGACCCAACCATCGCTCATCTGGCCAGGACCCACACAGTGATGCTCATCACTGTGGGTTACATGGCCACGGGCATTTTTGGGTCTCCCCTTCTCTGGAACGACTTCAACTGTAAGTCACTTATCTACTTGTATAAGCTGATGAGGGGCCTCTCCATTTGCACCACCTGCCGGCTGAGTGTGCTCCAGGCCGTCATCCTCAGCCCCAGAAGCTCCTGTCTGGCAAAGTTCAAACGTAAATCCTCATGATCTAACCTGGCTTCCTTTCTCTGCTTATGGGTCTACAATATGGCCATTAGCAGTCGCTTCTTACTCTCCACTGTTGCCACCCCTAATGTGACCTCGGGCCATCTTCTGCTTTGTCACTGAATCCTGCTCTCTTTGGCCCCAAAACTACTTCCTCAGGCAGATATTTTTCACACTGGTGGCCTTCCAGGATGTCACCTTCCTGGGGCTCATGGCTCTTTCGAGTGGGTACATGGTGCTGCTCCTGTGGAGGCATAAGAGGCAGTCGACCTTGCATTCTAACAGCACCAAACGTTCTTCAAAAGCTTCCCCTGAAAAAAGGGCCATGCAGAGCATCCTGTTGCTGGTGGGGCTCTTTGTGGCCATGTACTGTGTGGACTGTGCCGTCTCCTCCCCCAGGACGGTATGGTACAGTGAGCCTGTCCGTCTGTATGTCCAGATTCTTATGGCCAATGGCTATGCCACCATCAGTCCTCTGCTGCTAATCAGTACCGAAAATCGAATGATCACTTTCTTTAAATCATGTTGGGAAGGAAAGTAATAGTTTAAATATCCAGTGGTGGAAATCTTTTCAAAGGATGAATGAATTCAGTCTTTCAAATTCAATTGAGTATCTGTGGCATTCATGATATGCTCAATTAATGAAATTTTGTGGAGGTAGGTTTTTCTGTTAAACCTACTTACTCTGATACATGTTGCTAAGTACATACTAGATAATTTAACTGTGTTCTTATCTGACATAACACATGATTTTCATATTTCTGTTCAGGGGAAGCAGGGAGACACCCACAGGACAATTCTCATGTGTCACCACCTGGGTTAGCCACACTACTTACAGGTGCTGGGTGGCTCATGGCACTTCTTTAAAAGCCTTTATTCTCAGTGAGCTGTGCTTAGTCTGATGAGGTAGTACACGTGTATTCTCCTGGGTGTGTCAGTTTTCTCACTTAAAACCCCCTTTGAAATGGCTTTGCCTTCCTTTCTAATTGCCATGCTAATACAATTTTTGAAAAATATGTTAAGAATTGTTCCAGATCAAGCTGTCTAAGGTTTCTGTATGCAGAGTGTGCACCTGGAAGAGCTGGGTTCATGTCCTGTATCACAGCCCTGGTCCAGCATGACCTATTCCCAGGACACTTTCTCACAAGCACTGGATTTCTTACTGGCCTCAGTATGCAATGCTGTGCCTGTCTCGTGCAAAACTTGTCCACTATTTTCAGTATGTGCATTCCAAGTGACCTGGTAAGTGGTGTGTATTCATTAAAATGCTTATTGATCTATTATACCATCCAGGACAGGGAAATCATTTTTGAGTAACACTTGCAGAAACAAGAACAGTCACCCCAGTGATTCCTCAAATACTAAAGGAAACAGACTCTAAAGTGGTTTTACAGCTCTTCTCCAAGTACATAAAAGTCATAGAGGACACTTCATACATTCCATTTAACTTACCGATTTTTGTGTAAATGGAATTGTATGCTTACCTCATGATAATTTAGGAGGTCAGGCAAGGCCCTATATGTAATGATCCAACAGCCACACATCTAGGGCTAAAAATATTGGAGTTATTTCTGTGAAACATTTTGTAGTGGCACAGATGTTACAGTTCATATTTTACATTACCTTCCAAGATGATTTCTCCATTTTTCTAGCAAGAGAATCAGCCTCTCTCATGGGAAAGTCATTTCTTTGGTTGTTTTGACATTGCCAACCATGAACAGGGTTATGGCATATTACAAGGTCCTGGATAATGAAAGTTCTCCATGGCTGAGGCCATAGTAACCCAACTGAATGGATCTGATCATACACAGGCCAATCGGATTCTACTGTGAAACCATTCCTCTGGAAATAAGGATGACATTCCATTTCTTCTGCTTTTACTGAAGTTTTGAAGGTTTTGGGATGTTACAGAAAAAGTCTCAAAACATCTGTCATAGCTGAATTGGATTCTTTTATAGTAAGAACTACATAACACGTATAATAAAGATTGATTATTTTGGGAACATGTGGGATGCACCAAATGGGAAACTATTTGCCTGATAGTTGCAGGATGACTGGAGAGACCAGACTCAGAGCTGTGGGCCTGAACCAAGAATTTTAAGTTGCCAAGAATTACAAATCAACACAATCCTCAGAGAATTTGAGTAATGATATCTTTTCATTTCCTATACAGACCTATTTTCAAGGTCCATGCTATTCACAACAAGTGAAGCATCTTCATGCAAGCTGATATGCGGTTACTCAGGTTATATTTTGACCCAGATCAAGAATATTTGGCAAGATGGTAGAGAGGAGGTGATGTCAGCAAAAATTGTGCAGAAAAGGACCTCTGAAAATTCCCCTTTCCATAAAAATAATGAGACAAGTAGCAAATATTGTCAAAATAAACTTTTTCAAATCCCTGGAAATTAACTGGATGCTTGTATCAATCCAAAAAACATTTATTCAAGAAAAATGGCTCAATCTCTGCAGGATAGCAAGATTTATGACATTTTAATTTTTATTATTCCCATTTCCCCTTCCTAGATCTGCGGTAGTTTTGAAAGCCAACAAGCCCCAAATCATGGTAAACCAGGACCTCTGAACAGCCAAGGGGGGCAGAATGGGGTTGGAGTTCCTTTACAACCTCATTCTCAGAGAACTGTCAACATTCAACCTCTTTAGTTCCCTGAAAAATTCCACTTGCAAAGGTACTTTAATTTGACCTGATTCAGAGCTCTTCTAGTGAATACTTTTCCTGAGAGGTATTTGTCAAAATATTTAGAGACAAGTTTCATTTACCAACTTCCTGAGGCTGTGGACCAAAGTTAGTATAAACAATAACCAAAAACTAAAAGAAAAAAACCTGTGGTGTGAAACGTCTAAGGAGGTCCTGAAAAGCTCCAGACATATCACAGGTATCTAGAAGGCCATGCACATGCATAGCAATGTGTGTCTTCCAGGTCTGTGCACATGTTCAGGAAAGATAACACCTTAGTGGTCCATAAGCTCTGGCCTCTGACTGACCCTGAGGCACTCTGCAGGCTGTCTGGAAGGCTGAGCAGAGCTGTCAGCTCAGCAAAGGATACTCACTGAAGACATGCCCCAACACCACCCATATAACTACCTCATAAAGACTAAGAAACTTAGAAGTTCCAGGCATTTAAGATAATCTCTCTCCAAACATAAATGACCACTAAGTTAACTAACAGCAACACATTAGCCACAAATGACAAAATAAAGATTACTGAATTAATTGAGAAAAGCCAAAAAAAAAAAGAGCAACAGTAACAACCTATTTCTGGCAATATCAATTTCCAGGACCATGGCATTATACTGTTTTGTCCAGTTTTCATCAGTGAATTATGAGACTTGAAGAACAAGGAAAGAGAAAAGGAAAGAACCAGGGTAAAGAATGCAGGGGAAAAGAAAGCATTCAATAGAAACAGTCCCTGAGGAAGTACATATATTGGACTTACTGGAGGAAGACTTTAAATAAGCTATTTTTATATAGATAAAGAATTAAAGGACACCATGTTTTAAAATTAAACTGAAGTGAGAATAATACTCTAAAATAGAGAATATCAAGAAAGAAACAGAATACTCAAATTCTTCCAAAAATTGAAGAGAACACTTTCAAATTCATTTTATGAGGCCACCATTACCCAGATATCAAAGATAAAGACACTGCAAAAAAAGAAAATTACAGACAAATCTATGATGAATACAGGAGCAAAAATCTTCAACAAAGTACTATTAAACTGAATTCAACAGTACATTCAAAGGATTAGATACCATGATGAAGTGGCATTATCCCTAAGATGGAAGGCTGGTGCATCATACAGAATTCAATAAATGTGATACACTACATCACAGAGTAAAAGAAAAAACCCACACGATCATCTTGTAGGTGCAGAAAAATCATTTGACAAAGTTCAACACCCTTTTATGATAAAACGCTCAAGAAAATAAGAATAGAAACAAGGTACAACATAATAAAGACCATATAGGACAAGCCCATTGCTAATGTGAAAAGCTTAAAGCTCTTCCTCTGCCATTTTTGTTTAATATAGTATTAGAAGTCCTAGACTGAGCAATTGGGCAAGAAAAAGAAATAAAAGGCATCCAAATCAGAAATGAAGAAGTTAAACTCTCTCTATTTTCAGATGTCAACATATTATATATGGAAAACCCTAAAGACTCTGCTAAGAAACTCTATTAGAACTAAAAAACAAATTCATTAGAGTTTCCAGATACAAAATCATTATACAAAAACAGTTCTGTTTCTATATCCCAATCAACAAACTATCAGAAAGTGAAATTAAGAAAATAATCCCATTTATATTTACATCAGAAACAACAAAATACCTAGGAATAAATTTAACCAAGGAAGTGAAATACTTGTACATTGAAAAGTATAAGACACTGATGAATGAAGTTGAAGAAACAAATAAGTGAGAATATATTCTTTGCTCATGGATTAGGAAAATTAATATTGTTAAAATGTCCATACATCCCAAAGCAATCTACACATACAATACAATCCCTATCAAAATTCCAATGGCATTTTTCACATAAAGAGAACAAACAACCCTAAAATCTATGGAACTACTAAAGACTCTGAATAGCCAAAGCAAACTTAAGAAAGAATAAAGAGGAGGCATCATGTGCAATGACTTTAAAGTATATTACAAAGCTATAGGAATTGGCATAAAAAAAATCAGTGGAACAGAATAGAGAGCTCAGAAATAAACCCAAGCTTATATAGTCAATTACTTCAATGACAAAACAGCCAAGAATATACAATGGGGAAAGAATGTTATCTTCAATAAATGGTGCTGGCAAAACTGGACAGCCATATCCAAAAGAAATTGACAAATTGGATTAAAAAAGCCAAAATTAAGTCTATACTGTCTTTAAGAAGTCCCCTTTGAACAGGAAGATGCAGATAAGTTTAAAGTAAAGGGATGGAACTAACACTAACCACAAGACTACTACAGTGGCTATACTGACATAACACAAATCTGTACAGCAGCTATTATCAAGAATAAAGCAGAATATTCTATAATGATAAAAGAGTCAATGCATCAAAAGTACATAAACATCCTAAATGTAATTTGTAGGTATTACTGAAACTTCAAAATATGTGAAGCAAAACTGTTTAGAATGAAAGAAGAAATAGATAAATACACAGTTGTGATTGAAGATTTGAAAGCTCTTCTCTCAATAATGATAGAGAAAGTAGATAGCAAATCACAACAGACACCACAGAAATACAAAGAATTATTAGAGAATACTATGAAAACTTATATGTTAACAAATTGGAAAACCTAGAAGAAACTGATAACTTTGTAGAAAAATACAACCTTCCAAGACTGACCCAGGAAGAAACAGAAAATCTAAAGAGACAAATTATCACCAATGAAAAAGCAACCCAAGAACAAAACTCCTGGAGCAGATGGACTCACCTTTGAATTTTATCAGACATTTAGAGAAGACATAATATCCATTCTCCTTAAAGTTTTCCAAAATATAGGAGAGTAGGGAATAACTTCCAAACTCATTCTATGAAGCCAGCATCACTCTAATACCAAAACCAGGCAAATACACCACAAAGAAAACTACAGACCAATATCCCTGATGAACATATATGCAAAAACACTCAACAAAATATTAGCAAACTGAATTCAAAACTACAAGAAGAGGATCATACAACATGATCAAGTGGGATTCATCCCAGGGATGCAAGGTTGGTACAACATTTGAAAATCCATCAACATCATCCACCACATCAATAAAAAGGACAAAAATCACATGATCATCTCCATAGATGCTGAAAAAGCATTTGACAAAATTCAAAACGCATTCATGATAAAAACTCTCAACAAAATAAGTATAGAGGGCAAGTACCTCAACATAATAAAGGCCATATATGACAAACCCACAGCAAACATCATACATAACAGTGAAAAGCTGAAAGCTTTTCCTCTAAGATCAGGAAAAAGACATGGACGCCCACTTTACCCGCTTTTATCAACATAGTACTGGAAGTCCTAGTCATGGCAATCAGACAACACAAAGAAATAAAAGGCATCCAGACTGGTAAGGAAGAAGTTAAACTGGCACTGTTTGCAGAAGACATGATATTGTACATAAAAAACCCTAAAGAAGCCACTCCAAAACTACTACACCTGCTATCTGAATTCAGCAAAGTTGCAGGATACAAAATTAATACACAGAAATCTGTTGCATTCCTATACACTAATGATGAACTAGCAGAAAGAGAAATCAGGAAAACAATTCCATTCACAATGGCATCAAAAAGAAGAAAATGCCTAGGAATAAACCTAACCAAGGAAGTAAAAGACCTATACCCTGAAAACTACAAGACACTCTTAAGAGAAATTAAAGAGGATACTAATAAATGGAAACTCATCCCAGGCTCTTGGCTAGGAAGAATTAACATAGTCAAAATGGCCATCCAACTGAAAGCAATCTACAGATTCAATGCAATCCCTATCAAAATACTGACAGCATTCTTCAACAAACTGGAACAAATAGTTCCAAAATTCATATGGAACCACAAAAGACCCTGAATAGCCAAAGCAATCCTGAGAAGGAAGAATAAAACAGGTGGGATTATGCTTCTCAACTTCAAACTCTATTACAAAGCCACAGTAATCAAGACAATTTGGTACTGGTACAAGAACAGACCCATAGACCAGTGGAACAGAATAGAGAGTCCAGATATTAACCCAAGCATATATGGTCAATTAATATACGATAAAGGAGCCATGGATATACAATGGGAAAATGACGGCCTCTTCAACAGCTGGTGTTGGCAAAACTGGACAGCTACATGTAAGAGAATGAAACTGGATTACTGTCTAACTCCATATACAAAAGTAAACTCGACATGGATCAAAGACCTGAATGTAAGTCATGAAACCATAAAATTCTTAGAAGAAACATAGGCAGAACTCTCTTGAATATAAACATGAGCAACTTTTTCATGAACATATCTTCCCGGGCAAGGGAAACAAAAGCAAAAATGAACAAGTGGAACTATATCAACATGAAAAACTTCTGCACAGCAAAGGACACCAGCAGCAGAACAAAAAGGCATCCTACAGTATGGGAGAATATATTCATAAATGACATATCTGATAAAGGGCTGACATCCAAAATATATAAAGAGCTCATGCACCTCAACAAACAAAAAACAAATAACCCAATTAAAAAATGGGCAGAGGAACTGAACAGACAGTTCTCCAAAAAAGAAATACAGATGGCCAACAGACACATGAAAAGATGCTCCACATCGCTAATTATCAGAGAAATGCAAATTAAAACTACAATGAGGTATCACCTCACACCAGTAAGGATGGCTGCCATCCAAAAGACAAACAACAACAAATGTTGGCGAGGCTGTGGAGAAAGGGGAACCCTCCTACACTGCTGGTGGGAATGTAAACTTGTTCAACCATTGTGGAAAGCAGTATGGAGGTACATCAAAATGCTCAAAACAGACCTACCATTTGACCCAGGATTTGCACTCCTAGGAATTTACCCTAAGAATGCAGCAATTAAGTATGAGAAAGATCAGTGCACCCCTATGTTTATCACAGCACTATTTACAATAGCCAAGAATTGGAAGCAACCTAAATGTCCATCGATAGATGAATGGATAAAGAAGATGTGGTACATATACACAATGGAATACTACTCAGCCATAAGAAAAGGGCAAATCCAACCATTTGCAGCAACATGGACGGAGCTGGAGGGTATTATGCTCAGTGAAACAAGCCAAGCGGAGAAAGAGAAATACCAAATGTTTTCACTTATCTGTGGAATATAAGAACAAAGGAAAAACTGAAGGAACAAAACAGCAGCAGAATCACAGAACTCAAGAATGGACTAACAGGTACCAAAGGGAAAGGGACTGGGGAGGATGGGTGGGTAGGGAGGGATAAGGGGGGGAGAAGTAGGGGGGTATTAAGATTAGCATGCATGGGGGGGTAGGAGAAAAGGGAGGGCTGTACAACACAGAGAAGGCAAGTAGTGATTCTACAACATTTTGCTATGCTGATGGACAGTGACTGTAAAGGGGTTTATAGGGGGGACCTGGTATAGGGGAGAGCCTAGTAAACATAATATTCGTCATGTAAGTGTAGATTAGTGATACCAAAAAAAAAAAGCCAGTTCCTGTGTGGTAACCTCCAATGAGTTCTACACAAGAGTATAAAGGGCATATAAAAGTGTAGGCAAAGGGTCTGTTTGTGTTTATACAGAGGATCAAAGCCTAATTGAGCTACCCTGAAAATGAACTAAGATACGATATGAAAGAGAACTTCCAACATCAGCACTCTCTGGAAGACTCATGCCAGAAGATGATCATCAAAAAACCCCAACAAAGATCCACGCACTGCTACAGCTGTAGATGCACTCATCCCACCAGTTCCTGGACTTGCCATGGGAATGAGGAAGGAGATATCTAAGCTGGCCTGTGCATACAGTAAAACAACAAATTTGACTGGATCTGTACTGTTGGAACTCAATCAAGAATTAGGAGAAGTGCAAATTGTAGCGCTCCAAAATCTTACAACTACAGACTATTTACTGTTAAAAGAACATAAGGGATGTGAACATTCCCCAGGAATGGGTTGTTTTAATTTGTCTGATTTCTCTCAGACTGTTCAAGTTCAGTTGGACAATATCCACCATATCATAGATAAGTTTTCACAAATGCCTAAGGTGCCGAACTGGTTTTCTTGGTTTCACTGGAGATGGCTGGTAATTACAGGTATGCTTTCGTTATGTAACTATACTCCTATTATGTTAATGTGTGTGCGCAATTTAAGTAGTAGCTTAAAACCTATACATGCTGAAGTTACTCTACAAGAAGATATGTCAAAGAAATAATCAATATTCCCATGTTTTCTGCCGCCTGCTACTTCTATAGCTTTTCTTCTTCCTTCCTAATTACAACCCTTAAATAGAATTCGTACCTCATATCAAATTTACCGAGTATCATAATTCTTCCAAGTGGTAAAGATACCTCAAGACAAATGCTGGGCATAGAAGCTACAGGGCATAAATATGCAAAGAAATGAAAAGCTAACCATTTCAAACAATAAGGCTTCTCTCTCACTTACCAACTTTACATTTCCCTGTATGGCCCCGGAAGATGACTGGTTAGCCAGAGACGGGTAAGATTCCTCAAGGGAGGAACAACCTAAGACAGGCACAGTCGCAGGGGGGTCATCAGGTGAGAAATTGGGGATCAACAGAGGTGAGGCTTAGAACCTCACCCCCCCTGTTCTGAGAGAAATCTTCTGCATACGTGGATGTTTTATTGCCCTTGTCTAGCTTGGATTAACACATAGTCTACAGGCACACACCTGATCGTCTACATTTGCTCTCTTACAACACTAAACTATGTTTTCTACCTTTATCTTGTATCTACCTACCACTTCAGCATTTTATTAAAAATAATAATAATAAAGAGAGAAATGTGGTATCCACATATAAATCAAGTATAAAAACCAAATGAGTATTCATATTTGAACTGACTGTTTATAGTTCATAATGCATGAGCAAAACTGAAGGTTTCTGGGATGGCTGCTCTTGTACTGTTCACCATGTAAGAACTTATTCACTATGTAAGAATTTGTTCTCCATGCAAGAACTTGTTTGTTATGCCTCAGAAGATTGGAGACTGACGAAAATTAGGCTTGGGGTGGATTAATGGTTGTGCATTGAGAATTGACTCCCCTATACAGAATTTTATTGTTGTTAACAACCATTTGATCAATAAATATGAGAGATGCCCTCACAAAAAAAAAAAGTATACACTTCCAATGGTAAAATAATAAGTAACCGGGATGTAATGAATATAGTCAAGAAATTGTAACAGCTTGGTATGGTGATAGCTGGTACCTAGAATTGTCATGTATATAAATGTTGAATCACTATGTTGTACACCTGAAGCTAATGTAATGTAATACTGTGTGTCAACTACCCTTCAATAAAAAAATAATTATCTAAAAAAAAAAAAAACCACAATGAGATATCACCTCACACCAGTTAGGACGGCCAACATCCAAAAGACAGACAACAACAAATGTTGACAAGGATGTGGAGAAAGGGGAACCCTCCTCCACTGCTGGTGGGAATGTAAATTAGTTCAACCATTGTGGAAAGCAGTATGGAGGTTCCTCAAAAAACTCAAAATAGAAATACCATTTGACCCAGAAATTCCACTTCTAGGAATTTACCCTAAGAATGCAGGATCCCAGTTTCAAAAAGACAGATGCACCCCTATGCATCTTTCATCATAGCACTATTTACAATAGCCAAGAAACAGAAGTAACCTAAGTGTCCATCAGTAGATGAATGGATAAGGAAGATGCGGTACATATGCACAATGGAATATTATTCAGCCATAAGAAGAAAACAAATCCTGCCATTTGCAACAACATGGATGGAGCTAGAGGGTATTATGCTCAGTGAAATAAGCCAGGTGGAGAGAGGGACAAGTACCAAATGATTTCACTCATCTGTGGAGTATAAGAACAAAGCAGGAACTGAAGGAACAAAACAGCAGCAACTCATAGAACCCAAGAATGGACTAACAGTTGCCAAAGGTAAAGGGACTGGGGAGGATGGGTGGGAAGGGAGGGAGAAGGGGACTAAGGGGCATTACAATTAGCACACATGATGTAGGGGGTTTGCATGGGGAAAACAGTACAACACAGAGAAGACAAGTAGTGACTCTATAGCATCTTACTACACTGATGGACAGTGACTGTGATGGGGTATAGGGAGGACTTGATAATGAGGGGAATCTAGTGGCCACAGCGTTGCTCATGTGATTTTTAAAAAATTAAGTTATGATTGATATACACTCTTATGAAGGTTTCACATGAAAAAACAATGTGGTTACTACATTTACCCATATTATCAAGTCCCCACCCATACCCCAATGCAGTCACTGTCCATCAGTGTAGCAAGATGCCAGAGATCCACTATGTCCCTTCTCTGTGCTACACTGTTCTGCCCGTGATCCCCCACACCATGTGTACTAAACATAATACCCCTCAATACCCTTCTCCCTCCCTCCCAACCTGCCCTCCCACACTCCTCCCCTTTGGTAACCACTAGTTCATTCTTGGAGTCTCTGAGTCTGCTATTTTGTTTCTTCAGTTTTGCTTCATTGTTATACTCCACAAAAGACAGCAATCATTTGGCATTTATCTTTCTCCGCCTGGCTTATTTCACTGAGCATAATGTCCTCCAGCTCCATCCATGTTGTTGCAAATGGTAGGATTTGTTTTCTTCTTATGGCTGAATAATATTCCATTGTGTATATGTATACCACATCTTCCTCATCCATTCATCTACTGACAGACACTTAGGTTGCTTCCATATCTTGGCTATTGTAAAAAGTGCTGCGATAAACATAGGGGGTGCATATGTCTTTTCGAATCTGAGAAGTTGTATTCTTTGGGTAAATTCCAAGGAATGGGATTCCTGGATCAAATGGTATTTCTATTTTTAGTTTTTTGAGGAACCTCCATATTGCTTTCCACAATGGTTGAACTAGCTTACATTTCCACCATCAGTGGAGGAGGGTTCCCCTTTCTCTGCATCCTTTCCAGCATTTGTTGTTCTTAGTCTTTTTGATGCTGGCCATCCTTACTGGTGTGAGGTGATATTTCATTGTGGTTTAATTTGCATTTCCTGATGATTAGTGATGATGAGCATCTTTTCATGTGTCTGTTGGCCATCTGAATTTCTTCTTTGGAGAATTGTCTCTTCATATCCTCTACCTATTTTTTAATTGGGTTATTTGCTTTTTGGTTGTTGAGGCGTGTAAGTTCTTTATATATTTAGGATGTTAACCCCTTGTCAGATATGTCATTTACAAATATATTCTCCCATACCATATGACGCCTTTTTGTTCTGTTGATGGTGTCCTTTGCTGTACAGAAACTTTTAGTTTGATGTAGTCCCATGAGTTCATTTTTGCTTTTGTTTCCCTTGCTTGAGGAGATGCATTCAGGAAGAAGTTGCTCATGCTTATTTATATTCAGGAGATGTTTGCCTATGTTGTCTTCTAAGAGTTTTATGGTTTCATGACTTATATTCAAGTGTTTGCCCCATTTCAAGTTTACTTTTGTGTATGGAGTTAAACAATAATCCAGTTTCATTCTCTTGCATGTAGCTGTCCAGTTTTGCCAACACCAGCTGTTGAAGAGTCTGTCATTTAACCACTGTATATCCATGGCTCCTTTATCGTATATTAATTGACCATATATGGTTGGGTTTATATCAGGGCTCTCTAGTCTGTTCCATTGGTCTATGGGTCTGTTCTTGCATCAGTACCAAATTGTCTTGATTACTGTGGCTTTGTAGTAGAGCTTGAAGTTGGGGAGTGTAATGCCCCAAGCTTTATACTTCCTTCTCAGAATTTCTTTAGCTATTTGAGGTCTTTTGTTATTCCATATGAATTTTAGAACAATTTTCTCTAGTTCATTGAAGAATACTGTTGATATTTGATAGGAATTGTATTGAAGCTATAGATTGCTTTAGACAGGATGGTCATTTTGGCAATACTAGTTCTTCCTGTCCATGAGCATGGTATGTGTTTCTATTTATTGGCATCTTCTTTAATTTCTCTTAAGAGTGTCTTGTAGTTTTCAGGGTATAGGTCTTTCACTTCCTTGGTTAGGTTTATTCCTAGGCATTTTCTTCTTTTTGATGCCATTGTGAATGGAATTGTTTTCCTGATTTCTCTTTCTGCTCGTTCATCATTAGTGTATAGGAATGCAACAGATTTCTGTGTATTAATTTTGTATCCCACAAGTTTGCTGAATTCAGATAGCAGGTCTAATAGTTTTGGAGTGGCTTCTTTAGGGTTTTTTATGTACAATATCATGTCATCTGCAAATACTGACAATTTGGCTTCTTCCTTGCCAATATGGATGCCTTGTATTTCTTTGTGTTGTCTGATTGCCATGGCTAAGACCTCCAACACTATGCTGAATAGAAGTGGGGAAAGTGGGCATCCTTGTCTTGTTCCCTATCTTAAAGGAAAAGCTTTCAGCTTCTCACTGTTAAGTATAATGTTGGTTGTGGGTTTGTCATATATGGCCTTTATTATGTTGAGGTACTTGCCCTCTATACCCATTTTGTTGAGAGTTTTTATCATGAATGGATGTTGAATTTTGTCAAATGCCTTTTCAGCATCTATGGAGATGATCATATGGTTTTTTTTTTTTTAATATTTTTTATTGAAGGGTAGTTGATGCACAGTATTACATTACATTAGTTTCAAGTGTACAACACAGTGATAAAACATTTATATACATAATTCTAGGTTCCAGCTATCACCCTACGAAGCTGTTACAATATCTTGACTATATTCCTTATGCTATACATTACATCCCAGTTACTTATTTATTTTACCATTGGAAGTCTGTCCTTTTTTTTTTTTTTTTTTGTGAGGGCATCTCTCATATTTATTGATCAAATGGTTGTTAACGACAATAAAATTCTGTATTGGGGAGTCAATGCTCAATGCACAATCATTAATCCACCCCAAGCCTAATTTTCGTCAGTCTCCAATCTTCTGAGGCATAACAAACAAGTTCTTGCATGGAGAACAAATTCTTACATAGTGAATAAGTTCTTACATGGTGAACAGTACAAGAGCAGCCATCCCAGAAACCTTCAGTTTTGCTCATGCATTATGAACTATAAACAGTCAGTTCAAATATGAATACTCATTTGGTTTTTATACTTGATTTATATGTGGATACCACATTTCTCTCTTTATTATTATTATTTTTAATAAAATGCTGAAGTGGTAGGTAGATACAAGATAAAGGTAGAAAACATAGTTTAGTGTTGTAAGAGAGCAAATGTAGACGATCAGGTGTGTGCCTGTAGACTATGTGTTAATCCAAGCTAGACAAGGGCAATAAAACATCCACGTATGCAGAAGATTTCTCTCAGAACAGGGGGGGTGAGGTTCTAAGCCTCACCTCTGTTGATCCCCAATTTCTCACCTGATGACCCCCCTGCGACTGTGCCTGTCTTAGGTTGTTCCTCCCTTGAGGAATCTTACCCATCTCTGGCTAACCAGTCATCTTCCGGGGCCATACAGGGAAATGTAAAGTTGGTAAGTGAGAGAGAAGCCTTATTGTTTGAAATGGTTAGCTTTTTATTTCTTTGCATATTTATGCCCTGTAGCTTCTATGCCCAGCGATCATATGGTTTTTGTCTTTCTTTTTGTTGATGTGGTGAATAATGCTGATGGATTTTCAAATGTTATACCATCCTTGCATCCCTGAAATAAATCCGAATTGGTCATGATGGATGATCTTTTTGATGTATTTTTGAATTCGGTGTTGAGTATTTTTGCATGTATGTTCATCAGGGATATTGGTGTGCAATTTTCTTTTATTGTGGTGTCTTTGCTTGGTTTTGGTATTAGAGTGATGCTGGCCTCATAGAATGAGTTTGGAAGTATTCCCTCTTCTTCTACTCTTTGGTAAACTTTAAGGAAGATGGGTATTAGGTCCTCACTAAATGTTTGATAAAATTCAGTGGTGAAGCCATCTGGTTCGGGAGTTTTGTTCTTAGGTAGTTTTTTGACTACCAGTTCAATTTCACTGCTGGTAATTGGCCCGTTCAGATTTTCTGTTTCTTCCTTGGTCAGCCTTGGAAGGTTGCATTTTTCTAGAAAGTTGTCCATTTCTTCTAGGTTATCCAGTTTGTTAGCATATAATCTTTCATAGTGTTCTCTAATAATTCTTTGTATTTCTGTGGTGCCCACAGTGATTTTTCCTTTCTCATTTCTGATTCTGTTTATGTGTGTAGACTCTCTTTTTTTCTTGATAAGGCTGACTAGGGGTTTATCTATTTTGTTTATTTTCTCAAACAACCAGCTCTTGCTTTCACTGATTCTTTCTATTGTTTCATTCTTCTCGATTTTATTTATTTCTGCTCTAATGTTTATTATGTCCCTCCTTCTACTGACTTTGGACCTCATTTGTTCTTTTCTTTCTAGTTTCATTAATTGTGAGTTTAGACTGCTTATATGGGATTGTTCTTCTTTCCTGAGGTAGGCCTGTATTGCAATATACTTTCCTTTTAGCACAGCCTTGGCTGCATCCCAGAGATTTTGTTGTATTGAATTATTGTTGTCAATTATCTCCATGTATTGCTTGATCTCTGTTTTTATTTGTTCATTGATCCATTGGTTATTTAGGAGCATGTTGTGAAGCCTCCATATGTTTGTGGGATTTTTCATTTTCTTTGGGTAATTTATTTCTAGTTTCATACCTTTCTGGTCTGAGAAATTGGTTGGTACAATTTCAATCTTTTTGAATTTACTGAGGCTCTTTTTGTGGCCCAGTATATGATCTATTCTTGAAAATGTTCCATGTGCACTTCAGAAGAATGTGTATTCTACTGCGTTTGGGTGTAGAGTTCTGTAGATGTCTGTTAGGTCCATCTGTTCTAATGTGTTGTTCAGTGCCTCTGGGTCCTTACTTATTTTCTGTCTGGTTGATCTGTCCTTCAGAGTGAGTGGAGTGCTGAAGTCTCCTAGAATGAATGCATTGCATTCTATTTCCTGTTTTAAATCAGTTAGTATTTGTTTCACATATGTAGGTACTCCTGTGTTGGGTGCATAGATATTTATAATGGTTATATTTTATCATTGGCTTGACCCTTTAATCATTATGTAATGTCCCTCTTTGTCTCTCGTAACTTTCTTTGTTTTGAAGTCTATTTTGTCTGATGCAAGTACTGCAACTCCTGCTTTTTTCTATTAGTTGCATGAAATATCTTTTTCTATCCCTTCGCTTTTAGTCTGTGTATGTTTTTGGGTTTAAAGTGAGTCTCTTGCAGGCAGCATATAGATGGGTCTTGTTGTTTTATCCATTCAGTGACTCTATGTTGTTTGATTGGTGCATTCAGTCCATTTACATTTAGGGTGATTATCAACAGGTATGTACTTATTGCCATCGCAGACTTTAGATTTGTGGTTACCAAAGGTTCAAGGTTAACTTCCTTACTATCTAAGAGTCTAACTTAACTCACTTAATATGCTATTACAAACATAATCTAAAGGTTCTTTTCTTTTTCTCCACCTTTTTCTTCCTCCTGCATTCTTTATATATTAGGTCTCATATTCTGTACTGTTTGTCTATCCCTTGATTGACTTTGGGGATAGTTAATTTAATTTTGCATTTGCTTAGTAATTAGCTGTTCTACTTTCTTTACTGTGGTTTTATTTCCTCTGATGATAGCTATTAAATCTTAGGAACACTTCCATCTATAGCAGTCCCTCCAAAATAGACTGTAGAGATGGTTTGTGGGAGGTAAATTCTCTCAGTTTTTGCTTATCTGGAAATTGTTTAATCCCTCCTTCAAATTTAAATGATAATCTTGCCAGATAAAGTAATCTTGGTTCCAGGCCCTTCTGCTTCATGGCATTAAATACATCATGCCACTGCCTTCTGGCCTGTAAGTTTCTGCTGAGAAGTCTGATGTTAGCCTGATGGGCTTTCCTTTGTATGTGATCTTATTTCTCTCTCAGGCTGCTTTTAATAGTCTGTCCTTATCCGTGGTCTTTGCCATTTTAATTACTATGTGTCTTTATGTTGTTTTCCTTGGGTCCCTTGTGTAGGGAGATCTGTGCACCTCCGTGGCCTGAGAGACTATCTCCTTCCCCAGATTGGGAACATTTTCAGCAATTACCTCCTTAAAGACACTTTCTATCCCTTTTTCTCTCTCTTCTTCTTCTGATATCCCTATAATGTGAATGTTGTTCCGCTTGGATTGGTCACACAGTCCTCTCAATATTCTTTCATTTTTAGAGATCCTTTTTTCTCTCTGTGCCTCAGCTTCTTTGTATTCCTCTTCTCTAGTTTCTATTTCATTTATTGTCTCCTCCACCATATCCAACCCGCTTTTAATACCCTCCATTGTGCTCTGCAACGATTGGATCTCTGACCTGAATTCATTCTTGAGTTCTTGGATGTCTTTCCATACCTCCATTAGAATGTTGATAATTTTTATTTTGAACTCCCTTTCAGGAAGAGTCACGAGGTCCATATCATTTAAATCTTTCTCGGGAGTTGTATTAATAATTTTGCTCTGCACCAGGCTCCTTTGGCATTTCATGTTTGTATATGGTACCCTCTAGTGTCCAGAAGCTCTATTCTGGAGCTGCTCCACCCCTGAAACAATATCAGGGGTCTCAGGGGAGCGGTATTGGTGCTGGGGGAAGGAAAGAGCTGTTTCCTGCTTCCCGGCTGCTCTGCCTGCCTCCACTGCCTGAACCAGTGGGCTGAGCACACAGGTAAAGCTTTTGTCCCAGAGCAGCTGGATATGGATCCCTGCTTTCCACAAGCAGCCAGAATCCCAGTCTCCCCAGGAACTCTGCCTGTCGCAGCTTTCCAACCCCATTATCATTAGAGTACCATGAAAGCACCATGAAATGTAGGTTTGTGCTCCCAGAGCAGATCTCTGGAGCTAGGTATTCAGCAGTCTCAGGCTTCCACTCCCTCCCCACTCAGTTTCTCTTGGTCTCGCAGGTGAGCTGGGGTGGGGGAAGGGCTTGAGTCCTGCCTGGCCACAGCTTTGGTACGTTACGCTTTTCTGTGAGGTTTGCTCTTTTCTCCAGGTGTGTGCAATCTGGCACAGTCCTCTTTCCTGTTGCTCTCTCAGGGTTAGTTGTATTAATTATATTTTCGTATTATATGCGGTTTTAGGAGGAAGCCTCTCACCTCTCATGCTGCCATCTTTTACTCTCATGCAATTTTATATTAATGAGACCAAAATTAAAAAAAAAAAGAAACCCTGCCATTTGGGATAACATGAAGGGATTGAAAGGGTATTATGTTAAGTGAGAGACAAATATCATTTGGTTTCATTTACATGTGGAATCTGAAAGCAAAACAAAATAAAATGGACAAAACAGCACTAGACTCACAGACTCTGAGAAGTGAGTTGTGGTGTCACCATGAGGATGGGTTGGGGTGAGCAGGTGAAACAGATGAAGGGGTTAAAGAGACACAAAATCTCAGTCATAATATAGTCTTGGGATGAAAGTATAGCATAGAGAATACAGTCAATGATTCTGTGACATCTTTCTATGTTGACAGATAGTAACTACATTATTTGGAGTGAGCATTTAGTAATGTATGTAAACTGTCAAATCACTATGTTGTATACTTGAAACAAATATAATATTGCATATCAACTATACTTCAAAAAAATATATCAAAAAATTTTTTTAAAAATTTTAATAAAAAAAAGGAATGAATGCATGAAAAAATTGAGGTATTTTAATAGACTACTACTCAACAATGAAAATGAAAGAACTATGTATCCAACAATAACATGTATGATTTTCACAGAATTGTTATGCTGAGCAAAAGCGGCCAGACACAGAAGAGTAAATGCTGCCTGATGTCATTTCTGTCTTCTAGTAAAGTCTAAATCACTCTCTGATACCAACCTGACAGGATGAGAAAAAAACAGTCAGAGGTGAATGAGTAACCACACTTTGATATACTATCTGTATGACGGAATACTATTTGGTGCTAAAAAGGACAGAGTTCCGAATCCAAAGAAAGCATCAGTGAATCTTAAACTTTATTACCAATTCAAAGAACCCAGTAAGAAAGGTTGTGCAGTATGTGATCCCATTCATATGGCAATCTGGAAAAACAAAACTACAGTCAGTCATGAAATTAGGAGTTGCCAGGGGTTCATGTCAGAGGGGAGAGTTTCAGGCAAACAAGGCCTTTAAATGATGCTTTATTGTTGTGTATCTGACACTTGGCATTTGACAAACCTAATAATTTTTTACAGCATAGAGTAAATCATAAAGAACATCAGAATAGTGGTGCCTCTAGGACATAGAGGGATTGACTGAACAGGGATGTAAGTGAACCTTCTTGCAAAAGTGTAAATGTTCTATGTTGTGATTAGCCTGGGGTTTGCACAAGTGCTTCCATTTATCAAAATTGGGTAAACAAAAATTTAAACCTCTCAACTGCACTGTGAAATGCTACGATGATGGTGGTGGTAATGATTGGGGTGGGGGCAAAGACCCCAATAATGTAACAAGGACACAACGGTCTCATAGTGAAGGCTTGGTAATGTGTATATAAGGCCCATTAAACTATTCTGTAGATTTCATATGTTTTAAATTTTCCATAACAAATTGTTAAAGTAATATCAAGACTGGGATGCAAGAATAATAAAGTAAAAACCAAGAATGATTTTTTTCATGTCCATGACATACCTTAGGAATTGTCATGGTCGGCATCAGAGAGCGATAAAAAACTTTCTGCCCAAAGCTTGGAAAACAAGAAAAATGAGACTTCTCATGATTTTAATTACTTCTTTACAGATAGGTGGGCAAGGAAAAGCCATACTTAGCTGGTTGGTGTGTTTACTAGATGGTACCCCCCTGACACCATGGGAGGGAACTTTGCTGTCTGCCTGTGGTTACCTGCCCCCCCCCAACTTGGCCTTCCACTCATTGTTCAGTATGTTTGATCAGCAGCCACAGATAAAGTTCCCACATTTCTGATCAGGGGCAGCAAGTGCAGACTTGGGTGGCGGGTCCCACATCATGGCCTGGGTTAGCCAATACCACTGAAAGACATGTGAAGGTTTATGGCACTTTTTAATGAAGCCTCAATTCATTAAATATCTGTGGTCTATATTTAGTCTAGGTAGGTACATAATTATTTAATTTTTTACCCAGAGCATTTTATTTTCCTCTCTAAACTTCTTTGAATGGGTAGAAACGTGTGTCTTCTTTCATTTCCCTTCCTAATGAAGGGAATGTCCTAAATTCATTTCCCTCCCTAACGAACTTAATTGAAAAAGAAAAACTGAGAATCACTCATGATCAAACTGCGTAAGAATTCTGCTTTTACCGAATGTTCTTATTAAAGCCTGGGACAGCCCTACTTGCCAGAAAACCTTAAACTGTGGTGGTGAGCACCACACTGGCCCATCGTGACATATACCTCCCCCACAACCCCAGAGGGATCAGGAACTGGTTTCTCAGTACTTCAGACACAGAACCCAGAAGGCCCCCAGCTCTTTGCCGATGTTTATTCTATTTCAAAAAGAGCCTGGGGTCACTGATATGCAGGGGATGCATGTTTATAATCCATTTGGGGCCACTGTAGCGATTTCATCAAAACATCAAAACTGTTACTTTTCCAATAGCATAACATTAGAGGCAACCCAGAAGGCACACATCACAAAGCCAAGATCATTGACAAAACACCTTTTTCCTCCAATACATTGTGGGTGAGTCTGAAAATGATGTACCTAACACATGCAGTGTGGCTATTCCTGTAGGTGATAAGACAGGTTAGTCACTATAAATACCTTCTGCTTTAAATTCTGGATAAATTAAGGTAAACACTGTTAGGCTGGAGGAAGGAAAAACAAGGACATGCAAACAGAACAGAGAGATACCATAAAAGGAGAACCTTTTATGGAAGGTCCGTGCCTTATATGGAAAGGGGACAGCTCTCCCTGAATTCTATCCTTCTGATGTGCCAACTAAGACCTGGATGTCAGCCTCCTCTCTCTTGGAAGGAAAAAAAGTTTCTAGTTGTCTATTATGTCACCTTTAGCCAATCATACCTCTCCACGCCCCCTAGGATAGCTTGCCCACTCCTCCCCCTCCTAACCCCTTATAAGCCCCCACCTCCCTGACTGGGTGTGACTTCCCCAGCCTGTGTTTCAGACTGAGGAACATCACCCGGGGATTGTGCTCAAATAAACTGCCTGGCCCTTTGTTGCCTCTTGTCGCCTGCTTATTTCAGTTAAAATTTATCTTACACTAGAATTTATCTTACAAACACCACTTTAAATACCTAGTGGTAATTGCCAAAATAAACGTACTCCCAGGATCCAGATACAAAGAATGATGTAAGACCAGAATATTAAGCAAATGAGAGCCTATGCTACTCTGAGACATATAGTGCTTCCCCGGATCAAGGATATTTGCCTGCTTTACCAGCGCAGGGCATGGGCCACGGGGCACAGGGTTCACAGCAGGTGGGAAGTTGGAATTGAGAGGCAACATAAAGGTGGACCTTTAGGAAAAGTATGGATTAAATAAATGTGAAAGGTGGTAATGGGACCACAAGCCAGCCCCTCTCTGCCCTCCATCTGGTGGTGACAGTTTTCCTCCAAGTCCATTTGGATTGCAAATTTAAAACTGTGTGCTTCAGGATATCCCCTGTCAGTGCTACTTAACAAGGAAGAAGCAGAGGAAAATTCATTCTCCAGTTCCTTGGATTAAATCAGCAACACATGGGTACAAAATCTAAAACCTCAGAGCATTGCAAAGCCTAATTTCTGTAGAAATTAAAGAGCAAGAAACTAGGTCTCCAATACTGAAGATATTGGAATAATTATATAAGACAAAAATGATAAATATTAAAGAAATTTAAAAAGGGACTTAACCAGCTTCCCAGACCCGGGAAGACCCCAGAGAGTTTCCCAGAATCAGTCTGACCCTTTTCATCTTTGCCTTAAAGTACAAAAAAGTTTCCCTGTTATCCATAACCACCTTCTCTTGAGCTAATGATTCATCTGTATCCTATTTCTCTCTTCTCTTTATCTGCCAAATTTCTTAAGTGTAGGATTTTTTTTTAAAGGGACTTAAAAACATGAGCAAAGATAAAAGGACTATATAAATAAAAAACTAGTGCAAGCAAGTTTCATAAAGTTATGAAAATTCTAGACAGAAAATGAAAAATTTTTTAATTGAAATTAAAGCTCCTGGATGAGTTCAAGGCTCACTGTGGTGGGGCCCCTTCTCTCATGAACTGGCGTGGCAGTGGGCAGGGAGGTCACGTCCTTCTGACCAAAAGGAACAAGGAAAAGAGCCCCTTGGCAGATGGAGGGAGTGGAGGAGAAGTCCAGAGATGAGACAGCCAGAGAAGGGCCTTCCTTACTCTGTATAGGTCCCTGGAAGGGTCTCCTTCTAACCCCTGAACATGTCTGGGGAAGACTCAAACCGAGAGCCGAGATGTGAGCCATCAGACATAGAAGATGAAACCGCACTTAGAGACTTAGAGACTGGAGCTAACCAGGCTGACTGTCTTCTAAGACAGAACATCCTCATTCTCCAGAGGACTATGATAAGACCAAGAACATGGCATAAGATTCAGGCAGCCCAAGATATGATGTAAAATTACCACCTTAGAAATAACTAGGAGTGCGTGACACCAAATCTACAGAGCAGAACCATTCAACAGATGCCAAACCCACGTTCACACAGATGTTGAAATTATTGGAGACTTTCAGGAAGCTTTTACGACTGATCTCCATAAAGGAAAATAGCTAGAAAAGGATGAAAAGATAGGATTTCTCAGTCAAGAAACTGAAATTATAAAAAAATAACCGAAGGGAAATCTTAGAACAAGGAAGTACAATATACTTGAAATAAAATCTCCTTCCACAGGTGCAAGAGCGGAATGGCGATCTCGGCAGGGCAGAGTTGGCCAACGCTGACAGACTAACCGGGGAACTGAGAGGTGAGGGGGGCAACATGGACAGAGCATCAGTGACCAGTCAGACGGTGTCAGAGGGTCTGAAATATATGCAGTTGCTATCATGATAAGAAGGGGAAAGGGATGGGGTGGAATAATTTCTTTTAAAGTGCTGGGATGTTCATAGGTGATTAAAGACATGGAATTTCAGCAAACCTCAACCAGGAAAAATGCAAAGAAAACCATGCCTAGACCAATCACAGCAAAACTGCTGAAACCCCAAAATAAAACATCTTGAAAACAGCGAGTTATAAAGGATCCATTACGTATAGGGGATCAATGATTCCCATTACCATCAATTTCTCATCAGCAATAATGGATGTCAAAAGACAGTGGGAAAAAAAATATTTAAGTGCTGTAAGAAAAAAAAAGATTAAAAAACCCTGTTCTGTATCGAGAAAAAAAATATCCTTTAGGAATAAAGGTAAAGTGGATTAATATTCAACTAAAGTAAAACCCAAAGGAGTATCTGCCAGCCAATCTGCTATGAGAAATGCTGAAGTACTTCATACTCAAGGGAAGTGATGCAGAGGGAAACCGGGCACTTCAGGAGCTAAGGGAGAGCCAGAGACGGTAAATAGCTGGGCAACTAGACCTTCATTTAAATAAAACAGGATACTGGAAGCAAGATTTATGACAGACCAGCAGGAGTTTCACTCTGTGTAAGTGTAACACACATGACAGTAATGGCGCCGTCGTGAACCTACGTGGTGTTAAGGTTTCGAGAATCTATGTGAAGTGGTCCTATATTAAAAATATAAGCAGATGTGAAAACTTGGGCAACAACAAATACGTTTTCGAGGACATAGTGGCAAAGTCTATTTGATAAAGTAAATTAGAATATTAATATTATTCAAATAATTCAAAAAGACAGCAGGAGGGAAGAATGAAAAACAGAGAGGACAAACAAAACACATAAGAAAAGAAAGATCTCAATCCAACCGTATCAATAATTATATGAAATGTTCATAATCTAAACAATCCAAATAAAGGCAAAGATTGAGAGTGATTTAAAAAACCCAGCTCCCTGTTATATGTATTCTAAAACAGGAACACTTCGAATATGGAGAAATACACCACGGAAAGGATGATCACAAGATGTCTCGGGTAGCTATTTTAATGTCAGGTAAGATAAAGAGACAAAGCATTTTCTTACATTTTAAAAGTTGGGATAAAGTACAGAAAACATAAGATTTATCATCTTAACCTTTTTTAAATGCCCAGTTCAGAGGCAGTAAGTACATTCCCATTGCTGTGCAACCATCCCACCATACGTCTCCAGAACCCTTTCACCTTGCCCTGAAACTCTGTCCACATTTAACACTGACTCCCCAGCCCCCAGCAGCGCCCACTCTGCTTTCTATCCCCATGATGTGGGTGACTCTAGGGACCTCACCTAAGTGGAACCCTACAGTGTTTGTCCTTTTGTGACTGGCTTGTTTCACCTGGCATAATGTCCTCCAGGCTCATCCATGGGGTATCACGTGTCAGAATTTCCTTCTCACCCTCTAGGACCCCACATCCTGTTTCCTCTGGCCACGGCTTCTAGTATCACCTCAGGAGAGAAAAAAGTCAGGAGAGAAAGGAAGTGAGAAACTCACCCTCATGCAGAATGTATCTCCATGTCCCAGCTCCCCCCACAGTCAGCCTGCTTTTGTTTACCTCTTGGAGTCCTAGGATAGTTGTCTTTTATATTTTATCCAGAGATTCCAGCTGTAATTAGCAAGAGCAATTGTTTTCATCAGAGCAAAACCTGAACTTTCCCATCACATTTTAATTTCAATTAAAAATTTTTTCATTTCCTTTCTAGGACTTTCACGTGGATCTGGTGGTGATGAAAGTTTTCCATCATAGTAGTTTGCACTTCAAATTTAACAAAGGCATGTGATCCAGAATATATATTCTCTAGTTGTTAGTCCTCACAAGCAAGAAAGCAGCAAATAATAATTCATTCATGTAATAGTCCCATGAGTAAGATCAGCTGTAGATGAATGAAAAATCTCAATTCACAGAACATTCAAAAACCTAACTTCTGTTGAAATTAAAGAGGAATGACCTACATCTCCAACTGTCCAGATATTGTAATAACCTTGTATGTTAATATAAGCATGAAAATATTAAAACAGAATAAAGCATGAGCAAAGATCAAAAGACTTAAGAAATAAACCACATAAAATGTATTGGGATGAGTTCCCCATTTCTTTTCTCCATGCATTCTTTCTTTTGTGAATTGGTCTGGCAGTAGTTTTAGAAAGCAAATCCATCTGGCCAGTGGGTACAGAAAGGCCTTTGAGGGTCAGAGGGTGTGGGAATGAATCCAGAGGGGAGAACCAGAAAGGGGACCCAATTCTGTGTATGTCTGTGCAAGTGCTTCAGCCTAACCCCTGAGCACATGTGAAACACACCCAAAACAACAGAGCTACGTGGCCCAACACACAGAAGCTGAACTAGACGTACAGGCTGGACCGCCCCAGACTGACTGTTTTCTACTGAAAGCATCATCTCAGGAGGCATGTGCCAGGACTCTGGACACAACCTAACAGTCACAATGCCCAAATGTAATTCAGAAGTACTCAATATACTAAGTATCAGGAAAATGTGACCAATTCTAGGGGACAAACACAATCAGCAGATGCCAAACCTGTATCATACAGATGTTGAAAGCATCAGACATTTGTTATATCATAAGGCCAGATTTCAAAAATGGATTTAACGAAAACACAACATGACAGAAATAAGTGCAATTCACTGTTTCATTCAGCACAAGGTTTTTGGTAGAGGGAGAAAGGCTTCATTTTGGGAATGTGGGCTTAAATTCACTGCTTTCTATCTCTCCACCTAATGGAATATTACTAACTACTACGGCAGTTAAGAGACCCTGAAGTGCATCTGTACCCCACATTTCAGCATCTCTGAATCACAATACATCTTATAATCACTCACATGACACAGTTTAAGGGTAGTTTTTAAAGTCTTAGTGGCACAGGTAATAATGGTGTATCTTACAATTTGTAGCAATTTTGATGTGATAATATGTGATACATGACCCCTATAAAATATGTCCTTCCTAATTTGTTGTTTAAAAGAAAAGGAAGATGCCAAGAAAATGGGAGCTGTGAGTTATAACCTATCATATTCCTATTTCATTGCAATGCATGGAATTTTTACTCAACTACCTGAATTATTTAACATGCAAAAAATGACAAACTGTACATTGAAGACTTATAGTCTGTAAGTTTCCATCTTTAGCTTGGTATCAGATAGTATTCATTTCTTAGAATGTGTTTATGTGTTCCATTTTCCAAATTAAAAAAATAATTGGGCTTGTACTCAAGAGAAATGTAATGATGTACAAAGAGGTTTCATTCCGATATGATTTTCCCAAACTGGTTTTCCACCTAAGTCTTCTCGAGTGTTGTTTACTCACATGCATGAGTTTCTTGCATGTTAATGAACTCATGAACTTTAACACATTAGTAAGGTTTGTTTCCAGACTAAATCTTTGATGTCAGTGAGGTTTGCTTTATCTATGACATTACACTCATAGGGTTCCCCTTCAGTGTGTATTCTTTGTGGCTTAGGAGGCTACTGAAGGCTTTTAAACATGGGTTACATTAATAAGACATATACATTAGGAGTTTTTACGTAGTAAGAGATAGGTTACTTTGAAAAGTTTTTCCACATTAACTCCACTTATAGGTGGCATCTCTCCAGGATGAATTCGTTGGTTCCTAATGAGGAATCATTCATGCTTTTAAGAATTCCCCACAATGTCTGCACTCAAGGGACTTCTTACTACTGTTGAACAGGAGTTGAGCAATAGCTGGAGAATTTCCCACATTTGCTACATTCATAGTTTAATGGGTGGATGGGTATCCTCCAAAAATGTGTAAAGTTTGTAATGGGCTGAACAGAGACCTCTAAAATTCACCCAGAACCTCAGAAGGTAACCTTATTTAGAAATAAGAGTCTTTGAAGATGTAATTAGTTAAGGTAAGGTAGTACTAGATTAGGGTTGGCCCTAATTCCACTGGCTGATTTCCTTACAAGACAAGAAGAGGACCCACAGACACACACAGGGAAGAAGGCATGTGAAGACGGAGATGCTGACTGGAGTTCAGTTTCACATAAAAGAACACCATGGATTATTGGCAGTCACCAGTATACAGGAGGCAGGCATGGAGAAGATTCTGCCCCAGAGCCTTCAGAAGGAACCAACCCTCCCAACACCTTCATTTCTGGCATCTTGCTTATTTGATGTGAGAAAATAAATTGTTATTTTTTAAAGCCACCCAGCTAATGGTCATTTGTTATGGCAACCCCAGGAATCTACTACTGTGCATTCTTCGGATGAATATTGAGCTGTGACTCGCTGAAGAAAGCTTTACTACATTCACTATATTTACTGGCAGTTACCATCTCTACAAATTTTGGTTAAAGAGTTTCAACTCCTGGCATTCTGGCTTCTCATTCTCATTAAAATCATAGGAATTCAAGTTCATGATGAATGGCACTTTCTAGTGAAGGGCTTCCTACATTTATTATATTTATAGGAATCTCCCCACTGTTAATCTCTTGAGGTCGGAGGAGGTTTGTTACAGCTGAAGCTTTTCCCACACTGATTACATTCAAAAAGTTTTACTCCTGCATGGGTTGAACTAGTATAGAATCATTTCCCACATTCATTATGTTCACAACAGTTTATGCTAGGACAGTTTTTCTCATCTTTGTCTAAACTATATTTGAAATGCCCTCAAATAACTGAGGGATATTTTTTTAGAGGAATAAACTCTGAGCTGGAATGAAATTGGCTTCTGATTTTCCTGTACTCATTTCCTTCCTCCACAGTCAATAGTTTGTAGAAAATGAAGACAACTGATTGAAACCTTCTCTATAAAGTGTGGAAATAAGTATGCTTTGTGAATATTCTTATAATCTACCTAGGCATATATATCCTGGCATCTTGTTTTATGTTTGATCCTCTTGTTTTGATATTCTGGTTTCTCTAAACAGAGCTCAAGTGCACATGACCCCTTCCCTATCCCAGAAAGTACCTGTCATAAGGCAATTGGCACAAAAAGGGACAATATGGGAAAGAGAACATTTGCATTATCTCAGATATGATCCTACGTTATGCCAAAAGCCCATAAAGTACACACAAGAAGTAAGCAGAAAAGAATGGGAGACAAAGTTCAAATATTCCTAGCAATGGAGGAGCTAGAGAGATGTCACGGAGAATGACAGGGTAAGTACAAAGAGCAACGAAAGCACTTGGCCACAGTCAAGATCAACTCTTTCAGAATCCTGAATTTAACCATGGCTTGTAACGAGTAAGAGAGCACTTACTCAGGAAAGGTAGCTGCCAAGGAGTAAGAACAGCGTGCTGTGTGGCATTTAAGCTGCTCTGTTCCTACCCTCCTCGCCCCCTCCCACAAGTATCTTTGAAAATTAGAGCCAGCAATCATGGCGAATATCTACAGCCCAGGGGCCGCCGGGGGGGAGCACTGGGTCTGGACACCTTGAGAGCCTCATTCTAAGAGAATGTTCCTCCTCTCACCTGTCTGGAAGCTCCTGAGGTAACCCCACCCAAAGGCCTTCTCAGGAGTCCCTCAGAAAAGCCTTTCTACAGGGTTCTCAGTCAGAAGCCAGCAGCAGCAGCACTTCAGGAGCTGAGGTGGTAGTAACAGGTGGGCTAAAAATCAAGCTAAGCAAACACTTTTAAAAATAAAATCTGGAGAAGGAGCTGTCCATAGGGGTCTTGAATTCCAAAAAAATCAAAAGGCCACGAGCACAAAGAAAGTAGTGAGGACACTGAGGGCTTCAGGTATGCCGGGAAAGACATGACAAGGCCCTGTGGCTGTGCCTGATCAGGAGGCTTTGCACAGGCAGGAAGCACAGTAGGGGTTACAGAGAGTTGCTTACTATGCATAGCCCTGGTGAAGGCATGTCCGACACCTGGTGCCCATCAGCCAGCCATGAGACACAGTAGCTCCTGATACGGGAACACAGCAGGTAGTTCAATGGCTGCAAATGAGTCTGCAAAAAAGTCTGTCTCCTTCACAGACTTCTCTTCTTGGTCTGTAAATGTGGGTGCGCCCCAGGACTCAGGACGAGGCGCCGTGTGTCTCTGTTCCCGCCCTGAGTCTCATGGTATTAAATACTACCCAGTGCCCATGACTTCCCGACCCTCTCCTACTCATACCCCACGTGGATATCTAACAGGGTCTCAAACTTAATGCAAACACAGAGGCCTCCACCCCAGAAAAACCAACAATTTTTCTGTGCCTAAAGGAATCCTCTTCAGTTTCTTTTCTCTCTCGTCCATCACATCGATTAGCGCTCTGCCTGTCATAGAGCCAGGTAATATAGACCCCAAACCCAACCACCTTTATTCTGCTAACCCCTGACCGTGCCGTCATGGAATACAACATACATTCTATAGATTCCCACGTCCACTGTGGCAAGAGCACCTACATGATCCCAAACCCTCCTCACACACATTTCCCAGCCTCCCGGCAGTTACTTCAGACCAGATGATGGGGTTCAGGCTGCTGGAATATGGAAGGAAGTATCGTCTGCTGCCTCCAGCCAAGCCCCTAAAATGTCCCACTCAGCCTTCCTCTCACAGGCCAGAAGCAGGGGGCAGGATGTTGGCAGAGTCATTCCAGCCCAGAACCCAGGACATCTTCTGGGGTTGCCCAGAGTGGCCTCCCAACCACATCATACCGTGCAGCAGGAGAAACACACTTGTTTGGGTGAAACACCTGGGATTTGGAAGCTTTTCTGGCACTGCAGCTAGCATATACTCTAACAGACACACAGAAAAGTACTTGTAGAGAGAGACGCACTTAGGACAGTAGATACCTCTGCGAAGGTGCTAGAACTGGGTGAGCAGACAAGGTGAACTTACCCTGATCTACAATGTTTTTATTTTCACAAGGATAAGGAATTGGTGAGTCTTGGGTGTTGATAACAATGAAATTTCAAAGACAACCCCCATATTCCCCTCCTCTTGCTCCTGGAGACCCCTGTCTATCCCCCATCTGCCCTTTACCCCCATGGTTCCCTGGTCTCTGTGACCTTGGTTCTAGGCTGGGGCAGGAAGGGGTAAGTGAATGAGCCCACAGACACTTACCAGTACCAATCACTAGGGGCCCCAGCTGGTGCAAACCAGGTACCAAGAGGAAAATGAGTCATTTCCCTGGCCTCCAGCAGCTCCATGGTCTGGCAGTTTCTCCTCACCATGACCATTCTGTGCAACGAACAAAGCTGCATTAGCAATCTCATACGCTGAAGACGGACTTGCCCAGGATACAAGGGAGTCCGCTCTCTGGGTCTCAGTTCTCTTCCTCGGCCAAAGCTAGGAGAAGAGGCAGAACAGAAGCATCAGGAATAGGAGAGGGGTGTGTGCTTGGATGAGGAGCGGCACAAAGGAGTGATCAGGTCAGGAAGCCTTAACAAAGACTTGCTGAAGGTGGGTCTTCCTGGGTGAGAAGTCCACTAACACCATGAGTAAGGGGAGGGGCATGTAAGGCAGCGGGATGCATGTGGCCAAGGGCACAGAGGCTTAAAATGATCCTGGACATTCTAGGCAACAATGGCTTCAGTTTGGTAGAGATGGTGTAGGAATGTGTCTGAATTTAGACTTGAACCTCAAGGATGACACAACTACTGTGTAAACTTTGTCCTTCAGTGCCTGATCGGGCAGGCAAGGGGGGCTGAGATCCAACTAGCTCGACTCACCAAGTCACACACCCCAGACAGGTTTGGGTCAACCAAGAGAAGGGGAGGTGCCTTTTCTTAATCTGCCCAGATGTGCCATGTAGCCTAACAGCAGCCTCATGGATCCGGCCCTTAACACCACATCTTTTACAGCCTTTTCATATGCAGGACCTCAGTGAATTCTTCCAACTCCATGAAACAGATTATGACTGCAATTTCATACACGAAGAAATGAGGCTAAGAGGTGGAGAAAAAACTCTCTGAGACACTATTCAAGTTCCAGTGATTTCACTTGGGATAAACCAATGAGTCTCCCAGCCATTTGCCATGTGATTATCTTTTCTTTATCTGGAAAAACACAGGCTTGATGAATACAACTGAGGTCTTTTATGGACATCACATAACATGTCCACAAATGGAAATTTTAAAAGGTAAGGTAAAATAATAACTCTTTTTGTTGTTCTGATATTTTCTCCCACCCAATTGCTCCCACTGTCCTTAGTGAAAACACAGCTCATGGCCCCTTTTTTACTTTAGATGAAAATCTATTTTGTGGCTCCTCCTAAGACAGGGAGGAGTTTGCAGTCTCACACATTTGAGATGACACACATTTTGCTGAGAAAGCAGTACAAGTAACAGCTCATTTTTACCTAATACTAGGTTGGGTTGAAAATTAATGGGACTCTCAGGAAAAACCCTTCTGACTGTACTCTGTTTTCTGGCTTAAAAAACAGAGCCTGAGAAAGAGAAGGGAGTATCTCCAACCTGGACCAATGTCCTTAAAGCAATCAGGCAACAAAGGCTGCAGGAAGAGGCTGTGAGAGCGTTCAGACCCTGAAGTGGCTTCTCAGTATAATCACATGGCTTGCTTGCCCAGGACTTGATGATAATATTGCGATACTGGGGGCACTTAAGTTTATTACTCTCATTCCTGTTTTCTTTCTGAAAAATTAATTATATACATAAAATTCACTGAGGGTTGTACTAAAAACACATAGGCTACTTATAAAAGAAGTTTTAAGGGGCTTTCTAAGCAATTCAATAACCAAGCCAGTTTACAAGTAGTCAGTCAGTGGCCACTGGAGAAAGCCTTCGGCACGGTTCTGGCGCCACCTCGTGTCAATATTGAGATCAGCACCTCCAAACAAGAAAAAAGTGGAGTCCAGAGAAAGGAAGGAGATGGCATTCGCTGGAGGGGTGAGTAGTCAAGTGTTCCTGAAAATTTTGGGGAGGAGTGAGGAGATGCAACTGCAGAAGCAGGCCGGGGCCAGCTCCTGAAGGAGGCCTTTATCTCATGGGCACTTGAGGGGGTTTTAGCAGCTAAGTGACATGATTAGATGTGTGTTTCAGAACAATTCAGCTGCAGGCATTTAGGCATGGACTGTGAGAAGGGATCAGATGCCTCTGAGGGCAGCATGTCCAAGACAACGCTTACTGCCTGTATTCTTGCCAGACACGGGACTAGCTGTCTTCTACCAGAATATAGGCAGGGATGTTGGCTTATTTGTTCACATCTATATCCCCACTGTCTAGAATAGTGCCTGGTATATAACAGTCATTTAAAAATAAAAGGGGTGTATTCTATTATATAAAAGATGGCATAACACTGTCAAAATCCTGATACCGTACCCTATCCATCCCCCAAAAGTCTTTTTGAAAGTTATCTGTGGGCTTTGCACTGGTCTGAGAGGCTAGCATGTCTCCTCATCTTAGAGATTAAAATGATGAGGATCAGTGAGGTGGCCCCTCCTCCTGCACACATGTGACTCTCTCACTGCCCAGGCCCCAGGAATCCCCTGCCTGTTTCATGTAAAACACTGGACTCCGGGGCCAGACCAGGCTTACGTGTATGTCAGCTGTGTCACACACTTACTGTCTCTGGACCTCCAGGTTAGAGCATTTATTATACCAGGGGCCAAGAAAATGCTCTGGGAACAAATGTGAGTGCCAATTACCGTTACACAAAAACAGTCGTTCAAGTGACATGCCCCAGAACCCCTGCCAGGCTCACTGGCCCCTACGAACCCCAAGAGGAGAGGTTCCGTCGGTCCCACTAGAATGTATGAGAAGCATCATCCCAGGTAGGAGAGGGCTCCAAAAAGGATGAGCACTCCAGCGTCTTCTGCCTCCCTCCATTGCCCTAACCTTACAAATGGGGAAACTGAGGTTCCCAAAGGAAAAAATTCTCCCTGAGGTCCCCAGGGGAATCGAAACACCTTGCTTTCCCTCTGGTCTAGGAAAGGCAGGGTCCAGAGGCGATGTACCACAGGATTTCCAGAGAAGCTTCACTTCTACCAGCTCCACTCACCTCTACTAGGCCTGACCCACTGGGCCTCAGGCCTGGCACCAGCTTAACTCGGCGGCACCTGCTCGGCCCAGATGCTCTGCTGGGATCTTTGTGACACGCGGGTTCACCAGCTTGGCTCAACTGGCCCAGCTTCGCTCCATTCGGCCCCAAGTGGTCTCCCTCGGCCCTTCTCGGCCCCAGGCAGCTCCATTCAGCTCCACTCCGCCTTGCTCAGCCCCTCTTGGCCCCACTAAGCTCCACTCGGACTATCTTGGGTCCACTCGGCCCCCGCTAGGCCTCTCTCGTCCTTGCTTGGCCGAGCGCGGCCCCACTCACCCTCGCCCCGCCCCCCCGACCCACGCGGCCCCACGCGGCCCCCCTTCGGCCCCACTCACCCTCGCCCTGCCCCCCCTGCCCCACGCGGCTCCGCTAGCCTCTTGCACGCTCTCTTCGGCCCCACTTAGCCCACCTGGTTGGCCACTTTTGGCAGGTGGGGCATCGACTGGCACATTCGCCCGCCTGGTCGCCCGGTGGAGTCCCTTGCTGGGGCGGACCGGCTCCCTTAGGTCCACATTGGTTATGCCCCGAACAGCTTGGTTCCACGGGGCCTGCCTTGCTCTCTTTTTCCGTCACCTACGAAGCCCCCTGTGCACCTGCCAAGCCCTCACCAACCCCGCCGCTGCAGGGGAGTCGGTCCCATACCACCTCAGAGGGGTCTCCCAGGGTTTCCTCACCGTGGGGGCGTGCGGGCTAGGGGAGGAACCTGTCTTCTGGAGCACGGGGGACATGGCTTCACCTCCAGGCGTCCCCCTTGTCAGACCTCTCCAAGTGCAAAATGAAGCTGATAACCGGCTCTCCCGGGGCTAATGGGAGGACTAATGAGCCAGTGAACACATGCTGAGCGCCATTTGAGTGGAGAGCAGAATGCGGACACCGAGGAGAGGTCTGGCCCAGCATCCTCCAGAAGTACACAGAGGACCAACAGGGAGTGTTAGCAGAAGACACTGCCCTCTGTTTCCATAGCTATGAGGCTTTGAGCAGGGCGCTTAGAGGCACTGAGCCCAGCTCCCTATCTGTAAAATGGGCGCAGCTCCTTGGTAAGCCAGAATCATCTGTGCCCGCCCTGCCCTCCAACCCGAGACATCTCAGGATGAGGCTGCACAGATGTCAGTCCCACTCCTCATCCTTCAGAAGGTTGGCCTGGGAGAAGGATAGCTTTTTATAATGACTTCTGATGTGACTAAAATTCATCCACAAACATTTCATAGCTTAGAACTCAATACTGGGGTGACAGGGCAGCATTTGGGTGCTTGATTTGCAAGCTGCAGAAACAGTCTTGACTAGTTGAAACAAAAACAGTTGTCACTGGGATACTGGGGAGATAATGGAATAAGGGAAGCCTGAAGACAAGGGTCAGTAAAGCAGGATCTGGGCTGTCTCAGGTGGTCTTGGTGTCAAGAATCTCTCAACAGTTCACCCCAGGACACTGCTGCTATATGAATGCTCTCCAGCCCTTTCTGCTGTGTGACTGGGCTGTCTCTGCTCAGACTCTTGTGTCCAGAGACCATCTGATTAATGGGGCATAGATTTCAGGAAATTCTTCACATTGGAACAGGTCTTGAAAGATGAGCAGAAATTTGCCAAGGGAGAGAGAAGGACCTTCTAAGTAGAAGGATCAGCATGTGTAGGGCACACACATCACAGGGCAGAAATCTTGGGGCTATTTTAGAATTCTGCTTGCCACACTACACTCGGAGCTTTCCTGGCCATCTTATTCAAAGCTTACAAAGACTCTACAGAAACAGGTATTATTCATTGTTTGGAAAGTTTTACTTTCTCAGTAAAATTGCTAAATGTTTTATGAAGAATTTAAGCTATATAGCAAAATGCTACAAAAATGGGGGCAATTACTGCAAATTCTAGTACCCCAAATGCCCAGAATTAATGTTAGGCAATATCATTTCAGACATTTTCCTAGACAGAGAGGAAGGAGAGAAGAAAGAAGGAAGAGAATGAATTAGCGGGTCACACTCTATATGCTAAATTTAAAAATATATGGAACTTCTTAACACTTGAATTTAATGAAAGAAAAAGAATTTAAGTGAAATAAAAACAGTTGCTAACTTTAGCTATTCCTTTATTACCACAACAGATATATCCTACAAGACTCCCCCTGCCCTTCCACTGCCACCCCAAGATTATGAAGAACTTTAGGAGCTTGAGGGTCATTTATTTCCCTAAATTTGCATCTCACTCCTAGTGCTATTTTTCCCTATTATGAAGGTTGAGAAAAGTAAACCCCTCACACTCTCTTCCACACCCACACCCAACACTTTGCCATCAGGCTATCGTTTCTTATAACGCCAAGTCCTATGATTCACATTTACTCTGCCCCCTCCCTCCCTTCCCCTGGGTGTTTACTCCCAGGTCTGTGTTTATTCGGAAGTATTGTTCACCTCTAGCCCTGTTACCTTGCCTTTCCCTGAGTTTCCTGTTCAAATTTACCTCTTGGTTAGCATAGCTCTATTTTACATATGTGCATGTTAAGCTCTTTTTCAAAGTTTGCCCAAGGCAAATCAGCGGCAGGAGTCAAGCTCCAGGTATGCATCTGCCCAACTTCGGGGACAATCTCAGGAGAGCCAATGGGGTACTGAGCTTTGGTATTTGGGGGACGGCATCTGGGGAAAGGAGAGTCACTCTCTCTTCTTGAACCTTCTGGGGAGGCCAGAGGAGCCTAGACAGGACACAGGGCTAACCTGCCCCAACAAGTCAGATCTGGGGCTCAGCACGTTTCCTGTGATGCCTCTAGCGCAGCCCCAGAGGTCAGAGGAGGAATTAGCCACACAGGCTCCTGGTCCTCGTGTCTTAGATTTATCTGGAGTCTGAGGACTATGGGCAGAAAATAGCACAATGAGGAAACCAAAGCATCTTGTTTTCTTTCTATTAGAACCAAAAATTCCCCAAACAGTGGCCTAAACGAGGAAGTTTATTTCCCTTTCTTGGGGTGGGGGTGGGGGGCCCACAGGGGCAGTCAGGGTGACAATGGCAGCTCACATGTGCCAGCATGTCCTAGACGCCTTCTTGCCTTCCGTTGTGCCATTCCTCTCAGGATGGCAGCCAGACAGCCAGAAGGAAGGGGAAACTCAAGGGATGAAAAGCCCTGACTTCCACCTACACCTCACTGACCAGAACAGAGTCACAGCTACTCCTAGTGGCACATGAGGGTGAGCAATCCAGTTTTTTAAGTCTGTCAGAAGACAGACGCTTTACCAGGGTGACTGAGAGCTGGCCATCACTTTCCCACCTGCAGTACTGGTGACAGCTCCACTGACTCACAGATGTCTGTTTGAAGTGCCCACTGGGTCAGGCAGAGCTAGCTGCGTACATGGTGGTGAAGTCAACACACAAGAGTCTATCCTCACATGGGTTGCTTGGGGTGCCCGTTACGTGCAAAGTACCTTTTATCTACGGCTCCTTTTAATTCTCAGAATAGCACTGGGAAGTAAGTACTATTACCCCATCTTATGGACAAGTAAATGGAGGCTCTGAGAGGCTAATAATCTATTCAAGGCTCCCTAGTTAGCGCACTGGGCCAGCTTTCAAACCCACGTTGGTTTACTCCAAAGCTTTGGCTCTTAACAGTTTTCCACAGCAGTGGCTTCCACCCCTGGCCGCACCCACTGCCTGCGACCTACCTCTCTGTCTCTCATTTACTTGGGTGGCGGTGGCGCCCAGCATCAGCTTTCTTATATTATCTCATTTAATCCTTACAACAACTGGGAAATGTTTTCTATTTAAAATTGGGAAAACCAAGATCCAGAGAGGTAGATTCACTTGCCCAAAGTCACACAGCAAGTCCATAGAGGAGCTGGGATGTATCTTTTTTTTTTTTTAACTTCTCCACATCTTTTTACCTTCCCCAAAGAGCTAGCCTTGGCTCCGGAAGAAGGCACTTCTGTAAAGTTGAAGGGTTACAACGGCCAACCCCTCTGCCTCCCCCCAGGAATGTGTGTGCCTGAGGGGCAGGGCACCACGTGGCAGCTGGGTGATAAATAGACCAGGCCATACCAGGATGTGTGGCGGAAGCCCAGCCCGCTGAAGACAGAGGTGTGGCTGGGCCAGGGTGGGGGCCGGATGTGGAGATGCACTTTTTCCCCAGCACAACAGGCTGTGGGCTTCCTCCTCCCCAGCTGAGACCTGCATGATACGTCAGGCCCAGAATGGGTCACTAGCCAGGGACCGGAGGGCTGGCAGGCGGGCAGGGGCCCAGGGCCAGTCCCTGGAGGAAGTCACATGGTGGGGGTCACAGGCCTGACCCAGGAATGGTGAAGGGAGGGAGATATTTCAGGCCCGAGAGGAAGGGCCCAGCCCATGAGATGAATCACCCGGGACAGATTATCCTGAGGAAGACCTTGGGGGTGGAATTGTGATAAGCACCCTCCTCCCAAGGTGACCAGGAGCCCACGGTCAGCTGGCTAGTGATCGTCAGGGAGACCACGAGCAGCTAGAGTGTGATGGATCTAAGGGTGCCCATGGCTGTGACGGCTGCCCAGGGAGACTCCTTGGAGCACTCCCACTTTAAGGAAGAGAAATGGAGCCTTGGAGGTGAGTTACGCTCTCAAGGTCCTGTGGCCAGAGATGGGATGTGACATGGGAGTCTGCCCCTCTAGTGCGGCCAGCTTGCCCCCCAAATCAGGGACCTAATACAGCTACTGAGCTCTCCCTCATGTTTCCTGGATGGACACAGTCTCACAAAAAAAACAACCAGGCTCTCGTCTCCTAATGGCAAGCCAGGCCTCAGGTCTTATGCTTGCTTCTGAATGAGGTGCTAGATGTCCTAACTCCTCGATGGACAGACAGAAAGGATACAGTCCAGACAGGGCGAAGGGCTGAACCAGGATTCCAGGCAAAGTTTGGCAGAGGTCAGCTCTATCTGACTCCTGCCTCTTGGCCTATGGGTCTGTGCACTGCATTATTATTGTTTGTATTAAGGTATCATTGATATACACTCTTATGAAGGTTTCACGTGAAAAATAATGTGGTTACTACATTCACCCATACTATCGAGTACCCCCCCCACACCCCACTGCAGTCACTGTCCATCAGCGTAGTAAGATGCCACAGAGTCACTACTCAGAGCCTTCTCCTTGGCACTGCATTATTATAGGGGGTTAAAAGTATTACTGTGCAACATTGTCTGGGTTTCTCAGTGCGGTCCTGGACCATCAGCATCTCCTGGAGACTTGCCTGAAATGCACATTCTTGGGGGCCGCTCCAGATGGACTGGATCAGAACCCAGGAATGGGGGATGGTGGGTTAAACCCTCCAGGGGGTTCTGATGCCACCAAACCCCAAGTCCACACACATATGTACACATGTGCACACACACGCACACACATACACACTACAGTTATTCAGTGTAAAATGGCCTTATAATGAACTTGACCTCAAGTTCAGTAGACAACCCCATTCACCTGATGGCCCATCCATGGGCTCACAAACTGTGAAGTGCATGGGTCCTTGGAGAGCAACAGCGATAGTGTTTCCCAGGCTTGAGAGAGCTGCCTCTGCACTATTCCCCATGCACAAAACAGTGATTTGACTAATTTTTATTACACTATTGCTTGAATATGTACTGTGATTAAACTAAAACTCAGTACAGACCTTATGCAATTCTAAAACCAGAAAGATTAAATATGGATAACTACAACTGACACTACAAAGCCTAGCTTTTGAATTAATGGTATTGAAATATGGCAGGGAATGCGGATTTGCTGAAGCCAAATGGCAGCTTGCAGCCTGACTGAAGCCTCACTTGGGGGATCTGGAGGGGGACCCGGGCATCTGTATTTGTAACCACGTCATTCTGATGCACACAGAAGTTTGGGAAATGCTGGCCTAGATGACCTTTAAGATTCTTTCTGGTTCTAAAAGGCTGGAATCCAATATTCATCATTATCACTGTGATCATCCTCACATCTTCATCCTCCTCCTCATCAAATAGCTATCATATGTTGAGTACATGATGTGTGCCAGACACTGTGCTAAGTGCTTTACGTATATGATCACATGTAACACATGAGACAGCATTATTTTTATCATCGCCACTTTACAGAAGAGGAAACCGAGGCTAAGAAAGGTTAACCACTTTCCTAAGATCACACAGCATGTGGCTGAGCCAGGACTCAAGGCTGGGTCTGGTGGCCCCAGCATCATCATCAGCATTTCATATCTGACTCTCCCGCTAGCTGGCTGGGTGTCTGGGGAGCCTCTCATCCCTGCTTTGGGATTCAGCCTCCCCATCTACAGAATGGACCATCTCTTTGCACCCTTTGTGTCCCACAACCTCTGTCCCAAATTTGCAACAGGCTTGCTGCACAATTTGGCATTGGGAGGAGTGAGACACGGCTTTTCCAGCTCTGATGCCCATGTGGCAGCCCCGCACTGTCAGGACGGTTCAGCCCTGCTCACCCTGGCCCCCTGTGTTAAGCACTGAGTCACCGACCTGGAGCAAGTGGACCTCATGTATGGCAGTCGGAGGGCTGGTTGCAGATAGATGAAATCAGTGTAGAGGTCCCCATTCTTGGCAGGGGTGGGAGATACAGGGGGAGATGAAAGGGAATTGGTAGTGAACTTTTATTAAGCACTCACTGTGAGCCAGATACAGATGCTGAACAAGCAATGTAACCTCTCAACACCTTAGTTTGCTTTCTTGGAAAATGAGGTTGTTCTGAGGAGTCACTGAGACCCATTTGATTACTCCTTTTGCCAACAACTATCTAGTGTGGGCTGACTATGTGTCGGCCATCGTTCTAGAAAATGTAGCCATGAAGTGATAAATATCCCCTCCTCACAGGGCTAACAGTGCAGAAGGAAAAACAGAAAAAACAAGTCAACAAATAAATACAGCGTGTAAAGTTGGAGGGAGTGGCAGTAAATGCTAGGAAGCCAAATAAGGCCAGAGTAAGAGGGGTCTGGAGAGAGCTGTGAAAGGGCCAGCTGGGTGCTCAGGGATGCGTTGAACGAAGGAAGGGGCCACTGACGTAACTATCTGGGAGAGGAGTGGTTCCAGGGAGTGAGAAATCAAAGTGGCCGTCACAGAGCCGGGCACATGATCAGTGCTTGGTGAATCTCACGCGCCATCCTAGTTCCGGGAAGGGGCCGTTTCCTTCTTTTACCAGATGGGCCATCTCTATGCTGCTGCCGCCCCCCAGCTGTGGGAATGTGGCCTGCATGCCCCTGCTTCTTGTCCCACTCGCTCCCATCCTGGGGCAGAGGCCTTGGAGAGCCAGGGCCCCACGCAGGAGGTGGAGGAGGAGCCTCCACCAGGGGCCACACGGTTGCCCATCACCCAACACACGGTGGGAGGCTCCGCACGTGGTGCACAAGCGGGCTGCATGCTGGGCAGCTGCAGATAACAGAGACTCACCTTGTTGTGCAAACCCACACAGGACTGTCACCGATCTGCTCAGACAGATCACATGGACAGCTTCCCGCATCTGCAGAATGACGTCTGTAGGCCTTTACTGGCAACTCCTGAACAGCCTCTGCGACCTTCTTTCTAACTCCCCCTCCTCCTGACCCCTGGCTCTCCATGGGCTGGTTACCTGGGGGCCCATCAGGAACTTTCCCAAAGCCACACGGAATAGTGACCAAGCTGAGAGGAGAACCTCACTCTCTCCTCTGTGTCCCCACGCCACAGCCCAGTGTTCCCTCAGGCTGAAAAACCCCACATTTCCAGCAGCCTTCCCCAGACACACTCCCTGGGAGCCTGGCTCCTGGGAACCTCCAGTCCTCCCACCTACCGCCGGCAGCTCCAAATGCTTTAGCAATAAAAGCTTCTTCTCTGGTCTGTGTGGCTAAAGTGTTCTTAAAATCACAAATGAAGAAAACAAATGAAGCAAATATTAACGGAAAGACCCCACAGCCCCAGCCCCGGCACTCCGTCAGGGGAGACCGATGTAAACACGGACATCTATCCCGATCAGTAGAGGCACCGAGTGGTGGCTCTGGCCGCCTCACTGATGTACTATTACAGGTGCCCACACGGCACTCACTGGGTTCTGGCCAGCGTTCCAAGCACTTTACCTGTAGCATTTCAAACCTTATTACAGCAATACTAGGAGGTAAAACACTTATCCTTCCCAGTTTACAGATGAGGGAATTGAGGCAAAGAGACATTTAAGTCCATTTCTCAAGGTCACAGAGAAAACAGAGGGTAGAGGCGGGATTTGAAACCTTTTTGAGCCCTCATTTAGGGCACTTTCTGGTTAACCAGCAGAGGTCAAGGCGCGTTAGTAATAATTAATGCTGTTCTGGCACCCAAGCCGCCTCTCCCGTGTACCCAGCAGGGGGAGCCAAAGACCCGGGCCCGCAGAGCTTGGTTTTGCCGAAAGCTGCACAGCAGCCCCTCTCTCCCCTCATTCAGGTAGAGGAGAGACTCCAGTTAGCATGGCTCTGCCGAAGAAGAGCTCTCTGCAAGACGTTCCACTGAGTCATGAAATAGTTATTCACACCTGGTTCCGGGTCTTGGGATGAATCACATACAGTTCCCCCTGGGGGGTGCTCACATTCCAGTGAAAGATGAAATGACCTGGAAATTATTAGCTCCAGAGAAAGTCCAACAACTTAAAAAAAAAAAAAAACTGTCCTGGATTGTGCAGCTATTAAGTGGCAGAGCTGAGATTCAAACCCAAGCATATTTGACCTCAAAATCTATGGTCTTTTTACAGAGTCATGATCCTCAGTTGATGCTGGGGGCTGGGGATACAGAGATGCCGGACGGACGCAGGATCCTGCTTGCAAGGAGCTCAGGTTCTAATGGAGGAGGGGTGTGTGTGAGCCCAGACATCATCAGGGTGGGAAGGGCTCTACCAGGATCTGCTAAGGGCCCAGGGAGCACAAAGGAAGAATGTGTTAAAATATGCTCTCCTCAAAGGCTAGGGTCATGTCTGTTGTGTTTACTGCTGTATCCTGAACCCATCTCAGGGCCTGGCACAATTTAATCTTCAATGAATGTTTCATGAATGAATGAACAAGGAACAGACCAAGTGCCTTGGACAGAGGCAAGGTTAATCAAGGAAGGCTTGGCAGAGGACATCATATATCCGTGGGTCTTGAAGGATGAGTTAGGAGCTTGCCAGGTGAAAAGAGGAAATAAAGGCATTCCAGGCATATGCAAAGGAATAACAGAGTGGAGTAACAGACTCAACCTCTTTTTTATTACAACCCACAACACACACACACACACACACACACACACACATACACAAAATGTACATGCAATACAGACACAGACACATGCCCAAATGGAATCTTAGTATGTACAATATCCTCTGTTGTTTTCTGGTCTATTTCTGTTTTGCAAATATTAGTGGCAACCCACTAATTTTTGTGATATAGGCACAGGGGATTTGGGAAAAGTGGAGGCTGGCAACTAATTTGGAGCCAGACTGTAAAGATCTTTGCATGCTAGGGGGATGAGTTTGGGTGCTTTTCCGTCCTTGCCTTCCCGGCCAGGTCTGACCCTGCAGACTCTGCTCCTTCTCTAGCTCTTTGGGTAATTTCCTGCCGCCTCAGCTAGTCTTCTTGAGTTGCTTCTCGCTGCTTCTTTTCCCCAGCTGGTTCTTTACATCATGCTGAGCTCCCAGGGTCTGTGAGCTGGGCTCTCCCCACTTGATCACCTTGGCCTCCCATGGCATCGCTGCTACATCAAACTGACACCTCCAAAACCAAGATCATTGCCCTCAGGCCCACTCCTCCCCCATCCCATGTCCATGTTGTCCTCACCAGCCACACTGTCTCACAGAACAGAATCCTGTCCTTGGGGCCTCTTCATCCTTTCTATTCTACCTTCCACCCAGCTCACAAGTCCATCTGCTTCTCTACTTGCCATCTGCAACCACCCTTGTCTGGGCTGGGCCTTTTATATCCTGAATAACTGTAGACACCTCCTGCCCTTGTCTCTTGCCCCCCTACTTATTCTCCACAACAGCCCTCATGAGCCTTCTGAAATATACATCTGATTGTATGACCTCTGCTTCCCTTTATGATAAAGCCTAAACACATAAATATGCCCTAAATGTATCCCCAGACTTCCTGTCGGGTCTCATCTCTGCAACCCTCCCTGACTCCCAAGCTCCCTAACACTCCATTCTCCAGGCCCCTCAGACCTCCATGGGTCCAGCTTCCTCTGGCTTTAAAAACTACCTAGTGATGCCAACTCTTTCTTTCTGGAGCCCAGTTTAGGAACACCTCCTCCAGGAAGTCTTCCCTGACCCACCCAGTCTTCCCTGGGCCCCTTCTCTGTATTCTCACCATCCTCTGTGCATCCCCCATCTTGATGCCGAACACCTCCTTTTCTATTGCAGTGGTCCAAGTCTCTCTGCATCAGTAGGTGGCATATTTGAAGGATTAAGAGCAGAAGTTAAAGCCATGGTTAAGCCATGGTTCCCTAGGTTCAAATCCCAGCTCTGCCGTGTACTAGCTGTAGGAGTTTGAGACTTTATTTAACCCCTCCCTGATTCACTTTCCCTGTGCTATGAAATGATAATTCAGATAATAATAATAATTAACAAGAAGAATGTAGTACCTATCTCATGTATTGTTAAAGGATTATATGAGTTAATATGCTGATGTTCTTAGTGATAATGCCTGGCACATCATATGTGCTCCACACCTGACTGATAATTAAATCAGTCCTCAGACTAGTTGCTACAGGCAGACAGACACTGGATTTATTTGATCCACTGCTATGTCCCTAGCACACGACCCAGTGTCCTGGTCATGATTGTCCCCCAACATTTGTGACATGAATGAATCTTTTGTCTAAGAGAATGGCAATGCATGTGGGAAAGAAAGAGCACATTTTAGCGATACTTTGGAGGTAGACTGCTCAGGGCTCAGCACTGACTTCATCTGTGGGTGAGAGAGGAGGAGGAGAAATACAGGGGGAAGGACATGGCCAGGACAGACTTTACGGCTTTTCTTTCCAAACCCGTGTCTGCTCCAATCCCACTCCCACAGCCACCATTCGTTGATACCTCCATTCACGCAGACTCCAGAGAGCACAGGGGTTGCCACCATTCCTGTCTCCTCCACCTGTCCCCTCCCCTTCTCTTTCGGGTCCTTCCAAGTCTTGTCCATCCCTAGTGTCCCAGGCCAGCATCCTGCCTCCTCTCTGCACCCTACTTCCACCTGGTTGTTCCAGGTCCGTTGCTGTGTAACAAGGGATCCCAGAACATAGAGGCAGAGACAATCATTTCATTATACCCCCAAGTTAGGGGGCTTAGAAATTTGGACAGAGCATGCTGGGGGTGACTACAGAAGCCTCTGTCCACACGGCCTCAGCTGGGAAGACTCAAAGACAGGGATGACTTGATGGCTGAGGGCTGGGATCGTCTGGAGGCTCCTGCACCCCCAGGTCTGGCACCTGGGAGGGGGTAATTTCAATGTTGAACTCAAAGGGGCTGTGGACTGGGACACCTACACAGCCTCTACACACGCCTGGGCTTCCTCACAGCATGGCGGCCAGCAGACTCCTCCCATGGTGCCCTGGGGCTCCAGCAGCAGGGGTCCTGCAACAAGGTGGAAACTGCACTGCCTTTGTTCCCTACCTTTGCACGGCTTACAGTACCACTTCTGCCACACCTGCTGAAGCCCTCACAAGTCTGTCCAGATTCAAGCAGGGAGAGCACAGTAAACCCACCTCCTAATGGGAGGCATGCTGAGTAATTTTGAGGCCATATTTTAAAACTGCTACTTGAATGAACTACTAATGTCTCATACGTGAACTCATGGGGTAGTCCCCTCTCTGGTCTGCCCCGCTCTACTTGCCCAGCACTTCCCCCCACCATGCCCAAGTGAATTCTCCACCGGGCAGCCAAGGGGAGCTTTGAACGCACAAATCAGAGCCACCCTTTCCTCATATCCCTCCAGTGTCTTCCACTAAATCTAAGCTCCTTGATGTGCCAACACAGCTCTGTGGGGTCTGTGTACCCCCATCTCCTCCCTTACACCTCACCGGACTTTCTCTTTCTTGAGCACACCCTCATGTCCTTTCCTGGAGCTCATGCCCACCTCCAAGCTTCGCTCTGCTGCTCTCCTTCCTGACATGCTGACACCCCAGATCCTGTGTCCTTCAGGTCTCGGCTGGAAATGCCACTTCCTCAGACCTAAAATAAACCCCCAGCACCCAATACCATCTCTCCCATCACTGTGTTTTACTTTCCTCACTTGTTCCTGCTATGTCTGAAATTACATATTTGTTTACCTCTGTTCTCTCTCCCTCACTAGCTCCAAGAGAGGACTCCAGTCCTTCCTATTCCTTATATCCATAGAGCCCACCTTGGTGCCTGGCAGACATTTGTGGAATGTGAATAAATGCAGAAGCAGTGGTTTTTCAGGGAATGCGTGTGTGATTTAGAAAAGCAATTCTGAAGGATAAGCAAGTCTCGAGTGGTGGGGTGGGGTTATTAGAGTCAGTCATGCCTTGTTTCCAATCCTGCTCTGCCACTCATTAGCTGGTGACTTTGGGAAAACACCTTCGGAGCCCTGAGCCCCCATTTCTTCAGCTGAAACCAGAGTCCAGCAGCCCCTAGGTCACTGGACTGGGGTGTATACCATAGGAGGGATCAGCACTTCAGATCGCCGGCGATGCTCAGAGCACCCTGTCTCGGGGAACTAGGCCGAGATACACCACCCATCGTGCCCACCAGGTGTCGCCGCGAGTGCGCGCCGAGCGGCCAGCTGCGCCTGGAGCCCTCGCGTGGCTCGCGAGTCCCACATCTCGGTCTCGTGCGGGGCACCCACGCCTCAGCCAGACTCGGAGTGTCCACTAGGACCGGGATTCTAGAGGAAGCCAACCCAGCTGGATACACACTTCAAAAAGACAGGGATCGGGGAGAAAGATGCTGAGCCAGTTAATCCCTGGTCTGCCAGCAGCCTTGCGGAAGGGGGCGCCCTTCCCTGAGGCTGGGATTCGGAAGTCCGGGGAAAGGGGTACCAGGTGCTACCCAACACCCCCCAGCTCTGTTCGCTCGGCGGGAGGGGAGAGGACGTGGGGGCAGGCGAGGCAGCGAGGGCTCTCGGCCGAGCCTCGATTCCCACACCCAGAGGGCAGTCTTTGAGCGCACTCTCGGCCCGCAACTTGCGAGTTAGCGACGGGGTTGGGGGACGAGCGGACTCCCACAGTCCCCCACTTCGGCTCCGCGTCCGGGAGCCGGGAGGGGGCGCCACGGGAGCGCGGGGGGCAAGGCGCGAGCGCGCGCTGGGAGCAGGCGGCCCGGTCCCGCGGGCGCGGGGGTGCGGGGCGGGCGCTCCGGGGAGGCGGGCGGGGGAGGGACAGGAGAAAGGACAGAGGGAGGGGCGGGGGCGGGCGGCTGCAGCGCCCCCGCGCTCCCCGCGTTTCCCACACTTGCACCGGCCGCTCGCGCGCAGCCCGGCGTCGCCCCGCGCCGCGCTCGCTCCTCCCTCCCTCCTCCCGCTCTGTGGCTCCCGCGCTCCCGGCGAGGCTCAGGCGCCGAGCGCGCGGACGGGCGCACGGACAGACGGCCCCGGGGACGCCTCGGCCAGCGCCTCCCGGGCGGGCTATGTTGATTGCCCCGCCGGGGCCGGCCCGCGGGATCAGCAGAGCCCGGCCCGCGGCCCCGGTGGCCAGCGGGGACTATGAATCGGAAAGCACGGCGCTGCCTGGGCCACCTCTTTCTCAGCCTGGGCATGGTCTACCTCCGGATCGGGTAAGGGCCGCTCGCACCCCCTGCACGCGTGTCCCGACAAACTTGGCGTGGCTCGGGGATGGGTGCGCCGCCCGCGAGCCGCCGCCAGCCACCAACTTCTTCGGCCTTTCAGAGAGGCTGGGTGGGCGCGGTGCGGGAGCGGTGGGCGCACAAAGGCCCCCCAGGGACGCGCACAGCTCGAGAGACTCGGGCAGAGGGACCGGCTCTCCCGAGGATGTCTGAATCTGGCAGCCCCCAGAAACGGAGACAGCCAGTACGGACGCTCCAGCTTGGGGAACTCTGAAAAGGGAGAGCTGGGCAAAGGGTCATTCTCCTCCTGGGACCCTTCAGACCCCGACACAGGAGCAGAAAGTCCAGCAGGAACAGCGCAGCCAGGAGCCAGCAGCACTGCCGCTCCCAGGGAGCTCAGCCCCTAAAGCCCGAGAGGAACTCTACTCACAGAGGAGCGGGCACCGCCACTCCTAGAGACAGGGCAGCCCCCGGGTGGCAGGCGGGGCCAGTCTGTGCAACAGGGAACAGGTACCCAGGAGGAGGGACGTTCGCTGGCAAAAACACGAACCACTGCTTAGAGCACTGGCAACACCCTATTTCCAAGGACCCTCGTACTCCGGGAGCCCTTTTCCAAGCCAAAGGGACAGCGCCTCCCACTCCCAACAAACATACACAAAGGTAGGGCGAGAGATGGCTCGAGACACCCAGGGAGACTGACCCGCAGAGCCAGCACCAAAGAGAGGCCGGACCCTCGGCCCCCTAAAACTGCGCACCGAGCCGGCCGGCGCGCGAACGGAGCAGCCCTTCCGCTTCACCTCCGCACTTCTACGGAGGTGGGGCCTGGGGCGGCACTCCGGCTGAGGCTGGGGCCCGGGGGCTCGGGACGCGTCTTGGAGCTGCATTTGCAGGGCCCGTCACCCTTTGTACTTAGGAGATAACGCGTGTGACGCGCGCAGGGGTGGGGGTGGGGGTCTTTCTGGATTGATAGAGGTTCTGTGGGCCACCTGCACACAACCCGCCCGCCCACCCCCAGCAGAGAACCGGGGAAGGGACATCAGGCTGCGGGGGCTGCGGCGAGGGGTGTGTGTGTGTGTGTGTGTGTGTGTGTGTGTGTGGCAGCGCCTTTGTGTTTTGTCACCACCCCTCCCCTTTCCCCACCCCGAGTCTCTGGAGCGCGGATTTCGCAAGTCGATCGGCGGTGGCCGCAAGCAGGTGCGCACAGTGGGCGCTGCGACCGCCAGCCCCGACCGCAGGCCGACAGGCAACCGCAGGCGGAGAGGCGGCTGCGGGGCTCGCGCGCTGTCTGCCTGCTGGTGTGTTTTAAGTGTTATTGATTCGCGCGCGTCTGGGTGGCTTTTCTTTTCCCTGCTTTAATCTTCATCTTGGCCCGCGCCCCGCCACCCCGCGCGCACCCAGCATCCAGGAAGCCGGTCGGGCTGATTGGCGCTGGCCGCGTGCGGCTTTATCTTCTTTTTAATTAGAAACGGGGCGGAGGGACCGGGGAAAGGAGAGAGAAAGGGAAAACAACATAAAATAACCTCCCCTGGCTGCCGCGCCCGCTCGACCTCCTGCCGGCGCCGAGACCTCACTGGCCCCGTGGGGGCCCAGCTGCCGCCTAGGGAGCTGGGGAGACACGGAGGGCGCCGGCCTTCCGCCCCGCGGCCGTCCTTTGGGGCGGGGTGAGGTCCAAGTCGGGAGAAGGAGTTGCAGGGTCATTTGGGGCCAGGCCCTGCTGCCCTCTAGACCTCTGTTATCCATCTGTAAAATGGGCACCACGGGTAAAGTCCCAAAGTCCTTAAGAGGCTTTCCAGGTCCCCAGATGTAAAGGGCTTCTCCCTGTTCAGATGTGTGCTTTTCTCAAGACCGTGTCGGTTTTTTCTTTTAGGGAATTATGTCTCCAAGAGGCTTTGTTTAAATAAAAATACTTCTGAATGAGTTTTTTTAAATTCCTATTTTGTTTAGATAGTCAAGTAACTCAAGGACTAGCCCCTTGTAACAGATCCAACAAGAGTAGCCTCGGCAGCACACTTCACTGAGCACTTGCTGTGTGCCTGGCACATTCTGAGCACTTTCCATGTTTTAGCACATTTCACTTGCACATCAACTCTATGAGGTAAGGACTTGCTATCATTATCCTCATTTCATTCATGGGAAAACAAAGTACAGAGACGGGGTATAACTTGCCCAAGGTCACACAGCTGGGAGGTGAAGAAGCTTCAATGGAACCTTAGGCCTGACCTCTTAGCTGCTAGACTATCTAGCATTCCTAGGCACTTTTGACCCAAATATATCATTATCTTCTCTGCTGGTGTAGGAATTCCCTGGTGGTCAGCTAGGTGTTCAGAGGTTCTTCCTGACTTATTACCAAAAAGTCTCCACTTGACATAACCTTTCTATGCTGATTTCTCAAACAGTTCAAACATCCTAGCTCTGTGTTAGACTCTCTTTTACTGCCTGAAAGGAATGAATGAGAGCTCCAGCCAGGCTCCTATTTCAGACTCCTCACTTGCTAGCCTTTCGATCTCAGTCTCTGTGAGCATCAGTTTTAAGGCATGTGAAATGGATATGGTGCTTCCTGCCCAACAGAGCTGGTGAGAAAGGTCACACGGGCTAATGGCTGTGCCATACTGCCTTGGCATAGTAGGGATGGAGGGAAAGCTCAGTGGTGTATTCATCGCATATGCAGGGTGGGAAGGGCACCTGCTGTGTAATAGGTACTCACCCTGAGTGGCATTTTTGAAGCTCCACTCCAAACCCATTCATTCCGTGGACATTTAGTGATCTGGCAGACAGCCTCCTTGCCCTCAAAAAGCTCACAGTCTATTGAGAAGGACAGGAGATGAACAAGTGAGCACATGAATTGAAAACAAACACATACATTAAACATTAAAAGCTTCAAAAGACCATGGCCAATCAAGAGAACCCAGTAAACAAAACAGAGATTGTACTGGAAAGTTTTAAGTGGTGGGATGCAGAGGCAGGTTCCCTTAGCTGGGAAGGTCAGGGAGATGACCTTGAGGTCACATGAATGATGAAGGACAAATGATGTTAAGAAGCCAAGCATATGAAGCTCAGGGAATGAGAGCTTTCAGGCAGAGGGAGCAGCATGTGCAAAGGGCTTGTGGTAGGAAGAGGGCTGGTGTGGTCAGTAGGAAGAGGCAAGAGTGGCCAGTTATACACTTGGAAAGGAGTGGGGTCCCCTCATCTCCCGTGCCATTGGTACAGGGGAGCCTCACTTTAAGAAATTCCAATTCCAGAACAACTTCCCTTCGCTAAGCCCCAGGATGTGGAGCATGAAGCACTTAGCCCAGGACTGACTGTAGCCCTCAATAAATGGGAGCTTTAATTATTATAACCAGAGTGAGACATCAGGGGTGAGGTGTCCTCTTTAAAAGCCAGACAAGTGGGCCATCTTTGTGTAAAGTGAGGGATACCTGCCTCATCAGAATTACCCCTGGAGCCTGTTTGGAGCTATCTAGATATTAGGAAATGGCCCCGCCCTCAGGCCAGATACCCAGGAGTCACACTGACGCCTCTCTTTCCCTTTATCCTTCCCCATCCCTCCCCTCTACTCTGCCCTGTTCATCAGCCCCTCAGCAAGTCTGTCAGCTCCATCTGTGGCCAACCTCACCACTGCCACTGAGGCCCAGCCACCACCACCTCTTGTCAGTCCCTCTCCCTGGCACCCACAGTCCTTTCCCCCATGGGGCTGGCAGGATGGAATCCTATCAGTATCCAGCTTACAGCCCCCCAGTGCTTCCTGATGTCATCCTGCGAAAATCCCAGCCCTCAGCCAGATCCTCTCCCCAAACTCTACCCTCTCTGAGGTTCTGCAGCAGCTTCTGTGGGTTCTTTATATTCCTTGGTGATCCCAAGCTTGTACTCCTCCCAGAACTTGGCATCTTCTGTTCCCTCTACCCAAAATACTCTTCCTCAGACTTCCCACAGCTGGATCCTGACCATTCAGACCTCTGCTGCACTGTCACCTCCTCCAGGAGGCCCTCCTTGACCATGCCAGCTAAAGAGGTCCCTGTCTCTTCCCTCCCAAAACCACCCTTAGTAGCCATCGTAGAATCTACATTTACTTTCTTCATAGTGTTTATCACTGTCTGAAGTGGCCTGTTCTATTCACTTGTGACATGTGTGTAACCTCCTTCCACAGCCCCTGGAGGGCAGGGCTTCATCTGCCTTCCAGCGTGCTGTCTGGCACATGAGAGGAGTCCAGTATGTATCTGGGCAGTGAATGAGTTACAGAGATTGGAACTCCTGCCAGAATAGTCATGAGCATCCTTTAAACCAGTCATGTCCGGAGTGAGATAGACATACTCCATTGGCATGCGGAAAGAAAATACTAGAACTTCTATCCACAATTACTTTGTAAAGATTTTTTGGTAATGTAAGAGAGAGGTACATACCAGAGCATATGTAAACAAAAAACCATATAGACATGCAAATCATATGTAACATCTATTGATTTTTTTTAAATGAATATCTGTGAACCTACCCCCCTTTCAGAGGCAACTGCTACGTGAAACTTTGTACTTATCATTCCCTTGCTTGCCCTTGCGGTTTTACCACACAAAGATGATTCCTCAACAATACTGGGTTCTATTTTGCATGACTTTAAGCTTCATCTCAATTGAACCCTGCCATAAATGCAAAAGCAACTTGATTTGTTCACTCAATGTTATGTTTGTGACGTATGCTTTTTTTTTTTTGTATATAAAAAGGAAATCAAGCCTCACTAATAAGGGAATATACACATTGCACAAGTACCAATGTGGGATTATAAACTGTAGCATGGGGTGGGGTGCAGTATCAAAGAAGATGGGAGACCCCTGCTGGGAAGGGGGCATTGTGGGGGGATGGCCAGGGCCGGCCAGCCACCCAGGGGGGGCATGTCGGAGTGCCCCATACCTTGCTAGCCTAACACTCCATCTCTCTGTGTCCCCTACTCCAGTGGCTTCTCCTCGGTGGTAGCTCTGGGCGCGAGCATCATCTGTAACAAGATCCCAGGCCTGGCTCCCAGACAGCGGGCGATCTGCCAGAGCCGGCCCGACGCCATCATCGTCATAGGAGAAGGCTCGCAAATGGGCCTGGACGAGTGTCAGTTTCAGTTCCGCAATGGCCGCTGGAACTGCTCTGCACTGGGGGAGCGCACCGTCTTCGGGAAGGAGCTCAAAGTGGGTATGTGCTCACCCAGACACCCCAAGCATGGTCTTCTGGGCTATGGGAGACCAGCATACCCTCAGGAGCCTTCTGGGACCCCCTCACCTGCCCCGTGCTGGAATGCCCCTCCCAACCGTGGGATTCTGCCAGGGCCATGACTTAGGTTCAGGTCTCCAGGTGAGGGTCAGCCCTCTCATTTGAATCCAGAACCCCACTGTTCATGGCAGATTGCAACCAGCAATCAGTGGCCCAGGTGTCACTGATCAAGATAGCACTGATGCTGTCTTTTAAATTGAAACCCAATTTAAAAAATGAGCTATTTCACCTAAAAATATGAATTTCTGGCTTTTGAAGAATTGGCAGATCTACTTACACATGTGCCCACATGGTTAGGATGGGCTGGAACTGAGAACACAGCTTCCTTCTTTCCCTGTGAAGACCATTCATTGCCATAGTCCCCACCACTCCCTCAACACTCAGTCCCCTTATTTAACTCACCAGCCACTGTGGGCATTTGAATTTGCAAACCCCTGTTTTATGGGAATTGTCTGTTGTTCAAACGTGCATGTGTGTGCACAAAGTGTCGGGCCACACATTTGGTTTCTACAGCAATCATGAGAAAAGCCTGGTGGAAAGGGGGTCGGTCACCAGGAAGCCCTGATAGGTGAAGGGAAGGCCATTTGTGGTTCTGGCTTGTGTGTGTGTGTGTGGTCTGGGGAGCCAAGAACCCTGCAGTCTTCCTTCTGAGCTGTGAATGTCCCTGAAAGTCAGGTCAGCCTCTGTCCTTCTGGGCTGGAGTGGTTCATGCAGATTGCTGGACTGCTCTAAGGGCATGCCTGAGTTCTCTCGCTCCCTTAGCCCCAAATCTAGCCTCTTCTCCATGTCCTCATTTCCTCCCCCTGTGTCACACACACAGCTGGCATATCTGAGCTCTCAGGCACCCCCATCACCCTGCTAGCCCAGGCCATCCTGCAGACCCTCATGGGGGAAGGGTTGTCCTTTGTAAATGGAAATCAGATCAAGTCATTTCCCTGCTTAAAACCCTATGGAGGTACATATATACAACAGAGTATTACTCGGCCATAAAAAAGAATGAAATCTTGCCATTTGCGATAACATGGATGGGCTTAGAGGGTTTTATGATAAATGAAATAAGTCAGAGAAAGACAAACACTATATGATTTCACTTATATGTGGAATCTAAAAAACAAAACAAACAAAACTGAAATAGACTCATAAACACAGGCAAAGGACTGTTGGTTACCACAGGGGAGGAGGGCGGGGGAAGGGGTGAAATAGGTGAAGGGAATAAAGAGGGACAAACTTCCAATTATAAAGTAAATTAGCCACAGGGATGCAAGTACAGCATAGGAAGTATAGCCAATAATATTGTAATATCTTTGTACAGTAACAGATGGTAACTACACTTATTGTGGGGAGCATCTAGTAATGTATATAATTGTTGAATCACTATGTTGTACATCTGAGACCAATATAATGTTGTATGTCAACTATATTTCAATAAAAATTGTAAATAAATAAAAATAATAATTTTAAAAAAAGAAGCTCTTACAAGGAAAGAGTAAAAGAATGAGGAAAAAAAACCTATAGAGGTTTCTCCTCATATCAGAATGAAATCCCAGCTGTTCATTAGGCCCCTGCTGCCCCCTGTCCCATCTGCTACCATCTTCCCCCCACCCTTGCACACCTAGGCTCCCCCCGTTTCCCAGCACACCACACTGGGTCCTGCTCCAGGGGCCTCAGCACCACGCGTTCCTTCTGCCTCAAATCCTCTACCGCAGCCGGTACCCTGGAGCCCCCATTCTCTGTGGGCATCGGGCCCCTCCAGCATCCAGGTCTCCTAAAGCCCCGCACCGTGACGCTTTTTGCCGTCAGGCAGGCATCCGGCACCGCCCGAATCTATCCCTCACCTGTTGGGAACGCCCGCTTCATGAGGGTGGGGCTCCCGGTGGGGCTCCCCGGCCACCTTCACCACGGAATGTTTTCTTCTCCCTACTTGAGAGGAGGACCGCGTCATCTCGGTCCTATAGCTGGTCTTACTTTACCTCCACCTTCTGTAGGTGCCTTGGCATCCTGGGACCCCCAGTTCCAGGTGAAGGTGGCAGGGAGCGTGGTGGCCTCTCACATAGCCCCTCCCTGCAAGTACGCTGCTTCCGGCATCTTTGGGGTAGAAGTCGGCCTTGTACCATCTGCTCTTCTTCCTCTTCCCAACGTTGGAGCTCACGTTTCAGGAGGAGAACTGAGGCCCAGAGGGAGATGGGGCTGCCTCAGTTCACGCCAGAAGCTGGCATCAACCCTGGGACTACAATTTAAGTTGCTGAAACCCCCATCTTGTGAGCCTTCTCTGTTTTTTTTTCTGCCTTCTCTGGCTTACAAACCTGATTGCCCGTTCCTGGGACCCAGGCCGGGGCTTTATTTTAAATGTGCGTCTTGCTGATATATGAGATGTCACAGATGAGGAAACAGGCTCAGAAGGGGTTTGCCCAGGGTCAACAAAAGTGAGTGGCAGGTCTCCCAGGACTGGGTTGATCCCAGCAAAACCCATTGCCCAGCATTGTAATCGTGCATCGGAGGGCTATGGGGCAGGGAGCCCCTGCTGTCCAGCAGCCACCCCAGCTGGCTGGAGCTGCAGCATGGAGGGATCGTTTGCAGGCTGAGGTAGAGGAATACCACCAGTGTACACTGCTGGTGTACAACCAGGGAGGAGCAGAGGCCTGAGACAAGGAACGTTTTTCAAGGGGAGGACTTGGGTAGGTAGAGGCAGCCTCAGGGAATTCCAGCAAAGAGAAAAGCCCAAGAAAACCCACGGGATAGCGATGCTAGGGCAACAGCCCCGTGGGACCTGGAAGGGAGTGAGAGCCAGAGGACATCAAGAAGCAAGTCTTAAATTTAGACTTTCTGTGCTCCTCATCAGTGCTTGCCCCGCTATGAGGTTGCCTCTTTCCGGGAACGGCCAGCTAACAAAGTCTGCCTTATAGGTGAGGGATCAAGAGCATAGTCCTTGACTTTAGGAGCCCTGGACATCAAGCCCACAATCTGGACAGGACACATCACCTGCCTTTCAAGAGACTTCCCCAAAGCTCCACCCCATACCTTCTGCTTATATCTCATTGGCCAGGACTTTGTCACATGACTGCACCTAGCTGCAAAGGAAGCTGGGGGATGTAGTCTTTTATTCAGAGCAGGTATGAAACCTGCTAAGGATCTGTGACTGAGGAAGAAGGGGAAAACTGACACTGGGGTGAGCAGCCAGCCCCTGGCATAGGTTCTCCATCCCACATTGAGACCTGAAGGCTGACCTTTCACCATCTCCTCAACCTCCACTCTAGTCCTCAGCTCTGCCTGTGTTTCCTGGTTCTGTTTCCTCTTCTGGTTGTTCTGGGTTTTGCTGCATAGATCTGAGAAGGCCATGGGCATATTTCTTGGATGCTAGAGACTGAAACCCAATTCAGGTCACCTTGGGCAAAAAGGGAATTTGTGTTTTCCTAAGTAACTGGAGACTCAGAGATGGTGCTGACTGTCAGAATGGATCGGACCACAGGTGGGGTCGGCTTCTACCTACCCCAGAGCCACCTCTTGGGAAGCAAGATGGCCGTTAGAGCTAGTGCCACAACTTCCAGACTCAAGTTCTGCAGGAAGAGCTTTAGCTTTTCTCTGGCAGCACCTGCAAAAGTCCTCAGGCTCACTCTGATTGGATCAGCTAACAGGGCTTGACTTCCGGTTGTGTGTCCCCCACAAACCAATCCCAGTGGCCAAGGGCAACAGTCTGTTGGCCAGGTCTGGAAGCCCCACTCAGGTCGTCTCTCAGGAGAGGGACTGCTCATGAATCTGTTAGTAGCTCCAGCTGCCATAACTAAGTACCACAGGCTTGGTGGCTTAGATACAGATGTTTATTTTCTCACAGTTCTGGAGGCTGGACGTCCAAGATCAAGGTGCCAGCAGGTCTGGTTTCTTCTGAGACCTCTCCTTGGCTTGCAGATGGCTGCCTTTTTACATGGTCTTCCTCTGTGCACCTGCCCTTGAGTCTCTGTGTGTCCTAACCTTCTCTTCTTGTATGGACACCAGTCAGATTGGTTTATGGCCACCCTAATGGCCTCATTTTAACTCAGTCACCTCTTTAAAGGTTATACCTCCAATTATAGTCACATTTGGAGGTTCTGGGGGTTAGGGCTGCAACATAGGAATTTTGCTTGGACACAAGTCAGCCCATAACAATGAGCAGGCAAAAAGCAGACTGGCCCGTGCTTTAGGGAAAGGCATATGGGGTGTGGTAGGTGCTCAGAGGACAGACCCCAAGGTGGGAAGAGTGGACTGGGCAGTGGAGCTGGCTCTTGACCTGGGTCATGAAGGGTGGGAAGAATTTCAGGAGTGAGTGAATGGGATCCCGGGTAGAGGGAACAGCAGAGCAAAGATATGGAAGTTTGATTGCTAAGGGGGTGGTGAATCAGGGGTCTGTAACCTGAGTCAGGCTTCAGCGCCTTCATGTGAGATGACAGGCTGGCTACTCATGGCTCTTAAACGCCAGGGATTATTGGGGTGTGGTGTGTGGTCCCACATCAGCTCTATCAATTGCTATTCAGTGTGGCCCTTGGGGGTAAGAAGGCCCCTACCCTCTTTCCCCCAACTCCCTCCCCTTCCAGGCTTTTTTACTTAAGTAATACAATGAGCCCACCACCCAACCCAACAACTAGAGCACAGACAGGTAATTTACACCCAGCCCTGTGGGCACCCCTCATGTCTCCCAAGCCACACTTTCCCTATCCTGAATCGGGTTTCCCATTCCTTGCTTCTTTGTGTCTAATTTGTCATATTGATATATTTCATGAACTTAAATTACTTGGTTTTAGTTGTATTTAATTTTACAATGAAAAGACATTACATTATATGCAACCTTTTAGAATTTGCCTTTTTCACTTACTAGTAATAAAACTTATCTCTATTGTTCCTTATAGCTGCAGTTAATCCACTTTAACTCCAACCTAGGCATCCCTGCTTTTGCACGTGGGGCATCTGTGTTGCCTGTAAGCATGTGCTGTTATTGACAGTGCCTCCACAGGCCTCCTTATGCACATCTCCTGGCACCCATGTGCATGCATTTCCCTTGGGTGTATAGAGAGGAATGGAATTGCAGGTTGCAGGGTATGAATGTCAACCTCCCCATGGTGATTGTGCCAAGTGCCACTCACCAGCCAGCAGTGTTGATTCACAGCCTCTCCAACACTTGGGGTTGTCCAGACTTCTTCAGTTTTGCTTAGGAAGTAGGTGTAAAATACTTGCTCAGTGTCGCTTGATGTGCATGTCCCTGAGAAGTGATGCGGTTGAAACCTCTTTCCACAGTTACTGGCTGTGCATGTTTACTCTAGTCTGAGTTGCCTATTCATACTTTTTGCCCATTTTTCTGTCAGGTTATGTGTTTTCCCCTAGGTTTGACCATCATCGTTGTATAGCCTCATGGTGCAGGGGAGGTGGGCTGGATCAGGCAGCACCCCAGGGAGGATGGGTCATGTGGGGCTTCACCATCCTGCCTTTCCTTTTTGTTGAGGAGGGGGAGGAGCCAGGAGCTGAGACAGCCCTTCCTCCTGTGTTACTGCATTTGGTTTCATCTACCCTTGAAGGGAGGTGTGTCCACCTCCATCTCAGGCTCAGAGTGAGGCAGAGGCTGCCCAATGTCATGTGGCCGTTTTGTGAGTTCCCTATTGCGGGAGAGATTCTTGTGCTGTGGGAGCCTCCCAGCCTTGAGGTTCTTGAGGCTCTGTTTGAGAACCTTGCCTTGCTCCTGGGCAGGGGGGCAGCCAGTGCAGCCTCCGCATCAAGGTCACACAGCTGTGACTATCCCAGCCCCACCGCTACTGTCCTGACAACTCTGGGCAAGCATTTCATCTTTTGGATCTCAGTCTGCCCATCTGCAGAATGGGTGAATCACATGGCCCACCTTGCTGGGTGGCAGCATTACACATGGCTTAAGACTTGGCAGCCGCTGGGTTCGGGCCATCAGAGGGCATCCCTTGCTCCTCCCATGAGATCTGCATGCCTGTGTCAGATGAAGACAAGCTCAAGGAATTGGAGTTGCATGCTCTGGATTTTATTCTTGATGCAGCTGAATGGGGAGATGTAGAGCAGAATGGGGAGAGGCTATTCATGCGATTTTTCATCTAGGCTCTCCATATCACCTCTACCTCCAAACATATGCCACATCAGTCCACTTCTCACCACCTCCTGGTTCAAACCTTCATCTTTAGAGTTGTCACCTGGGCAATGACATCAGCCTCCAATATACCTCCGTTTCCTTGATCCACACAGCCACCCAGCATAGCATCTTCCCAGTATTGCTCTGGTCATGGCATCCCCCATGTAAAACTTTACAGTGGATTCCTAAAGCTCTGGGAATAAAATACCGAGAGGTCCCTGTCCTTTGCAGACCTCTGTGACCTGCATTCTGATCCCATCTCCACCCCAGCCCTGCTGACTTTCTCCCTACTACCAAGTGTGCCAAAGTCCTTCTAACCTCAGGGCCTTAGCCCTGACTGTTCCCTCTGCCTGGTTGCTCTCCTATCCTTCCATCTTTGGCTCACGTCACCACCTCTGTAGTGTAAACGACCTGTCCCTATCCCCCTCTCACCTTCTATTTTCCTTTGTATCATTTTACTACTCCAGGGCTCAGTCTGTTGATTTGCTCATGTGTGCAGTGCTGTGTAACGGTTCAGCCCTGAAGCCACCTTCTTGCTTCTCCCAGCTCCCCCATTTACTAGCTGCAGACCTTGACCCCAAGCAGCAGTGATAATAGTGCCTCTCTCGCAGGTATTGGGAAGGTGAGATGACTCACTCCCCGTGGGGCACTCAGAACTGTGCCTGGCACACAGGACGTGCTCCATGATTCATAGCTGTGTTGTTCTCATCTGTCTCTTGGGCCAAAAGGCAGCTCTGTGAGAGAGCAGAGGCCTCTGACACAGTGCCTGGTGCCTGGAGGGCACGGTCACCAAGGGTGGGTTCAGTGGATGTGGGGGGCCTCCTTGGTGCAGCCCCTTGTCCCAAGGCCTTCCAGAGCAAGAGACAGAACAGAAGGGTGAAGGGGAGAAACTGCTGAGTGATGGTGGATAAGCTGCCTGGCCCAGCCCTATGCAGGTCTGCACTCAAATGCCACCTCTGCCAGGAGGCCTTCCTGGATCATCTGGCCTGAGAGAGCCTTGAGTGTAGGTTACTCTGTGCTGTTGTCTTTCAGAAGTGACTTTGCTTACTTTTTTGCAAGGATGTGTCTAACATCAGTCTTCTCCCAGAACATAGGGAAGTCCACAGAGCCTGGTCCTGTCACTCATCTCCTCCCAAGACCCCCAAGCACCTGGCCCAGGGCATGGCACACAGTAGGTGCTCAGGAGATGCAGGAAGAAACGCATGACCCCCTACACTGCCCAACTCCTCTCTACCCTGAGTGCCAGCAGTTGCTCAGAGTCTTAAGGACAAGGGCAAGTCTTGTTTGTCTTCTGACCTCCGGGTCTAGGTGGCACCTCAGACAGGCACACTCTCTTCTCTGGGCCTTGTGAGTGAATGCTTTCTGTTCTGACCCAAAAGATGGAATATTCATTGCTACACGTTTTCATTCTGATCATTTTAGCCCAGGATTCTATTAGTACTCCTTTCCATCTTTACGCTGACTTCAAATAGGACAAACATGTTGGGTAGGTCAAGGACTAGGGAAAACCCTGGCTCCACGGCATGACTCCAGAGGACCTGTTCCCAGGGTCTGTTCAGCAGAATGCTAGTCTCCATCCCCTCCCCCCAACACACACCTCTACTGCTTTGAGGGGGAAAAGGAGGGCTCCTTGGGTGATAAATTCGGAAACTCAGAACACTATATTCCCTGCTCTAGAGAGCCAGAGTGCCCACCAATATATTAAAGGCCCTGAAAAGTCCTGCAGACAAGAAAACAGTCACACAGGTTTCTCCTGGAGTGCCTGCTCTTCCGTGACCTTGGACTCACTGACCATCCAGTGAAGCTGCTCCTCAGAGGCACCCACATCAGGGAATACCACTCAGGAGACCCTCACACACTGACCGTGCTTGTAATGTGGGTTTTGAACTGACCAGGAGTCCACCAAAGTGTATTCACTCATCCCCAAGTCCAACATCTTTCCTCAAGAGCCGAGCAGAGGTACATCCTAGCTTCTGACATTGATGTGGATGGTGAAATGTACTCTAGTCAACATTACCCTTGAAAGTCCCTCAAAGCAGCCACAAAATTCAGAATACCTGGCTTTCTATATAGGTACAGTAAAACATTCAAGTGACTAGATAATGTATATATAGTAATGCATTAAAGAGAATGAAGAGTACATATTTAACATGTAAGATACAGACAGTGTTTTTTTTTTAGTTTGGTTTTTTATCTTTTTAAGATCCTCCATATATTTGTCCTCTATCTGACTTATTTCACTTAGCATAATATCCTCAAGGCCCATCCATGTTGTTGCAAATGGCAGGAATTCCTTCATTTTACAGGTGAGTAGTAGTCCATTGTACACATATAGCATGTTTTCTTTATTCATTCATCCATCATGGACACTTAGGTTGCTTCCATGTCTTGGTTTTGTCAACGAGGCTGCGATGAATGTGGGGGCATGCATATCTTCTTGAGATAGTTATCTCATTTTCTTTGGATAAATACCTCAAAGTGGAATTGCTGGATCATATGGTAGTTCTTTTTTAAATTTTTTTAGGAAGCTCCATACTGTTTTCCATAGTGGCTGTGCCTTCCCACACTCATAGAACTTTATTAAATTTTGCTCTAGGTGTTTTTGGTTGAATCCATGTCAGTTACAGCGCTCACGAGAAGACACACCACACCTGCCTGTGCGCCACCCATTTACTCATTTACCCATCCCACAGATGTTTACTGGAATCTTCTGTGTGGTTCATGGCTGCTGAATTGGCTGAGGGCTCTGCCCTCAGGGCACTCACTGTCTACAGGGGACAGACTGCAAAGTCAGGGCTGAAATGTGCTCTGGGGATTGAGAAGAGGGGAGGCCCTGGGGTGGTGAGCAGGTGGACTGTGACCCTGAGGCTGCCTGCAGAGGTGACTTGCAATGGACTGGTCCACAACCAAGGAGAGGGAGGGCATGGCAAGGAGAAGCAGCCACAAAAGGCTTGCAGATAGCCTGCCAGGAGCCAGGGCACCCAGAATGATCAGGTCCCCTGGACTCTAGGGGTTGGGGAAGGGAGGGCAGAAAGAGGCTGATGAAAGATGCGGACTAATCAACCCCATTGGGTTTTGTGTACCAGACTCAGGGTTTGCCCGGGAGCGGAGTTGTCAGAATTTATCTCCCCTGTCTCAGGGGAGAGACAGGATGTGGGAAGATACTCAAATTCTTAGCACATATAGAAATTTGCTATGTCTCCAGCATTAGTGTCAGCAAAGAGATGTGATTCCCCTTCGTGTGTTCCTGGGGTTGGCTGCATTCTTTTCCCAGTACTCATGGCCTCCTGTTGGGTACTCCCCTGCCGGAATTTTTCCAGGGATGAGTACAGATGACCTAGGATTCAGGCCCTGGAGTCCGCCCTCCTCTGTCTGCAAACTGGGTAACTCTGATGCATTTCTGGGCTCTGGCTCCCACTGCATTTGTCATTTGTCGCCACCTCTCTCGAGCAGTCACTCAAGCAGCTCCCCTCCCCTCTCCCGGGGCAGCCTGCCGGGCCTGCAATCCCCCCGGGGATCCAGCCCATCTTTTCACCCATCTCACACTGTGAAAGTGGACGGTGCACATGTCTGGTGGGCTAATGACCATTCGAAGGGACAGACTTGAAGACCTTTCCAGTGAGAGAGACAGAAGCAAGGGGTGGGCCAGCTCCACTTTCTCTCTGCTATTTGTTAACAATACGCCATCTTGCAGGAGCAAAAGACCTATTCTTTCCCTATTCTTGCTTAGAACACAGCTAACAAAGGACTTTCTGTCTCGTTTGCATTTTTTTTTTTTTTGCGAGCCTCAGTTCATCCTGGGTTTTAGCTCTCCTGACACTATTCTTTGAGATGAGTCTTTTGTTATAATGTTCTCTTTCCAGCTTTCATATGGTAGACAGACACACACACACACACTCACATGCTTTTATATGCACTGCCATTCATTCATTCATTCGACTGTTGAAGCTTCGCAGATAAATAATCCAAGTCCCCACAACCTAGTGGGAAGGGACCAATAATTCAATTCAGCACAAAATAAGGATAACTAAGGTGCTGGGCTACAAGGGAGGGGATACCAGGTAGGGCCCTCAGAGAGGGGACAATAGACCTGCATGCATCCTGATGGATATGATCAACCAGGAATGCATCTAATAAGACTACTGGTTATTGACCCCTCCCCAGGTGTGAGCTGAGCCTGTCATGTGCTTTGGTTTATTTAATCCTCCTAACAGCCTAAGGAAGCAGGTATTTTATTATTCCCATTTTACAAATGAGGCAACTGAGGCCTTGAGAGGTCAGTTAACTCACCCAAGGCCCTGCCACTGGGAAGTAGAGCTGGGCTGTGAACCTAGATTTATCAGCCTCCAGGGCCCTGGTTTGAAACCACCAGGCTACGTTACATCTCACCAGGCAGATGGGAAGGAAGGGCATTTCCTGGGTGAGGAATAGCATGTGCAAAGTCATGGAGGCAGATGTTGACCCTTGATGGATGGTCAGCAGTGTGCTCCAGCCTTGCTGGTGCAAAGAGAGACCCCTGGATGGAACTGAGGCAGGAGAGGAGGCTGGGGGCCTGCACGTGCCCTCCCTCCAGCTCCATCTCAGTGGGCCTGTTACCTTAGGCAGGCTCAGCCCAGACTTAGCACTCTCTGCACCCCCCGATTCTTCCGGTTGCTCCTGGAGAGGCCCTCTAATTCCTCCGGATGGAGGCAGCCAGATGTGGCACTCTGAGCCCAGCAGGGGTGTGAAGTGCCATGCCACAGGGCTGGCAAAAGTAACCTTTTTCCATCTGTATATTTTCCAAATCATCATATATTTCAGCTTGTGTCACTGCAGATTGCTCACTCTCTGACCCATTGGCTTTAAATAGAAAAAGAAAAAAAATACAATGCACTTTGTGGTTTCCAGTAAGATACCGTAAATACACCCAGATAATATTCCGGTGCAGACCATTTACAGCGGCCGCACAGGGCGGTGGAATGGAATCTTCCGGGTAAGCTCGGACATGGGTGTATTTCCTCTGTGCCCGCCGGGATCGTTACGGAGCTGGAATGTGTGGAGGGCGCCAGGCCGGCTCCCCGTTTTCATCTCAGTGATAACATGGCTCTTTACTGAGCACCTTCCAGGGGCCTGGGCTCTTCACACAGATTTCACTGAACCTTCCTGGCGTCTTGGCAGCGTTCTCCTGGTGTTTCCTGTTTGACAGATGGGGAAGCTGAGACTCGGGGAGGAGGGGTCGTTGCTCAGGGCCACCCAAATGAAGGAGCAGAGAGGACAGACTGACCAGCTCCATCTTATCCGAGTTCTGAGCTGAAGCCACCTGGGCTTCTAGATGTTACATCTACCTGGGGATATGGCTGGTTTGAGAGCTAGGAGAACATGCGGTGGTGAGGGTGGGTACGCCATGCTGGGAGCGAGGGGAACCTGGTTCCAACCCCCCAGGTCTGCCTGGGCAAGCCGCCTGGCCTGTGAACCTATCATTCCGGGAGGAACCCATGGGCTTCCTGTCTGTGGCTGTGGGAGTCTGTTTTCTGATTCTGAGGACAGCAGGCCCTCTGCCCAGGGCAGGATGGTGCAGGCCAGTGGGACCTGCCGCTTGCTTTTATGGCTTCAGCTCCCCCCATGCTGCCCGGCTCACCTGTTCCTGCCACCAGCTATACCATGTCGGGGCAGTCACACGGGCTCTCTCTGGGCCTGGAGCCCTTTCCCTGCAGAGGGCATCGAGCTGGCTTCTCTGCGCTCAGAGGTGTCCACCCCAGATGCCCCCTGCGCCTGTCACCACCTGTCCTACATTCTTTTGACTCTTCTCTCCCCAACCCCCAAAACACAAAATGCCAAGCCTCTGTCTGGCTAACTCTGCTGATGCCCTAGGGGGAAGTCGTTCTGAATGGGCTAAAGTTCATCCCAATCCACACCTGCCTGGTCAGACCCTCTCAGAAGCCCAGCTGGGGTTGTTTCCCCAAGGAACAGGAGAGCGCACTTTTCCAAAGAGCCTAGCTCTGAGCCTGGCAAATACTAAGTGCTAAGTAAAGGTCACAGCATTGCTGGCTGCTGTTTGGAAATTTCTTTCTTCCATTCATTCAACAGGTATTTACTGAGTATCTACTAGGGGTCAGGCCCTAGGGACACAACAGGGAACAGGGCAAAGTGCTTGCCTTGAAGGGGATTATATTCTAAAGGGGCACTGGCATAGTAGGCCTGGTGTGAGGCATAGACAATAATAAATCTACAATGGCAGGAGGGCTATGAAGAAAAGTAAATTGGGGAGTTTCTCTCTGTACCTCCTGACAGTGTACTTGCAATGTCATCATATAATCGCTGTAATACTCACTAGGGTTTATTTAAGCACAGCTCTATGCCAGTTGATACCTACTTCTTCCCACAAAGTAGATGATAGTGACAGATCTGGAAATGGAGGCTCAGAGAGGCTAAGTGTCATGCCCAAGGTTATCCAGCTTCTGGCAGGGTTGAACCTGGGACTCAGGTCTTCTCATTCACTCATCCCCCGCCCCATTACAGTGGGGGTTGCAAACAGTGGGAGCAGGACAGACATGGTCTCTGCCCCCTTGGGAACCTGAGGTTTGGCTGGGCAGACATGCTGGATCAGCCCCACGCACTTGCCTCTGTGTGAAGCTGACTTGTCCTTCGGGGCACTGTGGAGCCCAAGGAGGCAAACGTGGTAATAATGGCAGTAACAAAAACAATAACAATGCTCGGCACTTGCTGAGCACTTAATACTTGTCAGGCTCTGCACCTTCCCCTAGTTCTGTGGCACAGCCCACTCAGTAGCCCCTGATGAGAGGGCGCTGTTATTGTGCCCGTTTCACAGAGGAAACAACAGAGCTTAGAGAGGTCAGAGGCCTGGTGTTAGTTACATGGCCAGCCTGAGGCCCAGGCCAGTTTCCTCACTGGGCCACTGGGAGGACTGGGAGAAAGGGAGGTGGGACTGTGTAGGGCCAGTTTAATGTTAGTGAGCAAGGCCAACATCAGGGTCACTGGCAGGGTCAATAGTGACCCGTTAGCATCCAGGAGCACTGGACTTCCGCCCCCGGCACCTGGGTCCCTGGGAGCTCTGAAGCCAAGAGCTGTCACAGCTCATTGTCTCTTGGCCCCTCAGCCACAGCCTTTGCACCCCAGAGGGCGAGGTGAAGGCAGCTCGGCTGGGACGGGAAGGCCCTGGCCCACTCTGCTCTGAGAATCCCCCTTGAGCTCAGGGGAGTTAAACATATTGGGGTGTGGCTGTCCTTCTTCACCTAGGGACTGGGATGGGGGACGTGCCTGGGAACAGAAGCTACTGTCACTGCCCTTGTGTTTAGTTGGCTGTCTGTCCCCATCACCTCTTTGTCACGCACTGCTCGAGGGCAGAGAGAGACCCAGGGCCCGACACCTGCTGCATGGAGGACCCCGGCATACAAATGACCACAAAGGGGGCTGGGCGGGCAGCCCCTGCCCGCCTCTGGTCCCACCCCCAGGGAGGAGCCTGGGGGAAGGGCAATCTCAGTGGACTGCCAGCACCCCCACCCCTCCTCAACTGGCACCCTCCATTCTCGGTCTGATGGGGGGCACCCTCTCCTTTCAGCTGCTGGGGTCTGCCAGCATACCTGCTGCACCGTGGAGTCATTTAACCCCTGGGGACAGCTCTTGGTCTGCATGGGGTACCTGGGGACCTCTGCAGCTCAGCTCTGCTGCTCCCCGGTTGGGTGATCTGGGCCGGCCAGACCTTTCTCTCTGCCTGAGTTTCCTCAACTGTGAATGAAGATAAATGAAAACTCCCGCTCTTTGGTTCACAGCCCTCTCATAAGGAGCTGTTACCACCATCATCAATACAGAATGGAATACATCTAATATTTGGGGCCACCTTCTCATACCAGGCTCTGTGCTAAATGCTTTGCCTTTGTTGATTTTTTTCTAGTCCTCTCAGCTTTCCTAATAAATTAGGCGGCTGTAGTCTCTGTTTTAGAATTGTGGAACTGCCACACGGAGAGGATAGGTTACTCACCTAAGGACACACAGCCAGAAAGCAGTGGAACAGGGTTTCCCCCTCCCCCACCAGCTATCTGGTTTTCTTTATACCCTCTATCAGGTTATTCTTTTCTCTGACATTGTTGAGGGTTTAATCTCACTGTTGGCTGTCCCTAGTACATTATTTTCTTGTGTGTTTGATGCTCTAGTGTGAGCTAGTGCCTGGGGCTTTATATTCCTGCTCCAGGTCCTGGAGCATTACTGCCCGGGACCCGTCTTTCCCCTTGGTTCAGGAGTCCTGGAGCACGCACGGGGTAAATGTGAGAATGGTATCTGTGCGAAGGCAGGAATGAAGCCTCCAGTTCTCTGGAGATCCTGGTTTCCTCACTCCCGTACCCCCTTGTTCTGGCCAGGTCTGACCTGCTTGCTGGTGCCTAGCTCCGCTGGGGCTCTGGGAGACCCCAGGCTACCCTGTCTCTAGGAGTCCATCCATCAAATTATCGCCTTTCCAAGGCCCCACCTCTTCAGGGCTTGAGGCCTGGTCTCCTGTCTGTGGTCTTCATTCGAAAGCTCCCTCTTATGCAGAGCCCAGCAGCATAAGATGGTCATGTTCTGTTCCTACCTGCCCTGCTGGGGTTCAGTTCTGTCTCCAATTTATGGCCTCAATGGGTTCCCTTGCCTTCCTGTGAATTCGGCCAAACACTGGTAGATTTTATGCAGCATTTCTTAATTTCATATAACACAAGTGTGGTCGGATATCCAGCCTGCCAAATTGCCAGAACAGAGGCCCACCATGTGCACATGTCTATCCTGTGGCTGCCCATCTGCACTACTCTGCCTCAGGCCCTCTGTGGGGCACGTGTTGTGCACACATGGTTTCTAATACCAATACCGTAATGTGTACAGTAAGAAACCCAGTTGGTGTCCAATTAATCCACTTAGCAAGTCCCAAAAGTTGAGGTGCAGTTGGGAGAGGAGAGGGCAGAGACTCCACCTCCCCAAGTGCCCAGTCCAGGGACACTGGTGAGCTGGCCTGCCTGGATTAAGCATTTCACATGCACCCTCTCCTTTAATCCTGAGGATGCAGACACGAAGAGGGCCAGGTCCCAGGCTTCCCTGGAGAGGCTCGCAAGTCCACAGGGAAGAGGATGGGATGGACCTATAAATGGCAGGTGACTCACAGCAGTGATAACAGGGGCCATGAGAATAAGAGCTGCTGTGTCAGGCAGGTGGCAAGAGCCGGCAAGGAGCTGAGAGCTTTACACGGATAAGCTCTAACAGTTTTCTGTCATCGCTATGAGACAGATGCTATGCCTATGTCCCCATTTCATAGCTGAGGAGACTGAGACACAGGGAGGAGCCTGGCTGGAAGTCAGAGAGCCAGAGATTGATGTTCCTGGAGTTTAAGCCCCCGCCCCCTGGCCCCAGGGCCTGTCCACACTGCAGGTGTTCCAGCGATGTTCTTTATAGTTTGTCACCAGATGCCATGAGCGTTTGAATGTGTACAGTTCATACGGCCGCATCAAGTGTGGAGGGGACTGGGTGGTAACTGCCAGAGGGGTCCCCTCACCTGACCGTCCAGAGGTTGGGCACCCAGACCACATGCCTTTCTCCTCTGCGGCCCTGTCCACTCCCCAAGGGCATCAGGCACTGGGGACTGAGTGGGTGTGTGCATGATGGGGGGTCCAGGCATTGTCGCCACACGGAGCGTTTCTGAAGGTAAGGAACATGCGTTCAGTCGACCTTCGTGGAGCCATTGCCCATGGAGCTCAGCATTCCTTCTCACCCAGGTTGCCCCTCAACCTGACCCCAGTGTTTCTGCTCTCCTTGCAGGGAGCCGGGAGGCTGCCTTCACGTATGCCATCATTGCTGCCGGTGTGGCCCACGCCATCACGGCCGCCTGCACCCAGGGCAATCTGAGCGACTGCGGCTGCGACAAGGAGAAGCAAGGCCAGTACCAGCGGGACGAGGGCTGGAAGTGGGGTGGCTGCTCTGCCGACATCCGCTACGGCATCGGCTTCGCCAAGGTCTTTGTGGATGCCCGGGAGATCAAGCAGAATGCCCGGACTCTCATGAACTTACACAATAACGAGGCAGGCCGAAAGGTAGGCAGCCAGGGAGGGGGGCCGGGCGGCCCTTTGCAGAGATGCCTCCGCACAGCTTCTTCCTAATGGCTGGGGCTGGGTATCTGGCAGTGAGCCTCAGGGCTCTGCCCTTAGCCTCATTCTGCCTGACTGTCACAGATTTGCGTTGGTCAGGATCTGTGTATGCTGTGAAGCTGGTCAGTTGTTGGAAAGGTTGAAAAACTGAGTCTCTGTTAAAGCCAATTGGATGCTACTCAGCAAGATGGAAAGAAGGATGGATGGGAATTTTTATCCTTGGGTCCAAAATCATCCATAAAACTCTGATTATGGGCTTGGGTTGAGTGAGTTCCAGAGAAGTCATTCCTATGGAGCAGTTGCCAGGGCCACTAACACGTCCTTGGTCATCTTAACCAAGATCTGGAACTTGAAATAAAGGAGGTGACCATTCCTTCTTTATTTCTTCCTCAGATCCTCCTGAATTCTGGGCAGAGTTTGGAAGAGAGTCAGGGGTGTTCCAGGATGTTTCTAGTGGAGGTGCTTGAAATATAAAGGAGGCTGGACACCCCATCCTGTGGAGCTGGTTGTCCTGAAGCAAGGGAACAGTTGGGTCTGCAGGCCCAGAGTACACAGTGAACAACCATGGGTCCTGCCAGCAGGAGGGCAAGCCATCACCACTGAGAAAGAGACTGAGATACTGTGAAAGGAGTGAGACCCCCATCCTGGGAAGTATTCAGGCAACAGCCGCTTGGCCAGGCATCTCAGGGTACCCGAGTCAGTGCTCCCTGGCTCAGGCAGTGCCCAGGGCTGAGGCCTGCAGCTGGCAGTGGGTTCTGGAATTGCCTGAGAAGGCCAAAGTGCTTGGCGCCCACCCTGCAACCCCCAGGCCCAGGAGGTATTGGGAGATCAAAGGCTCTGAGTCAGGTGGGAGGTCCACAGGGAGGTCTGTGAGCCAGGGCATCAGGGAGGGGGGCTCTATGCTGCCTGGGTGGGGGATGTTCCACTGCAGTGACAGCACGTGTGCATGTGCTACTGGGCTGCAAACGCCGGTACCTAGCAGGGGCCAGTTAGGAACAAGAGTGACAGGAACAAGGGAAGTCAGGCACAGGGCCTGCTGGGCCAAGGAACGCAGGCCCCACCCACGGGTCCTTATCCACGGCCCGTGGCAGCCAGACCCTTGACTTCAGACTCAGAATTATACATGTGTTCACTTCATTTGTAAGTGTTGGCATTCAAAACTAGTAGTCACCAGTAACTCTTTAAAAATACAGAAAAGGTGTTAAAGAAAGATCACCAAAGGCTCAAACACATACATCTATCAGCTTGGGGGGCCGCGAACCACCCACTAGGGTGGCAGATGAGTGTGGCGCGGCCCTTCTGTTAGAGCACACCCACGGGCCAGGCAGTCTCTAGCTCTGGCTGTGTCAGCTTGCTCAGTCCTCAAGGTGCCCCTATGAACGGTATCATCATTATCCCCTGTCCACGGGGAAGACACTGAGTCACAGCACCGTTAAGTCATGTACCGACGTTCCCAGAGCTAACAGGCAAAGTCAGAATTTGAACCCAGTGCTTCTGGCTCTCCAGCCGACATTCTCTGCATACCACGCACTGCAGTGGTGGCTCAGTGGTCAGAGCACGGGCTTGTCATTCATTCCTGCCCAAGAAGGAAGGGGTGCTGGCAGGAGAGTCCTCTGAGCCAAGCAGATCACTCACCCCAGGCCTGGCACACAGTCCCCAGCACAGGACGAGTGTGATCACAAGCTGTGCACGCAAGTGTCAATGTGTCATGCTGGAGGGAGTCTGTCTGGTAAGTGGTGTGGGGATAGCGTGCACATCTTGCTGGGGAGCAAGGCCTGCTGAGGGCACCTCCCCTCCCTCCGCCTCTGGAGCCTCTGGCCACATCCTGTGTGTCAGAACCTCCCCAGTTGCTCCATGAGTCACACAGGCAGAGCTGCTCACCTGGCCTGCCCCAGCGTGAGGTCCTCAGGTAAACTGGAAGGCCATACCTGTGGGGTCCGGTGGCTGGGAGCGCCTGCCCTGGGCCAGCACAGCCCTCCAGGGTTCTCTGCTGCTCATTCCTCACTGTTTCTGGGTTCAGATCACTCCTCAGGGCTGAGGTCACAGATCACAGGTTCCCTCCTCCTCCTCTTGAAGCTCTAACTCCCTGCAGGCAGACCGAAGGAAAGCAAATGGCCTCCCAGCCTGTTTCTCATCTGTGGCTGGTTGGACCAGTGGGAGAATGAAAGGAGAGAACGCCTTGCCTAGGGTGAGAAAGTTTGGTGCATATGGAGTGGGAGAGAGTTTGTGAAGTCACACAGCTCCAGCAGGGATGGGTCGCGGGTGCTGTTGAGGGCAGCTCCTGGGTAATGCAGATGCTGGAGCTTTCAGAGGTCATAAAGCCAACCTTGGTGGGCTTCCTGGAGGAGGTGGGCCCCAACAGATGAGTGAGGTTTGGCTGGGCAGAGAGGAGAGGTGAAGGCAACCAACATATGGCGTGGGGAGGTATTGGCCAAAGGCCCAGTCCACGGTCCACACTGGCTGTTCTGTGGGTCCCTCAGGGGGAAATAGCAGGCGGGAGCCTGCAAGGTCACCTGCCAGGCCAGGGAGTGGCGGCTTTGTATTCTCCCCTCCGATCTTCCTGTGGCTGCCTTCTCCAAGTTCAAATTACTGCTCAGACGTCCCCTCCTTAGAGACGCTCCCCTTTCCATTCCTTCCTAGCCTTCTCTCAGACAGTGCCTTGTTCTGGGGCTTTCTCCCTTCCCTAGACAATAAGCTTGACAGGAAGGAGACCCTGTGTGTCTCAGTCACAGCTGTGCACCAGAGCCTGGCATAGAGGCATTCTACATAAAGAAAGATAAACAGCCATGTGCCTTATGGTCACTGGGGAGCCACCGATGGTCCTGGAGCAGGAGAGGGACAGAGATCATAGAAACTGATTCAGGAATGGGGTCTGGGGAGAGTGCAGGCCAGGCCCACCCTGATGTTTCCAAGCAGGAATGGATCTCCTAGTTCAGGGAAACTCAGCTGAAGTTTCCCCCACCTACCTAACTCCAGCTCGGGAGGACCCCTGAGGATGGCTTCCTGGAGCAGCAGTTCAACCAGGCACTGTATATTTTCCAGAGTCAAGAGGCAGAATTCAGGTATACGCAGGCAAAGGCCTGAGCAACTCAGTCTGGCCCCTTTGTGGGGAGCAAATGGAAGCCCAGAGAGGGTCTCCACTGGCTCTTGGGCACCCAGGGCAGTGCCATGCCACTCAGCCAGGACCCAGACACATACCCAAATGGTCAGGGGCAAGGACAACCTGGGGTAAGTGAGGCTCGGTATATATCAGCTCTGGGTCACATCCCTTCTTGGGGCCTCAATTTCCCCATCTGTCAAATGGGACTGAGCCTCAACCTGCTGGTCAGGACCAGGAGACGTCACACACAGGAGATGCCCCGGGATCCTGCAGTGTGCCACTTATTCAAAGGCATGGGGTCCTACTCCAGGACCTCCCCCCACAACAGGCTCCCATGGGTCCCATGCAGAGCAGAAGTGGGGAACCCGCAGGAGAAAAGGGGCCAGCCTGCGGCTGCACCTGGCTGAGCATCTTGGAAAGGATCACAGATGTGTTTATCACTGGCTCACTCGCTCCTCCCGCGAGGAGACAAGACTGGACCCGATCACAGGCTCTGGGGCTTGTTGGCGGCTGATGCGTGAGAAAAGGCGGCAGGGGGAGTCGGGGAGGGAAGAGCGAGTCCCGAGGGGCAAAGGTGGTGGCAGGTCTGAGGAGGGGAGTCCAGGGCAGCCCAGCCCGCCTACTCTAACCTGGCACATAAGGGAGAATAAACGGCACTGCGGGCCTGAGCCCGGGTGGAGCTCACCTACAGACGTGGGCCGGTGGGCAGGGCAGGTGGGGGCCCTGCTGTAGGCGCCCTTAGTTATCTCCTGCAAGTGTGTGGTCCACAGGGTCAAATCAGAATGGCCGGGTGAGAAGAGGGAAGTGGGGGGTGCCAACCGCTCTCTTGGGGAGGAGACTTCAGAATTCTTGGAATTTTAGGACCGTAATATTTTGCATTGAAACCACAGACAGTTCAGATTGGGCCTGTAGGATATTAGGCTCACGGATGGGGTTTGGGATTGTGAGACCTTCGGCCGGGAGGGAGAGAGGTGCCAGAGGCGTTTGGATTGAACTCTTTGGGTGGCACAATCTCTGTGGCTTTGAGTGATTTCCTCCCAGCCTTTTGGGCAGTGGGGATGAACTAACCATGTTTCTTGCCTTCAAGATGCTCAGTCTAGTGAGAGTCAGAGAAGATGGGCCAGAATTACAACTCAGGGCTACACACCATAGGGATAGGCAACACAGAAGATGCAGAAAGGAGCTCAGACGGGGGAGTAGATTCCTCTTGGAGAAGTCTGGAGACCTCTAGGAACAAGAGGAAGGGACCCCTTTGCAGGGTTTTGAAGGATAAGTAGGAGTCCTCCAGGTGGGCCAGGCAGGTGGGAAGCAGGGGAGTTCAGGCAGAAGTAACAGCATATACAAAAGCATGAAGTCCTAAAATAACATGGTTGGGGTGGAGGGCTCCATGTGCCTGGGGAGAGGGGGAGTGGGTAGTGAGGCTGCAGAGGGGGCTGGGCCAAACACGGGGCCTTGATCGCCAGGCCGAGGTGGGGACTTCCCCTTACGCTGGAGGTTCCTGAGGAGGCTTTCACAGGGGTGTGCTGTGGGCGGCTTCCTGGCCTCCTCTGGAATGGAGTGGAGAGCCGGGGTGAAGGCGGCCGGGCGGCGGCTGATGCCCAGTCCCAGCAGGGGCCTTGGGATGGGTGGGAGGGACAGCTGTTTAGACGAGGCGGGATTCCCCTTGGGTTGCATTTAGGGTAGATGGGTGGGTGCCACCCTCACTGGGGTCAGGAGCTGGAGCGGGGGGTGATCATTCTCCGGGGAGCCTTTGGGCGTGGGAGTGGGAGACCCTGTGGGGAGCAGGTGGGAGTGCCCAGGGGCCACTGGTGCCTGGATCTCAATTCTGGGGAGAGGTGTTGGCTGGAGCCACTTCCTAGCAGCCATCAGTGGGCGGCAGTGGCTGAAGCCCTGGCACTGGCAGGACTGCCCAACTCCTGGGTGCTCCTGGAGCTGGGCTCCCAACCCTGCCCTGGCTGCAGGCAGGCCTGGGAGTCAGGGGACACCAGGGAGCACTCAGGGGGGAAAGCTGGAGAGCCAGGCACAGCCCTAGGGGAGCAGGCCCTGGGGCAGGAGGGCGTGGGAGGCCGAAGAGTGGTCATGTGGGCTAGGGGCCTGGCCTCCGAGGCCTCCGTGGCACTATTGCACCTTGAGGTACAGTAAGAGCAAAGGTGGGGGAGCTCTGGGGCCCTTGGGGGAGGGCGGGATCTCAGCAACCCTTTCCTGGGATTGTGGTGACTGAGCCCAAGGGAGGCGGCCCTGGGGATGGGGGCCCGGCCAGGACGGGGCTGGCCCTGCTGGAATGTGCCGCTTGCTCCCAGGGAGGTGAGCTCAGGCGGATGGAATTCCACCTGAGTGAGACGTCACCTCCCAGGCCCTGCCCGGCGTCTTGCTCACAGAGAGTGCTGGTCTTGTCCCTTCCTGCCCTGCCCTGTCTGGTCTGGGTGCTCCTGGGAGCTGGGTTCCCACCCTGCCCTGGGTGCAGGCAGGCCTGTGAGTCAGGGGACACAAGCGACCTGTACCCCCACTACTCTGGCCACCAGGGTGGGGCCCAGATAAGGCTTGCTCAGCTATTTTCCTCTGCTGTCCTGAGGGCCACTTGCATATTTGACCAGATAGAGTGGTCAGCAGCGGCATGTCGAGGGCCTGAGGAGCCAGGCTCTGCCTGGCCTGAAGTCAGCTGCCCAAACCAGGCTGTGAGGGGGCCTCCTCAGGCCACTCCATTCCCGCCCTAGATCCGGGTTGCACATGTGGGCTCTCACCTGCTCAGACAGGAAGGCTTCCGGCCAGAATTTAAGGGACTTGGACCAGGGGCAGCCTTGGGTAAATCTCATGCCTGTGGGGCCTCAGTCTCTTCCATGGTGGGATTTTATGGTCTCAGAATAGTCCTCCAGGTCTGACATGTGGGGAGGGAGAGAACACAGGTTTTTTAGGACCATTGGACACCAACCTTGTCTGCAGCCACACATTCCTGGAGTCTGCCAAACTTGTTCCTGCCTCAGGGCCTTTGCACATGCTGTTTTCTTTGTCTGCAATGCTCTTCCCTCGAATATTTACATAACTAGCTCCTTCTGTTCCTTCAGGTCTCTGCTTGGATGTCTCCTCAGGAAGGCCCTTCCTGACTTTCTTCCCTTATGTCCACCTCAGCTGTTTCTGTACATTACCCTGTTTTATCTTCCGTGTAACACTTAACCATGTGAAATTATCTTATATGCACAGCTCTCTCTGTCTTTATTGCCTATGTTCTCCCACTACAATGTCAGTACCACAGGGGTAGGGATGCTGTAAGGTCACAGCTGCATTCCCTGTGCCTAGAACAGTGCCTGAGATGCTCAAGAACTATTTGTTGAGTGATTGAACAAAATGACAAGTATCTGCTCTTACCTTGGGGAACTTCCCTAGAGTCGGGTGCCAGATAAAATACAGTGACTCCCCTGTTAAATTTGCATTTGAGGTAAACAAATTATTTTTCAGTATGAGTGAATCCCAAATTTAGAACAAGTGTGGGGCATACTTGTACTAAAAAATTATTCATTGTTTATCTCAAATTCAAATTTTACTGAGTTTCTCATATTTTTTATTTAAATTCTTACATTGAGATATTGTAGATTCACATGCAGTTGTCAGAATACAGAAAGATCTTGTGTATCCTTTACCTGGTTTCCCCAATAGCTTTGCAAAACCATAGTACAATATCACAACCTGGATATTGATATTGAAACAGTCACAACACAGACCATTCCCATCACAGGGTTTCCTGGGCTACCCTTTTAGAGCCATATGTACTTCCCTCCCTTCATTACCCCCTCCTAATCTCTGGCAGTCACTAATCTTTTCTCCATTTCTATAATTTTATCATTTCAAGAATGTTTTATCAGTGGGATCATATAGCATGTAATCTACCGGGGTTGGTTTTTTCACTCAGTATAATCCCCTCCAGATTCATCCAAGTTGTGTTTATCCATAGCTTATTCCTTCTTATTACTGAGTGGTAGCTCGCGGTGTGGATGTACCACAGTTTCTTTAACCATTTACCTTTCTAAAGACATTTGGGTTGTTTCCAGTTTGAGGCAATTGCAAATAAAGCTGCAGCGAACATTGATGTACAGGGTTTGGTGTGAACATAAGGTTCCTTTTCTCTGGGATAAATGCCCAGGAGTGCAATTGCTGGTCCGTATGGAGTTGTAGGTTCAGCTTTGTAAGAAAATGTTAAACTCATTTAGACAGGCTGTGCCATTTCCATCACCACCAGCAGTGTATAAGGGATCCAGTTTCTCTGCATCCTCGCCAGCATTTGGTGTTGTCATTGTTCTTTATTTTCGCCATTTTGACAGGTGCTTGTCATATCTCACTGTGGTTTTAATTAGCATTTCTCAAAGAGCTACTGAAGTTGAACATCCTTCTGTGTGCTTGCCTGCCACCTGTGTATCCTCTTCAGTGGATATGAACAGATCTCTTCACAGCTTACGTCCGTTGTCTAATTAGACTGCTTATATTTTTAACGTTGAATTTTTGAGATTTCTTTACATATTCTAGATTCTAGTCTTTTGTCAGACACGTTTGCCAGTATTTTTTTTCTCAGTCTGTGGTGTGTCTTTTCATCCTCTTTATTGGGTCTTCTACAGAGTTTTTAAATTTGAAAAAGTCCAATTTATCACTTTCCCTTTTTATGAAAGGTGTTTCTGGTGTTGTCTAAGAACACTTTGCTGAGCCCTAGATCCCAAAGATTTTCCCTATGTTTTTTTCTAAGTTTTCTACTTTTACATTTAAGTCTGTGATTCATTTTTTAACCGATTGATTTTAAATCAATAAAGGTTTAGTTCTATCTGAAATTTGTTTTGAATAATTCATTTCTAATTGTAGTAAGATATATGTGACATAAAACGTACCCATTCTAACCATGCTTAGGTGTGCAGCTCAGAGGTATTAAGTACATCCATCTCACTGTGCAGCCCTCCCCACCATCCACCTCTGGGACTTTCTCATCTTCCCAGATGGAAACTCTGCCGCCCCCCCCCCGGCAACCCCAGCGCTACTTTCTGTCTATGAATGTGACGACTCAGGGGACCTCACAGAAGTGCAATCACAGTATGTGTCCTTTTGTGACTGGCTTACTTCACTTAGTACAATGTCTTCAAGGTTCTGTGATCTGTTTTGAATGAACTTTTTTATACAGTGTGTGTTTCAAGTCAAAGTTCATCTTTTTGCCCACTTACGCGTCACCCTGGCAGCCCTACCCAGCCTCTCTGCCCTGTGGGGAACAGTGGCCTCTGGACGGTGCTGAGAACTACAGAATTATTTTAGAAGTGAACACTCTCCTCTCCTTGGGCCCATTTCATAGATGAGAAACTGACGGCAGACACAGAGGGCCCTTGCCAAGGCCACACAGGCCCAGAGGGGAGGGCAGGGTCTGTCCCCTGGGCCTGGCTCTCAGCTCCGCCTCCCTCCCGCTCCCTGCGGCTGCCCAGGTGAGGGGCTGGGATGTCCATCCGGGACAACCCAGTCGGGGTGCCCGGGCCCAGAGGAAGGAGCCAGGAGGGGTCTGGAGCAGGAGCTGCGGGCTGTGGGTGGGCAGAGGGGAACCAGCCCAGGGCTGGGTGGAGGAGGCCCACAGGGCTGAGGTTTTTCGGTTTTCTCAGGTGACACAGCACACTCGGGGCCTAGCCAGGTCGGCCACCGATGCTGCACTGATAGCAGTGGACAGGGCCTGGAAGGGAGGGGATGAGATAGGGAGGCCACAGGGCATGGGGCTGGGGCGGGGAGGAGCAGCCCTTCCCACAGAGGGCAGCCCCACACCCCCAGCTCCGTGGAGCCTAGTCTTGGCATGCCACTTGGCTCTGGGTGGGCTGCTGAGACCACCTCCCCACCCTAGCCTGGGATGGACACAGGCAGCCTGGGGCAGACCTGGAGGAGACGGCTGGACACGCTGGCCAGGGAGAAGCTTGGTGGTGGGGGGGCCTCAGGGACATGTCACTGTGCCCTAGTCACTGAAGGTTGGGGAGCAGGGTGTACAGTGGAGGATGGCAGCAGGACTGGGACTCAGGAAATAAAAGCATGTAAGGAAGATGCAAGTTTCAGCCCTGGTCAGAAAGAACATGCTACCAGAAAGTGAGATCAGCAAGAGGGCAGGGAGAAAAAAGACACAGTTCTAATATTAGCACTTGAGATGCATGTATTAATTTAATCCCCACAACAGTCCTACGAGGTTATGAGCATTCTCTGTTTTCTCCATTTTACAAATGGAGAAATGGAGAAACAGAGAGGTTAAGAAACTTGCCCAAGACCACACAGCTGGCAGGTGCTGCCCTGCGACCTGAACCCTAGCAGATCTGGCTCCAGATTCAATCCTGAACCACTCAAGTGTTGCCAGCCCCAGGGGTTCTTGGAAGTGGATGTGTTTATCCCCACCCCTAGTTCTGATGTACTGTGGTTCAAAGATATGATCCTACGATTCTCATATCCTGTTTGGGGGAACTTGGAGATGCTGCAGTCCTCAGCCCCCAAAAGGCCCCGTTATCTGGAATTTGGGGGACCGTAGAGTACTCAGGCGCTGTGAGTCCTCTCTCACTCCCATCACTGTGGCCTTGGGACAGTCCGTGGGCCACGGCTGTCTGCCCAGGAAAGGACACTCTGGGCCAGGAGGGAGCCTGGCTGCACGGAGGAGGCATCTGCATGTCGGCCCTCCTCGGCAGTGCGGAGAGCTGGGGCGCCTCCTGTTCTGAGAGAGCTCCTGGGCTTGCTCAGTCTGGTGAAGGCAGCCCGTCGGGGCACATCCTCACCCCTGCCGAGCCCTCCTTGTCCTTCCAGGCAGCCCAGCCCAGAGCCTGGCATACAGCAGGTGCTCTCAGGGACATGGGGTACTTGAAGCTGTGCTATTCAATGTAAATTAATTACAAATAAAGAAGATAAATCATTCAGTTCCCCAGGGCCCTTTCCAAGTGCTAGGGAGACACATGTGGCCTGTGGCCACCACAGCCACATCATCACAGAAGTTCTGGTGGGTCAGAACAGCCGTGGGTACAGACCACGGTGTTGCCATTAAGGGGTCCAGGAAAGGTCCCGGCAGCGGAGGGAGCCTATGCTTCCACTCCCAGGCCCCCCACCAGCCCAGGAGTGGTCTCAGATCATGGCCCTCTGCTTGCATTGGGAAGGAATTCCCAGCATGGCTGCCGAGCCTTCGCTGGTGCGGGGGACTCACTGGAAACCAACCGAGGTGGGGAGGGGCAGCGCGGCGAGGGGCTCAGTTACACCGTGGTGGGACCAAGTCAAAAGTCACCACCAGAGACAATTGCAGCCTTTGTCCTCTGGAGGGGCACCGGGGCTCCTGGGTGTTATCAAATCTGCCAGGATGAGGGGAGAGGGGGCCAAGCGGTGGGGGGAAGGCAGGGGAGGGGTCCTGGAGGGAGGGAGGAATGAGACATGGCCCAGGGATGTGGAGGAACTGGCACTTTCTCCTTGTCCTTCAAGGAAAAAAATCCAGGTGTGGCTAAGTCCTGAGGAAGGACACCTTGCCTGGCCGAGGGTCTTCCTTGGGTCGTCCCCTGCAGTGTATCTGAGCTGCAAATAATGCTGGTGAGGGCTTGTCCCAGCCTCTGTGTCTCTGACTCTGCGGGATGTTAGGCGCACTGGGAGACGGGAATGACATGGCTGCAGAAAGAGCTGTAATAAACTTCTCTGCTGGTGGCCTCGGACAGCCCTCCTCTGAGCCTCAGTGTTCTCGCTGGGAAAAAGGCAGTAGTTTGTACTCCTGATCGAATGAAATAATGGCCATCGTGCGGAGTCCCATGGTCTCCTGCCTGGTGAGTCCTCAGAAAACAGTAGCTGCTATTGTGAATATTGTTATTTGTGATTTAGGGTGGTAGTAATGTAAAATCCACACATAGGTTCTCATGCCTATATTCTATTCCTAAGGATCTTTCCAGCTCTAAAACTCCATTTTCCCCATATACCAGCCACGTGGCATGCTGGAAGGACTGGGAAGAAGGTGTCCAGAGCTCACTGAGATTTGTCATTTTAGTGAACAGAGAGGGTTAAAAGAGGACCAAGTCATTGCAATGCCACATTGGTCCCCCCACTCCACGACAGGTGACATCCACCTGGGGGTCTCAGTGGGGTCTGAGTGGCCACCTCGGGAGGGGGCCCAGCCCTTTTCCTTTGCAGCCCCACGCCCCAGATACCCCAGTAAACACCACATTCTAGGACTGGCAAAGCTGTCCAGTCCAGCCTCCAGCCCAGGCCTCCCACCACACCTCAAGCGTCATGCACCCAGCCGCCTCCCGTTCCCCACTCCGGGATGTCTGCTGGCTCATGGAGCCCCCTGTCCCTAAGCTCACTGCTCATCTCACCCCACAAACGTGCCCCTGCCCTCATCCCCACCCGAGCCCATGAAATACCAGCTGTCCTTCCAGGTGTCCAGGCCAAAGCCCTTGGCTTGTTCTCGACTCTTCCTTTCATACCCCACATTCAATATGTTGGTTCTATCTACACCATCTATCCAGAATTTTCCTGTTTGAACGACCTGCACCCCTGATTGCAGGGCCCAGGCTACCATCACCTCTTCCCTTACGTGATGCAACAACCTCCTAACTGGTCCCCCGCTTCCACCTGGGCCCCCTAAAGTCTTTTCAAGTGTAAGTTAAATCATCCTCCCTCTGCTTACAACTCACAATGGCTCCCAACTCATTCAGCAGATGCTGAGGTCTTTATAATGTCCAACAAGGCCCTGAATGACAGGGGTCCTGTGAGCCTCTGACCTCATCTTCCACTTCCCCTTCGCTCAGTCTGTTCTGCCCACACTGTTCCCCACACACACTGGGTACATCCCTACCACAGGGCCCTTGCACCTGCTACTGATTTTGCCTGGAACGCTCATACTCCAGACATTTACCCCCTCACCTCCTCGTCTTTGTTCAAATATCACCTTCTTAGGGAAGCCTTTCCTGGCCACCCTATTTGCAATTGCCCTTGCATCTGCGTCACCACTTCCTGCCTCCTTCCATGTGTTCTTCTTCTCCATAGCACTTATGACCACCTGACATGACATTGGTAGTTGCCAAATGATCCTGATGTGACTGGGAAGTTACTGGTTGTTGTGGGAACAGCACAGCTCAAACAGGAGCTTCCTTCTCACCTTTGAAACTCAAGGGTCTGTGCCTTCTATATGTGTTCCTATGGGCCAGCTTTAAATAGAGATTTTATTTTTAAACAGCTATGTAGCCCTTTTCATACTCCAGGCAGAATTCTAACTGCTTCATATATATTAACTCATAAAATTCTCATAAGACCCAGTGAGGTAACTACTATTATTATCTGCTTTTTACAAGTGAGGCACAGGGAGGTTTGCTGACTCACCCAAGGTCACACAGCTAATAAATAGAAAGCCAGGATCTGAATCCAGGCAGTCTGTCTCCAGAATCTATGCTCTTGCTATAGTTCCTCTCTTTCGTGCATTCATGCACTTACTCAATAATTAAATATTTATAGCGTGTATTCTTTGTGTCGGGTGCAAGAATAGCAGATGACTGAAAAAGGTCTCTGCCATCAAGGAGCTCCCGGTTTATGCAAAAATGCAGAACAAATAAGTAAGGTGAAAAGAAAAATGTATTTACTTGGCAAACGTTCACTGATACCTACTAACTATCAGCCAGTGTGTCAGGCACTGGAAATCAGAGATAAATAAGACACAGTTTCTGCATTCACAATTCTGAGGGGCTTACATTGTAATAAAGGGAAAGGGTGAACTACTGCATGTCTTTATGATGGCATGAACTAGATCTGGCAAAGGGGAGTGTGGGGGATGGTGGGACCCCAGGACAAGAGGTCCAACCACTTTAGATGGCTTCGTGGTTGGGTGGGTGGGTGGGTGGATGGTCAGACATAGAATAGATATGAAAAGATTGTTGGACGGATAGATATTTGGAAGGATGGATGGATAGGTGGACAGATTAATAGTGTTTGGAAGGATGGATGGATTAGTGGTTATATGGACGGACAGGTGAATGAATGGATGGATGGGTGCATAGATGGGTATTTGGAATGGTGGCTGTCTGAATGGGTGGGTAAAAAGCTGAGCTCATTGCTGGCAAGTTGCACATTCTCCCAGTGAGATCACCAGACCAGCTGAAAGAAAGGGATGGAAATCCACACATTCGTTCATTCAGCAGATGTTCACTAAGCACCATATTTATGTGGCTGGTACTGTTTTCGGCTCTGGGATTAGATAGTATTTGTCTTTATGGAGCTGACATTCCAGAGAGAAAGCAGAGGATGGGCAAATAATCTAATCTACGTAGAATCTACTGTCAGGAATAAACAAAACGATGAAAAAATAGAGCAGGGTGAGAGGGCAGAGATGATAGAGGGGGGCATATTAGGTAGGCAGGAGAGGCCTCTCTGAGAAGTTGGGCTCTGAACTGGAAGTGAGGACGTGAGCCACACACGGGAACAGAACTGGAGACAGAGGAGCAACTAAGTACCAGAGCTTGAGGCCAAGAGGCCACTACATCTCTCACCGAGGGCGAGGGAGGCCGGAGATGCGGGCACGGATGGGTGTGTTTGGGAGTGGGGGCTCAGGGAAGATGGACCCTAGGAGGAGCCTAGGGTTTGCTGTGCTTTGGAAAGCCCAACATCAGACCTTGACCCTGGGCCACTCTGCTGGTGGAAAGGCACCACCCTCGCCACCCCCCTCCCCTGGGTTCCCAGCCCGGTTGCTCCTGGCTTGTTCACAGTTGGGAGGCTGTCAGCATTTTAATTACAGTTCTCAGCTCTCAATGGTTTACAACTCAACCGTGAAACAGGCCCAGGGCAACATGTGGCACCTCTGAGTGATATACTTGCTCACCATTTCTATATTTAGTGCTATTTAATGCCTGTGGGCCCAGTTTTCAGAGAGAAAAAGAAGGAGGAATTTAGGGGGAGTGGGTGAAGTTGTTTGGTTTTTTGCCTCGGTTGTTTTCTGAGATGATCTCCTGGTCTTTAAAAAGTCACAGGATGCCAGCCAAAGGCGTCTTTGCGCTATACTGTTCATTTTTAAGGGAGCCCAGTTCCTTGGTAAGCCGCCCTTTTCTACCGAGAGTCTGCGTTTGTTTCCTGGCGAGAAAGCTGGGTTTAAAGGACTCACGGACCAAGTGAGAGGCTCCGGGAAAAGGCCCAGGTTCATTAGTATTGCATAGAATGCGGGCTGGACTTCAGGCCATTTGTTCCCCCTCCCCTCTGCTGCGAGGGTCCCCAGACCTCCTGCCAAGGTGTCTACAGGGGGTCTCAAATTAACACATACACACAAGTCACCTAGGGAGGGGAGTGTGTGAAGATGCAGCTTCTGATTCCCTAGATCCCTGGGGTGGGGCCTGAGAGCCTGCATTTCCGATGAGCTCCCGGGGACAGCGTGCTGCTGGTCCTGGGGCCACACTCTGAGAGGCAAGGGTTCTGGCCATCGTCATCCAATAGAAATTCAAGCCACATACGTAATTTACATTTTTCTAGTAGCCACGTTGAAAAGGTGAAAAGAGTGATGTTAAATTTGATGACATATTTCATTTGATCTAATATGTCCAAAAATTGTGATTTTCATCTGTAACCAATCAACAGGAAAATACCAAGATACTTTCCATTCTATTCCCCACCCTGCCCCCACTAATAAGTTTTTGAAATCTGGCATTTGCTTTATGCTTACAGCACATCTCAGTTCAGACTAGCTACAGTTCAAGCTCTCTGGCGGCTGGTGGCCTCCCATCTTGCAGGGCACAGATTTCAGTCTGGCTTGAATACCTCTGGTGACAGGGAACTCACCCCCCTCTGGGAAGCACGCTCCATCCCTGCAGGCGCTCAGCTGGGAGATGCCTCAGTAAGACAACTAGGAAGAGCCAGCTTCTCCCTGGGTATCCTCTGCAGAGAACAGTCCTGCAAGTATTTGCATGCCCCAACCAGGTCTCCTTGAAGCCCTCTCCTCTAGCCCCTCCCGTGTGGCAGGCACCTCACACACTCTGCCTCAGTTAGCAGCCCTGAGATGGTTGTTGTTCTTAACCCCAGTTTTTCTTGTTGGAGAGCCAGTCTCAGAGACGGTACGTGATATTCCCATGGCCGCCCAACCAGGAGGTGGCAGAGCAGGGACCTCAAGGCAGGACGCTGAAACCTCTTTGATATAAGAGGCCCTGTTCCTTCAGCATGACATGGTTTCAGAGGACCTCCCAGGCCCACCTGTGCTCCTCCAGACACATGGGGCCAGCCCACATGCCACTGACAGAGCCTCAGAGATGGCCAGGAGTGTGGGCATCAGAAGCCCCACAGCCCTTTGTGGCAGGACCGAGACACCACCCCAAGTCCTTTGGAGCTCTGGGTCACAGACCCTCAAAGCTTCAGAGCTGGGAGGAATCAGTCATTCCTCACCACCCCTCTGCCGGTGGGAGGGGGTGAGGCCCCACCCCACCTCTCTGGAAACTGCCGGGGGGATAGAGATAACCCAGAGTGTTTTTCCCAGTAGCCTGGCTGGAAAAAATCTGACTCCACCAGGGGCAGGAAAAGTGATATCTCAGGGGAGGTGTCCGTGCGCCCATGTCCTCTGGGCTGGTTGCGGGGCAGCAGGGGACCTCGGGCCAGGCCAGCCCACCCTCCTGGACACCAACACAAAAGGAGCTTCTGTTCTGTGATGGGGGCTCAGAGGGCTTCACTGGGACCTGGTGGCCCAGGCAGGGCCTTACTGGGGTCAGGGCCGGGGGTACAGAGGGTGTTTGGCCGGCGTGGCCTGGCTCCTGAGTCCTTCCTCCACGCTCTGGAACATCCAACCCCCTTTCCCTTGTCCCAAAGCCCCTCCCTGGGGCTTCAACCTTGATTTTGTGTGGACTAAGTCAGGGCCTTATTAATACTAATGAGATGAAGGAAATGGCCATCCAGACTCCTGAGCCAGGGCGGATTCATTCATTCACTCACCCATTAATTCAGTAAACACTTGCTGAGCGTCTCCTGCAAGGCAGGCCTCTTCTAGATGCTTCCTGAACAATCCAGACAAGGGCAAGGCATTTCTGGAGCCGACAGTTAGGTGGGGAGGGGAGAGACAAGTGCCCTGAGTGCTTGGGAGGACCCCCGGGCAGCAGCTCAGGTTGCTTTGAGGGGCAGAGCTAGGGGTGAGGAACCAGAGGAAGGTGTCAGCAGAGGGAACAGCAGCTGCAGAGGCCCTGAGGCAGGCATGCTCAGTGTGGTTCAGAAACGCCTGGCATTAAGTAAGGGTCACAGAGGGGACTCACAGAGTTGTGCAGCTATCTCCACAATTAATTTTAGAACTCTCATCACCCCAAAAAGAAACCACATACCTATTAGCTGTTGCTCCCCTGGCCTCAGGCAATCTTTAATCTGCTTTCTGTCTTTTATTGATTTGCCAATTCTGGTCATTCATATAAATGCAATCATACAACATGGGATCATTTATGTCTGGCTTCTTTCACTGGCCTTCATGTTTTGGGATTCCTCCACGTTGTGATGTGTGTCAGTATTTCCTTCCTGTTTATGGCTGAGTAATGTTCCCCTGTATGGACAGATCACATTTGGGTTATTCGTTCAACAGCTGATGGACATATGGATTGTTTTACCTTTTGGTTACTGTGACTACTGCTGCTGTGGACATTCATGCACAAGTTTTGTGTGGATACCTTTCTCTGACGGTGGCACTGTCCTTGTGGTTAGCTACCACACATACTTGAAGTCCACGCTGTCTTCAGGGCTGTCCCAGAAAGAGCCCAGGTCTCTGGGTCCCGCGAGAAGGAGGGTCTGGACAGACACAGGCACCAGCTGTGCCCGGGTCCTCTGGCTCTGAATCCCCACGGGGCTGGCCGCGGCCACACAGGTCAGCAGGTGCCACAGTGCTGGCCCAGTGCTCATCAGCTGGGCACTTTATAGTTGCTTCTCTGTGAAAGTGGGAACATGGGGACCTTCCTCTGGGAAATGGCAGGTGGCCCTCTGGCTTCCGTGTGCTTCCTGGCCCTTCACCTGTGGTTCTGCAGTGCTGAGCCCCTATCTTAATTCTTGCACCTGCTCAGGCTTCTGGTCTGTCCTCCACGTGGCTGCCGGAGGGAACTTGTCAAATGCCAAGAGGTCCTCTGTCTCATCAGGAGGCTGGGCCAGCCCCCTAGCGTGACCCACTGGCCTCCTTCCTGTTTGCTGGATGCTCCCTGCTCCCTTCTGCCCTTGGCCTTTGCCCACGCTGCTCCCTGGGCCTGGCCTGCCCTTTCCTCCTTTCTGTCCAGCCAAGTCCTCCTCGATGTCCTGTTCTCAGCTCAGGGGGCCATTTCCCCACCAACTCACTCTGATCAGGGTCCAATGTTACTGCTCTCAGCAAGTATTTACTGAGCACCAACTATGTTCTGGGCACCAGTCTAGGTACTAGGGACATGCAGGGAGCAGACAGATCAAGTCCCTGCCCTTGGGCAGTTTACATTTTAGTGAGAGGCAAGAGAAACCAGACAAAGAAAATGTGTGCTATGTCAGATCGGTATCTGACACATTAGGGAGCAAAAGGAACGAGGACAGGGGTCAGGGAACGTGTCCTTGGAAAGGCCCCAGGGAAATGAGTGGGGATGCTGTGTCGAGACTGGGGAAGAGGCGTTCCAAGCAGAGGGCTGCAAGTACAAAGGCCCTGGGGCAGGAGTATGTGTGGCGTGTTGGAGAAACAGCAAGGAACCTGTTATGGCTGGAGTGGAGTGAACAAAGGAGATGAGTCAAAGAGGTAGAAGGGGACAACTAGGGGGCAGGTAGAGAAAGAAGAGTATAATGAGCTCCACCCACCCAACCCCCAACTTCACAACCCCAAAATTTGGCCATAGCCATCAACCTCATTTTAGTCTCCACCCAAGAGCCCCCAAACTGGAACAATTTAGGGGAAATTCCAGGTATTGTGTTATTCCACCCACAGATTCTTCTGTGTGTGTGTATCTAATCAATAAGATTTTACAAAAACATAACAAACTGTTATTACTAGGTACAACATGAATGATCCCTTGATGCCATATCACACCCCATCGGATTCGGATTCCTCCACCATCTTAAAAACATTCTGTGGTCAGGTTGTGGGAGGGGAAGCGTCGGGTGTGATCGCAGTGAGGGGCACACATCTGCACTTTCCTCTGGAGGCCCCATGGGAGGAGGGTGGCCTTGGCCTCCTGCCTGTGTGACAGTTTGATGTTCAGCCACCTTCCTCCCCAGAGCAGAAGCTTCCAGAGAGCGGGGGGCTTGCTCTTTCTGTCCACTGGCCACCAATCTCAGGGCCTAGCCCAGGGCAGAGATTAAATTAATACCTGGTGGAAAGATGAGCTAGCCAGGGAATGAATGAGCGCCTAGGCCATTTCGCTGATGCTCCAGAAGGCAGGAGGCTCTGCCTCCTTCCTGCGGGCCTCCCTGCCCCTCCTGCCGGAGTTGGGTCGCCTGACCACGCCACTGTAGGCCACAGTCCACATTCCCCACCCGAGCCCCATCTCTAGGGCAGACCCAGCTGGAGGCAGCCCCTGGCCCTCAGATCCAGCTGCTTCCGGCGCAGGAGACAGAAGCCGCTGGAGTGCGTCTGGGAGAGTCGGGCCGGGGTCAGAGGCTGACCCATGAGCAGCCACTGCCCCTCTTGGGGCTTGTCCCTTCCACTTCTAAAAGGGGGTTTCTTTTGTAAATGCCCACAGCAGCCCTTTGAAGGGGCGGTGGCAGCTCCAGGGCCCAGGTGAGCCAAGCAGTGTCCTGGCCCAGGGCCCTGCTGTGGATCCCATCTGCTGGCCTCTGCCATCCGGGCTCCCGTCACATTGCAGGATGTGTGTGTGACTGCATGCGGGCTGCGTGTGGGCAGGTGTGTGTGTACACGTGCGAGCCTCAGGGGCATGTGGTGTGGCTGTGTGAGCGAAGACTATGTGAGCATGTGCCACGCAGGGAGAAGAGTGTGTGGTGGTGTGAGGGGGGTTGAGTGTGAGTGCAGGGGTAGTATGTGTGACTGGGAATGAGGGAGCAGGTGAGTGTGAGCACCCCCATGACAGTGGGGGGCGGGGGCTGGGGTCATGCACGTGGGGAGGACACACATGCGTACTGCACGTGCAGGTGTGTGGACGTATGTGTGACTGCATGCAGGGGCATGCAGGTGTGTCGGGGAAATGGGGACCTAGAAAGAATCAAGTCTAAGAAGCAAGGGGGTTTTGTCTACAAGACGTGGGTCCCTACAAGACCCCAAAGTTGGGCAGTTCATGGAGGCCTTAAGAGCCAGGCAGTGGACTCTAGGCTTCAATCCCAGGACAACAGGGAGCCATGGTGATGTCTGAGCAGCTGTAACCTGGCCCACCCTGAATTTCAGAAGGTCCCAATCTAGACCAGGAATCCTCTCTCTCCAGTTCAGGTTGACACTCCTGTTCCTGAGGCCCTGGCTGGACCCTGCACCTCCCCTGCAGTCAGGCCCAAGCTGGCTGCATTCCACCGTCCCGGTTCTGTGGAACGCGGCTTTCCCCCATCATCCCCACCCGAGGCAGGCAGGAATACTTGCTTGAAGTCAGTGCATCCAATAGGACTTAAAGAATGTGACCAAGAAGAAAATACTCCAAATGTTTACCAAAAAAAAAAAAAAAGCTGTCTTTTCCCCTCTTTCATCTGAGTTGCCCAGAGGAATACAGCTGCAGCTGAGTGAAATGCAGCTTTCTGCTCATGATGGATTGACATACAGGAGGGGAGGGGGACAAGGAGGAGGAGGAGCAGGAGGAGGAGGAGGAGGAGCAGGAGGAGCAGGAGGGGGAGCAGGAGGAGGAGGAGGAGCAGGACGAGGAGGAGGAGGAGGAGGAGGAGGAACAGCAGGAGGAGGAGGAGCAGGACGAGGAGGAGGAGGAGGAGGAGCAGGAGCGGGAGGAGGAGGAGGAGGAGGAGGAGGAGCAGCAGGAGGAGGAGGAGGAGCAGGACGAGGAGGAGGAGGAGGAGGAAGAGGAGCAGGACGAGGAGGAGGAGGAGGAGGAGGAGGAGCAGCAGGAGGAGGAGGAGGAGCAGGACGAGGAGGAGGAGGAGTAGGAGGAGCGGGAGGAGGAGGAGGAGCGGGAGGAGCAGCAGGAGGAGGAGGAGGAGGAGGAGGAGCAGCAGGAGGAGGAGGAGCAGCAGGACGAGGAGGAGGAGGAGGAGCGGGAGGAGGAGGAGGAGGAGCGGGAGGAGCAGGAGGAGGAGGAGCAGGACGAGGAGGAGGAGGAGGAGCAGCAGGA